>NC_142243.1:117334514-117637544 GCF_052056855.1 Sturnus vulgaris | reverse complement strand
AATTTTTATCCCCTTTAATTCTACCACGATTATTTAAGATATATGTTCTGTTTAAAACAGACATTGTTCTTAACACACAAAGGAGTTCAAGGATGTGGCATCAGTGTGTTCCCACCCACCATTTGCTCTGATGGTGTTAGATTCTCTGAAAAAAAAAAAAACAACATTCAAGTCCCACACCAATTATTGTGTTGGGTACATTTTAAAAATATATGTTTCAGTAGTGGTGAATCAAAGATATCAAAAGTTTAATAAAATATTTCCCTGTACTAAACTATGCGAAAAAAAGTCACCAATCAGAAAATACAATACAGCACAACCAACATCTGCTACCTTTGCTCCAGAGAAGCCTCATTTTACAGCCCAGGCAACTTCCCCAAAAACATACTTCTTATATCTTCTAAGATACTGTTAGTCAGATACATAAATGCTTATCATACTGGATTTAAATATGTCCTTAAGTGTTCTTTTGAAAGGGTAGAAAATAGAACAATAGGTACAGCTAAATAGTAAAAATGCCAATATTTGCATTTTCAAAAATATGAGATATTTATTAAAATTAATGGAAATTAGTGTAAGACTAGGAACAGATTTCTCTATCAGCATTAAATATATTTGTTTTATTGTATTCTTGCTTTTTCATTAGCACTAAATAATTTCTCAAACTCTATGCAATACTTCTTCATAGCTTCATTTTATGATAAAGTAACGAGTATTTCACAGATAAATTGCATTCCTGTATTTATTTTATACAGATATTTTGCAAAAGGCTATTATTAAATAATAAAAATCTAATTGCTACAGCGGTAATATTTGATAGAGCAATAATTCTGAGTAGCAACATAACTTGAGCTTATTTTATTTTCGTAACTTTATTTTTATGCCCTTAGTAAGTAAAATTACTATAGCAGCTTCTAAGCCCTAAGGCTTCAGTTCCTGTAGAGCATATGCAGAGATGGTTTTATATTTAAGGCTCTACACTTAACCTGAATCCACAGAAAAGATGTGTTGAGTATGACCTTGTCTACAAGAAGTATAATCCATATACTGTGACATATCAAAAGCCACAAAATTCAAATTGAGTTTCAAATTCGAGTTTAATGACAATACATATTCTGAGACAAAAAACAATGTCACTAATTTTAAATTTAATGTCTGAACAATAGGAGGTTTACTTGTCTTTAATTTTGAACTTCTAGGATCAGTATTTTCAAGCTTCTCTTTAATCAAAGTATGAAAAATACATCAGTGTCACATCATATTTTTAAGTCATGCGGCATTCAGAGGGAAAGGTTTCAAAGAAAATCAAAATTGCAACTTATTTAAAGCTTGGCATGATTAAAAAGTTTGGATATATTCTGAAAGAATATAATATCAATTAAATTATCTTAAGTTTCTCAGATAAGCCAATACAGTAATCAAAAAGTGATCAGTTGTAAAAGAGGTAAAATCATAAATAAATTATTTTATTGCATATGTCAGCATATTAAAATACTCAGAGTGAGGCATCAACATTTTTTTTTAAAAGAGTAATTCTGGATGACAACTTCATGATTGTTTAATGCAATATGTTTGGCGCTTATTGCTCAATTAATACAAAAAAGCCATGGCATATTTTGAACAATTGAGAAACAGAAACTAGCACACAGGTTTCTGTTGATTCCTATAAAAGTTATAGTAGAGATGAAATCCCAAAGGGTTAACCTCTTCCTTGTGGCACCTATTGTTTTTATGCAGTGACAATATATAAAAGCTGGTAGCAGCCTAGACATGACCCCACAGTAACCTGTCTGCAGGCACTTCTCCTGTCTCCTTTGCACTGATCCAGCTGCTTGTCCAAAGATCCAGTAAATATTTGCAAGCACAGCGTAAGGCAGTGGCACTTTTGGCGCGGAGCTGGTAACAAGAGACAACATCTCAGCTCTGAGTCAACAGCGGAAAGCAAACAGTGGCTGCTAGTGGGGAACATCAACTCTCATGCCACAGCCGGCTCTCAGGTACTCATGACCGTGACCTACACACTTTATCGGGCTTTGATCAGCATTGTGAGAGCAGACACCAGTGCTGGCTGCCCCTGGTGCAGCCTTGCAGGCTCACTGGTCCTAAAGGAATCTCGCCACTCTCCTCCTCTCTGGGTTCCTCCCTTTGAGCAGGCACTACAGAAACGACATGATGGGCCATGATATGTCTGTGTATATGTACCTATGTAGCTGCTGATCTCAAAAACTCTAAAATTCAGCCCGCAACACAAGGGAAACCTTGACAGCTGCACACATGCTGCTATTAGAGGTAGGAGTCTGAGGAATTTGGCAGCAAGGGGCACTGTAAGATTAGCCACTCTACAGATTAAAATGAAAAAAAAAAAAAAAGTCAAATATAATGAGTCACCTGAATTCAGCATTGCAACACATGAATGTATTTTTCTGCCCAGCAACAATAGTGGCAGTGCTTTCTCTAACAGCTCAGGCTCCCGCTCTGCCTTACAGCTCTACCATCGATTCTAAACAAATGCAGAATAACTTGTGTTTCAGCAAATTATATGTGACTCAAATAGTAAGAATTACTTTGCCAAAGGGAGGTAGCTCTGCACAAGAACTTAAGTAAGATATGGGCTTTGTAGAGTCAAGATACTTTCTAATTAATCTAAAATCAGGAATAATTAAAGCCAGATCTTGTAATTAGCTTAGTAAAAAATTAATGAGTCTATTACCATTGTTAGTTTTTCTGCAGCCTTCTGCAGAAAGAGCTTTGGACTGTTATTAAATATCTTAATATTTTAAAACTGTTAGTCTTTATTTGAAATAAAAGTTAAAGGAAAATGAAGAGAGAGATAATAAAATATTACACTTTTCCTTGTCCATTTCATGTGAACTGAAAATTTTCATATTTTTACAGAAATCAGAACTTAGACCAGGCTAAATGCAAACATATTTTGGAAAATTTTTTTATCTCTTCTGAAGCAACTCCATTTTATTACAATGCATTGTATAGTACCAATGATGATGCAGACTGTATTTGTATCTAAATTAAAATACAGACAGAGTTCGCCCTATTGCCTTCTACAGAATTTACTAAGACCATCTTTCCAAACCATGCAGAAAGAAAATTAAAAATTCTTAGCAAAATTGGTAGTTGTCCAACAGATGAAGGCTGGAATTGTGAAAGAAGGAAGATTCTTTAATAAAAAGGAGTCACAGTCAAACAACAGAAGAGGTGTAAAAAAAATCTTTGTCATGAGCTCAAGAAGGATTAGAACAGTAAGTTATTTGGAATTCTTTCATCTCTGCCCTTTCACCCAGAGAAGCCTAAGTTAGAGCATCACAGGGTTCAGGTGTGATAGCTTAAGTGATAATTTAGACCAAAGTGGTTGGCAAGGAATTTTGTGATCAATATCTTGCAGTGATTGGTGGATTCGAAACTGTCGTGAAGTAACTCACTACAGAGCAGAAATCAATATTCAGACCTGCAGGTAACAAAGATCCCATGGCACTTCACCAGGAAAAAGAAGTCTCACAGAGCATGTGGCAGAATGGGATCAGAACAAACTGAGAGTGAAGCTTCAATATGTTTTGTGATTACAAACAAGAGATAGATTATCAAATGAATTTTGAAAATATTTCTCAGACTGTTTTTAACTGGACACCAACATCCCAACTGTATCTTCCTTTGCATGCTCTCAGAGTTTCCATGTGTTTCCTCCTCTTGTCAGCACTCTTCTGCTCCTCCATCAGCATCCATCCTCTCTGCTGTATTCTCACCCATGCAGAAACACTTCAGTAGTGATCTGTGCCACATATTTTCCTGTAGTACCACTGCCTCTTCCACATCTGCCCAGTAGCAGGTTCAGCAACACCAGCAGAAAGCCCAAGCTGCTAAGCCCTCTTGTGGACTGATATGATGGGAGCAAGGAGAGCAAGGTAAATGGAAAAATTATTAACTTTCCATATGTGGGAAAAATGAGGGAATTTGACAGCACTGGCTTTATTTCCACGTTCTGGAAAGCAACTTGTAGACTTTTCTAATCATTCTATAGACTTTTCACTTACTCAGCATACAATTCCTACCTACATATTTGCTTTTTAATTCTAAATAATTAAATTCAATTTTTATTCTCTTCCTGTTTTTATAACTCTCCTTTTTCCCTCCAATAACATTATGATCTCCCTCATCATATGCCTCCTCTTTTTTTCCCCCCAACTCTTTGTGTTCCAAGTTGCATCCCTTTCTTTGAGATGTCAGAAAGAAGAGAAGAAAAATATGAGTACTTTCTCTGTTCAACTAACATAGTTCAGGACTAGTGGCAGAAGAGGACTTCCTTAACCTTTGCTACTGCATTTTGTGGCACACTTGGTAGTGGCAGAGACTCTTAATTACATCATAGTTTAAAATCTGGTGGAAATTATGTGCATCCGAAATTCCTTATTTTCTATTTATGAAAAGTATAAGACACATAGAGCCATGGAATTCTCTGCCTCCTTACAAACAACTGAAATTTCAAGTCCCTCAGCCAAATAATATAGCTGCTATGTTATCATAATTTAGTATTCATTAAGTACTAAAATTCTGCAACATGACTCAGAAGAATGTTGCAGTTGTGGATGAGATTTGGAAAAACCTCAGCTTCAGAAAACACCCACCATGACCTAGAAACTCAGAGGAAACTTTTTTATTCCCTAAAGTGGGTGGTTTGGGCACCTGGGTTGAGGCCTGAGAAAGTGCAAAGTGTGATCAGTTTTGGTGTGATCTCTGTTATAGCGATCTATAGTCATCACTGTTATGTAATGTAAGAAGGAAATTCCAGTAGAAAATTCCAGCAGAAAAATAAAATTTCAGGTTCTCTGCCCATCCAAAGACGTCATCTGCAGGAAAATGTTTTCTTTTAAGCTGCAGTCCACATCGAATATGCAGATATTTTTGAATATTTTGGTTCAAAATTCAGTATCTTATTCGTCAAAAATAAGCACAAAGTTACAGCAACCTTAACACCTGCACAAGATCAAAGATACTTAACTCTGTCTTAAGGTGACTGAATAGCAGCAAAAACCATCCTGGAGTCCTGGATCATGGCACTGCCTTTCCTCTGCTTTTCAGCCTCACATAAGAGAGGACATGAAGGAAAGAACCTGGAAAAATGCTGATTTGTATTACAATGGTAGAGGGGAAAAGCAGCTCTGCATTGTACTTGGTCATCTTTGTGTCCCTGTGACAGATACCTGGAACTGAGCAGTTCTAGGTACAGGGAAATTCTGAGTGCCAGGGCATGGAGTGGGGCTTGCAGTTAACTGTGCTTCCCAGAAAATCTGTGCCTGGAAAAAAGGAACCCATAGGACAATGAAAGAGGCAGTCGTGCTGATTCAGTAAAACAGAGAACATGCTAAATATATAGAACAGAAATTATACTTAAATACATAAACAGAAATTCATCCCTATCACTTTTGGGAAGGATGATATTTTTTAGTGAAAAGTTGTTCTATTTGATAAAAATCAAAACAATAGCACAAAAGCTTAGCAAGATAAGTGAAACAGGGGAAACAAAATTTCTTTTCAAATGAAGCAGGGTGGCAAGAATGCAAATCTAGGTGATGAAAAAATATTTGGATGTCTAAAGGCAAAAGGAACCCCTTAGAGGGGCTTATTTCCTGCTTCCTATGATTCTATGGTATACAGACCATATCTTTGCTTAATGCAAACTGAAATAAGCAGTATCAAAGTTGCAACAGATGATGATTTCATTCCATGTGCACTCTATATTTTTATAGCTGGCGTGTGTCTAGCTCTGTAGGAGCCCTACCACAGGCACAATCTACTGCATGGCTACCAACTTCCAAATACCATATCTGCACAAAGGAATCAGACAAGGGGGAGGCTGACTCACTTTTTTGCTGATAGACATTTCAGCATTACAATGCAAGGAAATAAAGTAATGCAGGTTTAACTGAAATAATTTCGGAGGCACTACTCCAAGTTTTCTACTCCAAACAGCATCTATAACATGGCAGTGTCAATTTACTCTTCTTGTACACTAAATGCACAAGATTCCAGAGGTAACTATTTTTAAAAAAAACACATTTATTTTTTTCACATTTAGAATTACATGCATTAATTAATTTGCCAGATATAAACTGAACACCATAATTTAAAATTTTTTTCAATTGCACTGGGGGTGGCTCCTTAGGCAACAACAACAAAAAGAATAGATTGCAGATTCATATGAATTAACACTCATTTTGCAGTCTATGAACAGGTCACAGTTTAAGGCAGTACACGCCTAGAAATGTTATTTTCAGATAAAATTGCCCCATGGAGACCATTCACAGCATATTTAGTGTTTTGGTGATGGATAATATTTTGTTTGATTTTATGAAACAAGTTATAGCAATCACTTTTTCATATTTAGGCATTTTTCACTCTTCAGAGGATGGGCTTGTGCAGGAGGGACCATGTTGGTGACACAGCCATTTTCTAAATTGTTTGAAGTTCTGTTCATAGCAAGTATTTGATTGGGAGTAACAGCTGCATATTTGAATAAATGGAGCCATCTTAGGACTTTGGAAAATTTTGAAATGCATCTACAAAGCCAATATTCTATTCTGCTTTTATCTTCATTGTTTCTGAATGTGCTATATCATAGCATTGAGGTTCCTGATTAAAGATAACCTGTCATGCAGTAACACTACTATTGATTTAATTTAAATTTCTTAAAGCACAGAAGCAGTGAAGACAGGCTACCAGCAAGAAATCTGCTTTAGGAAACTCTTGCTAAGATTTTATTCCACCAAATTTACAAAAACAAGTTACTAAATTATCACTTGTCTATGTTGTTACTCTGCTACCACCCTCTGTACCTTCAAGGCTGATGTATTCCAGCTGAACGCGAGAGATGAAGCTAGAAGAAAACAGCAATGAGACATTAAACCAAACTGGGGTTTTTTTTCAGTTCATCAAGTTAAAATAGAAATTAAAATACTTTTCAGAAAGACCCAAATAACTTCATATTTTCACCTGAGTTCTCCCCTAGAGCAATTGTCCTCCAAGCTGGGAGAGTAGGACAGAGGAAAGATAAGCTCAAGAAATTTGCTCAGTGTAATCAGCAAGAAAGATTTGTTTTATACTGGAGGTAAACAAAGATTTTATGATTTTTTAATTTCCCAAAAGTTGGGATCTTATGCATACTCTCTTACTATTTTCATGTCTTTTGTAACTGAGCATCAGCACAACCAGCTCCCTGACATAGCTGTAGTGGACCCTTTCCTTCTATATTTAAGACCTGGCATTTTAAATGTTTTATTCTTGAAAGCACTTCTCTTCTAGAAATTTTCTTTTGAAATCATGTCACCAAAAATATTTTCTTGATTTCACTGACCTCCTGGAGTTTATTTTGAACTTTCAGGTATCTGCCTATATTTTTTTCAGGACATGTTCTGAGATCTGTTTAATTTTGAAAGTATTTTACTGCCCAGTATCATCTCTAGTACAAAGTCAATCTTCTAATAGAACATCTAGGATTTTGTTTCTGTATATGTTATCTCCAGTTAATTTCTGCTTAAAAGGCACAAACCTCACATTTCTTAGTTTCAATTACACAATCTTCCCTCCCACTCTGTGCTAAATAAGGACATAAGTTTATTTAGAAAAGATGACCATTTTGAAGAAAGAGGCACACAGTCCTATATTCACTCACTATTTTCATATTCACTCTTCAGAGGAGGTGCTGCTCTGTCTAGGCAAGGAAATTTATGGTAGCATTACCCCTGCTTGTTTGCACAGTCCTCCACCAGTAGCAACCTGTGCTAATGTTTTGCACAGGTATATACAGAAATTTTGGCACATGTTTAATTTAAGCAGGCCTGGTCTTGCACAGCACAGGCAAGTCTCCAACAAATCAGTGAACTGGCAATTTGCTCAGCTCAAAAATATGCACTGTTTCATTAAATTCTTACTTTAACACACAGAGAAAGAAGAAAAGAAAACCCTCACTTGAAATTTACTTACAATCCAGCTGAATAGACAACTTAATGTGTCATACAGTTCTATCAGGAACTCTCTCAATAATTTTAAGAAATGCCACCATGGGTCCAAAGTCACAAGGCTACAAAAACAATTTTCAGTTTTACAAACAGATCTGTACAGGGGACACGGAAAGTAACATTCCCTAGACTTTACAAATTTCTATCAAACACAAGGTAGAATTAAGACAGCAGATCAGCAACCACCACCCAAAAAAAAAATAAAAAAAATCTCTTCAGTCTACTCATACCAAAGTGAGCATGCTGACATTTTCATGTGGTTGACTAACTTTTCTTTATGGCCACCATAAATTCAACTTGTTATAATTACTGTCAATAAAATTAATGAAATTACAGGCTGCTCAACAAAAGGAATATCAATCTGTAGCATTTTATTAGGTCAGTAAGACCTTCATTTATCACTGGTACATTTTGTGTAAGGCAGGGATTTGGCTCTTGATTTGTAGCTGTTGTAATTTCTTAAAGTTACATTCCAGGATCTTAGAAACATCTCATATATTGATTCTGCTTGCTTGATCAAGAAAGAAGTTTTAAAAATAAACAGAACTTCTAAAACATTTTCTCAAGATTTAGAATAACTTCAGTCCTGAGCCAAATGCAAAATATATTGCAGTTTAAAAAACAAAATGCAGCAAATTTTTAGTAGCTGCCAATTTGGAAAAGTATGTTAAATATAACTCCCCCTAAAAGGGCTTGTAAAGTTCTCCACTTTGTGGCAGCAGGCATGGAAAAGTCCATACCTCTCTAGTTTCCTGTTTGATATAAGGAGAATGCCACGCTTTTTTAATTTGTGATATAATATTTTCTCTTTTGTAATTAAAGTGAAGTCACACAAAAACATTTCCAGTATTAAAAGAAAACCATAAACAACACATTCTAAACACAGAGCAACATAACTGTTTTATCTTCTTGTGTTGAAGAATAAATGAATAAAAATGTTCTCAGTGATTTCATGTTCAACTAATAACTGAATTGCTTTATAGGTACTTTGACTGGATGGTACTCTGGTGTCAGAGTTTAATTCTTGAGTCCCAGACAACAAAGACAATAGGAAATATACTGGAATTTGTCTTTTGAAGTGTTATGCCATCCTACTTTCAAAGCTATCTGAGTTATTTCACAACCTGACTTCTGTTTTCAGCCATGTCCTGTGCAGTGAAGAATTCAAACGTCACTGAAAGTCATTGTGAATTAAAGCTCATGCCATATGAAACAACAAGCATTACTCTAAAAGAAAAAAAAAACAAAACCAAATAAACCCCAACAAAATGAAGCAAACAAATAGCTTGAAAAGCTTTACTTTTTAACAGACTTAACAAAACTTATTCACTTATTCTTTAGGGTCTTCTCACCTTGTTTTAGCAAAGAAAGCAATTTTGGCAGGTTATGTCTAATGGCCACAAGTTTCTGAGAGCATTCTGGGCTCTCAATGAGACAATCAGTTGATGTTCATTAGAACAATAAAGGTGTAATCCTATTCAAATTGTTTTTAAATGCTGCAGCTTCTAGCCATCAGAGGAGTCATAGTGTTTGAGAGCATTTTTCATACCACTGTCGCAAGCTGAAGTCTAATATTATGTACCATCAAAAATCTAAGCTAAAAATCTAGATACATAAGTCATTTAGGCACTGAGAAAGTGGCATGTGAATTCCTCTTTGGATGGGTTTGAAGAGAAGAGATTGGGCTAGAACTCTGTCATGCATTTGGATGATATCTTATATGTGCAGATACAAAAATTCTACTACATGTAATGGTCTCCACAGACTGGCAGTAAAAATCTATCCTTTATGATTAGAAAACATGAGCTCTATCATTTACTCATTTTTGTAACATTAACCCACACCAAGAATTTATGTCTACTTTCTGTTGATTATATCTAGCTAAGGATGAGCCTGATCTTCTCCAGGGTTAGAAAACAAGCATCTTTCCCCACTTAGCTACACTGGGCACTGTCTTCAAGTATTAATTCAGTTATTGACAATCCTTTTTCAGACCAGTCACAAACACAATGAAGATTAAGAAGGCAAAGTAGATAAGGTAGAGAAATTGATACTGAATTTTGCAGGGTTGACATTGCAAGCTTCTATTTTAGTGACCAACTGGAATAAGATGCTTATTTCGACAGTGTTCTGATGTTTCCCAGGTTCACTCACCGAAGTCAGGGAACTGAAAACATTAAATCTCCTAACTCAGCTGTATGCAAAATTACCTGCTTTAGGACAGTTACCCTATCCAGTGCAAATGAAGAAAGTTTACAATACATCAAGGAAGGTTCTTTGAGTGCCATTAGATCTGTTTCTGTTTAGGAAATATTCCCATATTGATAAATTTCTTTCCTTTCAGTGGTTTTTGTTGCTGTTGTTTTGTTTTTTGTTTTTTGGGGGGGATTTCTTTGTGGGTTTTTTGGGGAGGGGTGTTGTTTTTCTTGTTTTTGGGGTTTTGGGGGGTTTTTAGGGTTTTTTGGGTTTTCTGGTTTTTTTCCCCCTACTTAGCATTCTCAGGTCAAATCTCAATAAAAAGCAGCTTGAACAGGCATCATAGGGATTAACTTCAAGCAAAATTATGAGAACAGAATAGAGAAAGCAAATCTGATTTGCAAAAAAATGCTCTGCAAGCTCTACTGAACTGATTCAGGACCGTCAGTGTCCTGCCTAACCACAATGGCAGTCATGACCACAGTTGTCACAGTAATCAGTGTTTCATAAAAGAAACATACAGGGACAACACTTTTTCAAGCTGGAAAAATAGAAAGATCAATGTATTAGAGTAAAAGATATGACTTTTTATCTTGAAAAACACTTATCTGAGCAAATAATCACAGATGCTCCTCATGTGAGGACAGGAGGACTCATGAAAAAGAAAAGTAAACCATCACGTCTCTTATGATTTTTTGCCTCTTAAATAGAGAAAGCAAGGCCCTCCTGCACTTCTGGTTTTGGAATACCTTCAGCAGAGTCTCACTGAGAAAATATTAGAATTAGTATTTTTTTTTTTTTATGTTCTTCAGTACTTATTCCAGGTGAAACACAAGGCACTAAAAAAACATCTTGGGAGAGTTTATCAAGCAAGGTCACACTAAAGAGTGCTAGGTTATGTCCTCAAATAATTGTTTAATTTTGAACAATAATGCTGTGTTTGGAAATTATACTTCTCACTTTAAAATAAACCTCCTCCTGATTTAACACTGATTCATGGCACAAGACCCAGTTTCAATGTAATGTCGAAATGAAAACAGTGCTTTTTAAATGACAGGTCAAATGAATCTGAGTGATTTTAGTGAAATGTGTCTATTTGTGCTTATCATCAAAATTTGTTGGGTTTAAGTATCTATCAAAGCTCTTGTAAGGTGTTCTCTTCTTCTTTGGTGAAGGAAGAATATTTGATGTGAAAATCACTTAACAGTACAGTAGGAAAAAAATCTGAACAACAATTAAATAATGTGGGATTTCATTACATAATTATCTCTGGTCATAAGAAAACAGCACTTAGTAGACCTGATGAGAGACCAAATGGGAGAATTAACACAGATACAAACAAAAAAAAAAAAATTTTAAGAAGTTTACACTCTAGTAGGTCATACTTGCTTTATAGAAAGACAATTTAAATTCATCTTTTGTTTTCACCCAGGACTCTTGTGTGAACCCCATAATGCAGCTGCTTTGCTCATCACTTTTAAGGATTTGAAGATTCACAAATATTTTAATTTTATTGCAAGATACAATTTTGCAGCTGTCCTGCAAATAGTATTGAAGAATACTGGGGACAGATGAAGTGTATGTAGAACATTAAATGTCTCTCTTTTCAACATTTACAGAAAATACAGTTGTTACCAAACTTCAGGTTTTTCTGTGCCACGAAGAACATTTGTTATCTAACACAGATGTGGGTGGTATGCCTTTTCTAAGAACCCTTGTTGTGTAGAATTGTGCTCTGAGTTGCTGAAGTTGGCTCAGTAAAGGATCAGACTGGGGAGGGAATGAGGTCTGAGCTGAGCAAACGAAGATTCCTAACCTTCATTTTTACCTTAATTATGCTATAAATGTTAGGCTTATAGAAGAGGACTAATTATTCATAATTTTTACACTTGAAATAGCTATCCCTCCCTAATTTTGTTACTTTAGCAGTGCCATTTGAGAGGATAGATCTGTATTACCACAGCACTTCTTTAACAGACTCAAAATGTTAAGCAGTCTCAAGAAGGGAAGGGACAAGGATCATATTCCTGTAGGACTAAAATGTCACCTTTCTGTAAGTCACCTGATAAGCAATGGATGCTCCAACCAAAACAAAATACTTTCAAGCTATTATTAGCTTCTAGTAGCTAGTAAGATGTTATGCATTTTCAATACTCTCTATATTACAGAATTTGGATCAGATGGACTTTATAAACAGAAATTTCAATTGAATAAAAATTTTACTCTTGGAAGACATAATGCAAAATGAAGCTACATCGGTTTCATGTAGAAAAGTGAAACCAGGAGGTTTATAGCATTGGATTGGTGTAAAAGCATAAACTCGTGGTATCTTTTTTTACTGGCAGAACCTGCTGTGGGAAAAAATAATATTTCTCAACCCAACTGTTTAAATCAGGGCAAGGGCAGACAAAACAGACTGTGCTGAGATGTCACATCTACTGTACATCCTCTGGCAAGCAGGCCCCAATATTCTAGACAACACATAAACAAGTGTCTTTTCACAGAGGGACAGAATGGCTCCAGTCCCAAATCACAGCTTCCAATAACAAAGCAGGGAAGTGAAAACTCCAGTTTATTTACAAAACGTACGTGCCACAAATGACAGAGATAAAAGACTTTCCGAGAAGAAATTCAAGGAACATCTTAACTTGCAGCCTTACAGTGCTCCCTTTGAAATATATTAGAAGTGGAGACATAGGTGTGTCACAAACCAGCTGTGAAACTATGGCATAAAGTGATTCGGAATCTCATAAAAGAAAAATAAATGGTATTAAAAGAAAAGTTAAAGACTATATCTATCTTGAGAAAGTGAAAGCTGTTACAGGGGCTACAATTTCAGCTTCTAAAAGAAAGCAATACAAAGGTTTTTCTTAGCTCTATAATTTATGGGTCAACTGCAAAGACAACATAGAAGTCCGGAGGAAGAAAGAGTTTGCAACAAAAAGGAAAATGTGACAGAGGAGAGTGAAAGGAAAAAATTAGATGGTCCTGTATATTTTCCATGTTCTAAAAATTTTAGTGCAATTTTGCTATCCTGTTAAGTCCTTTTCATCTCTTGTTAGCATATTTTTGACACAGATTTAATTTTTCACAGGTATTTTTTTCTAGAATACATCCTATTTAAATCAGAAAAACGTACCATGTGGTTTACAGGTGTTCAAACCTGATTACCTTACTTCCTAGCTTTATGATCCATGAGAAAATTTAGGCAGAAGAAGTAGAACATGCATGAAGTTACCAAAGGTTCTGGAGTCTTTCAGAGCATTCATCTGCACCATGAGAGTCGGATCTCATACCAGCTGATACCTACAGGGAGCTGGGACTTGAAAGAGCCTCTCAGGTGCTGGAGGATGCTGAGGGTGGAAGGAGGTACCAGCCATGCCAGGGAAGTACTGCTGGGCATCAGCAGCAAGTTAGGTTGGCACCTCAGTAGCCTTTTTTTGAGTCATAAGTGTTTAAATGTAGGAGAAAAAGCCCCACCAGCAATAGAAATTCCTGAGATTTTTCCTGCAAATAAAAAAAAAAATACATAAAGTTTATTTAATTTCACACTTTCAGTTAACAAAGGGAAAACTTAGCATAAATTCTTTTGGATGTTATGTGCAATGTATTACCTTATTTTTGGACGACCACACAATGGCTGCAGCTGTTTTATAGGAAACTATGTTTGAAAAAGCTAATTATATTTCAAGTATTCCAAGGGAAGTGGCCAGAAGAGAGGATAAATGGCAAGGATATTCATCAGGCACTGGCAGGAGCACAAGCATGTTGTGATTGAGGTTTTAACACGTTTCAGAAGCCTGCTGCCTGAGATAGTTTTGTGATTACGTACTCGCTCATCTATTTCCCTTCGGTGTTTATGTTGGAAAGATGGCACGTTATTTTGAAAGAAATGAAGAAAAAAAGAATCTTGCAGAGGAAACTGTAGCAACTAGTCTTGATATGGAGTAGTTTAGCACTGAAACATACAAGCAAAACACACAAATGTTAAACAAAAAAGAATGTACAGTACTAATAGTTTAATGCTTTCAAAGTGATTGTGTATTATTATTGTCCTGAAGTTAGTGTGAGTCTTCCCCTTGGCTCTAATAGACCCTGAATTAGATCCTTCTGGTTGTTTTGGGAGGACAAAATTTGCTTTTCTTGGTAAGGGGGACAGATGATTCCTTTCAGACCAGAGGCCAGGTCTGTTTGCCACTGTAGACACAGATGTGGGCATTGCCTCCATTGGCATTTCCTTCCTCTTTCCAGTTGTGTTATGGCTCCCTGCATTTCTTCTGATTAGGACAACTCCTTTGGTCATCACTCAACTAGAGAAGTAAAAAGAGCATTGGAGTTTTTGTGACACTTCTTGGCTCTCAGGACAAGGCAGGGTCTGTTTCCAAACAGTGAAATACACAACAGTGTATTTTTCTTCAGACCAGAATCTGTTGGTAATTTTGTCATCCCAACGTCTTGAAAGAAGTGTAATTAAAAAAAAAACCAACAAAGCAAAAAACAAGTAAACAAGAACTTGGTGGTTGTGAGATTTTTTAAATAAATAGAATCTTACTAAATCCTCTACCCATGTTTCATACATTAAGGAACTGAGGAAACAAATAAAATCACAATTCCTTTTCTCTATAGTCATAGTAAAATTTAACTAAAAGGAAGATGAAAAGACTTCTATCTGTGGAAACTGCTATCATTTTAAAAGAAAAGTGAAGAACTCTGTCTTATATCCTCCTTCTGGATCAACTAAATTTCCATAACCTGACAGGATTTCCCCACTGACTATCAAAATCTTTGGTCAAGACCTTTTTTCAAACAATGTAGTAGTAAAGTTGTTAATAAACAGGTTGACTTCTAATGTACATGATTTTTTTAAAAAGGGACAAAACAAAACAGTGATGTCTCCAATTGATTAAGATTAATTGGGGCAAATTTTTTCAATCCTCATAGGATGTGCACAGAGACACAGGGTAGATGAAGACATACTAATATAAGGAAGATTTGTAGTGAACATAATGTCTCTGAAAGCATCTGAAATATTGTTTGTATTGGTGCAGCTCACATTGGATACTATCCCCACTCCTCTCTAGGACAACAGTCATGATACAGCACTAACAACAGCCTGACCATAAGCAGGGATGTAACTCCAAATATTACAAGCCTGAGACACCCACTATTTACTGTTAAGACCACAGCCTTACAGATAAATGCACTCTTTAGGTAAAAGACACACTTAAGAAAAACATTTATCTTTTGTACCAGCTTGTAATACCTTGGAAATATGACAACATATATCTTTTCATGTTCGGTTCAAAATACTTGTCACCACTACATGTAAAAGAATTCAAAAGAAGGCAGAGGACAAAGGCTATCCATTTCTCATGGGATCCAAAAAAAACCCCACAGGTTCACTTGGATTACAGCTGTAGTGATTTTCTCAGAAAATGCTGTGCTTCAGCTGAAAGTAAAAAAGGGAAATGACACAAATGCATGAACTCCTGAAGTAAAAGACACAGAAAAGTCCCTGTACTGGAAGATACTCTGGTATAATAAATAGTTCCTGGAAGAAACCAAGGTCAGCAAGTTAAATGCTTTTCAGCTACTCACAGCACTATTCTATAAATTTAAACTTGAGAGGTCCAAAGGAGATCTCATGGCCATTACTGCTTCGTCACTGCCTCAGAGCTAACAGCTTTCTTAAACTGGTACATGTGAGTCAAAAATCAGATTTGAAAGCAATTGTCCTTGCCCAAAGCTGAAAATAAGTTTGACTGTAAAACAAATGTAATTATGTCTCTGCAGGAAGGAACACATCCAGAATGATCATGAAGTTGGTTGTAATCAATGACCTTTTCCGAAATACCTTGAACTCTTTCTTTTGTTGATGGGACTTTCTAAAAGTATACTGGGAGCCATAGGTTTCTGGCTTGCACCCATCTTAAACATTGCTTATCTCACAGTGCTACAATTTGTTATCAGATGACCCTGTGCTCATATACAAACACAACCACTATCAGGCACAGACAGGCTATAATCTGGCAATAACTTTAAAAAACAGAAACAAACACAATGTGTAGGGAATATTAATAAACCCACTGAATTCTGGCACAGCATTATTAGACTACTACTAAGTATCTGGAGGGAAGTACAGTAAGACATGATAAAAATCCACATTAATTTCAGTCCTATTCCCTATGACATAAACTGTCCTAAATAGCTACTGTCACATGAAGTGCTCTCTTTAGAACAGTTCAAAATCCTTCAGCCTTATCTAACTTTTGCAAATGCAAGGATTACCTTGTTTTATAAGTTTCTATTGTGTCCAATGAGTTAATACACAGATATTTGTACAAAACCAGTCTTTTAAGCAAAACCATTATAGCTTTGGGAGAAAGACTCTTCCTTCAGCAGATACTATGCTAGCATATATTACAGAATAAAATTAGAGAATTTCAGAATTGTTCAGTACTTGTAAGAGGAGTCAGATTTTTTAAAAGCACTCCCATATGTAAGGTAGTCTAATTTTAACAACTGCCAGCAACTACCATGGTTCATAATGTTGTTTAGGTTGACAATCCCTTAAAATGTTTCCTCCTCAAATATGACATTTCATTGTACTAACCTTCAACTGAAAATCAGCAAATCACTGTCTGTTTACTCTAAAATGGGGATTATTTCCCTGTGTCATGAGAATTTAATCAAAACAGAATCCAGGAATGACTATGCAGCTATCACATACTTTATTGATAATTAACTGAATAGATAAGATTAGAGAATCAAATTGCATATTTCTTCTGTCAGATAAACTTTTTGCAGACTATGGTGGCTTTTTGTTAATTAAAATATTTGTCTGTATCAAAAAGATACATTTATGTTATTTATTGAAAGCTATACATGACTTTTTGAAGGCCATGACACACAAAATAAAAGGTTTTAAGCTTAATTTAAGCTCAAATTTAAGCTTATGTATAAATGGGTTTTTGTTTGGTTTTAATGTTACTTTGGTGGAGAACAATGTATTTTCTCAGAAGCAAATTCATCTTCTTGGCCAGTACACATATAGTCATAAATTCCTCATTTTACATCCCTTTAATCTGGGAAAAACCAGGAGGAAGACCAACTACACAATCTCTCTTCATATACAGTACCCAACCTTGGATCCAGAGGTCAGAATACAACCTCAACCTAAAATTGACAACTGAAATATAGAGCAGGGCACAGGGACAGATGTGTTCAGTACCAAGCCTCAGCAGACAGTGCAAATATTTTCTCTTTATATTAATCTCTAGATTGTTTAAAAATATTATTGTATTTCTTTTTGGATCAAACCTTGCAACACATCCATGCTATATTACCAAAACCCGGACCCAGAGACTTTGGTCAGCAAGTTTGCATGGCAGTAATGTGGATCACTTAGGAATTAAACTTAGCAAGTGTGGAAATAAATGGAATTCCATTTAAATGGTGCTCGTTCTGTCTAACCTTATCCCTCAAGCTGATGCAAGAGTTCCTGGAAAGCTTCAAGCTTTGACATTTTACAGATAGGCTTATTTAGGAGAGCTTGGAAGATTTTAAACCACTCAATACCATTTTTCTTAGATATGTGAGGCACATTCATTTTTTTTAAAGATTTCAGTAGCTTATTTGCAAAATTAGTTGAAAAGAAACAACATTGTTCCATCAAAAGTTCAATGTTAGAAAATTCAATCTCTGGATTGACCGTTTTTCTGGGTATTTTAATGCAGGTACTCTTCTCTCATCATTACCATGATGTCATTAATTACAATATTCCAACTGACTAATCAGGAAGGAGGTTGTGCCTAAACTGGATGAGGTTATGATTCTAAAGTATTGTTATCTTTTTCTGCTGAGGAAAGATTGGTAGGAAACTCCCACTCAGGAATCCTTTCTTTTGTGAACTGAAGGGAGGTTGAGGTGCCAGTTCAATTTGCTTAATCACACATATTAGGAGATTGCACCCCAATGCTTAGGCTGTGAAATAAATCCAGCCATTGTCACTTTTTACCAGAAAAAAATTGTATTTCAAATACATTCACGAGTCTCACAGCATATTTACAAATGTGGGAAAGTACAGGTTTCCTTAAAAATATTTATTTACTAATATTATCAAAATGTGAAATGGAAAAAGAAAGCAGAAAGGGATATAATGACATTTACATACATGCATATATATGTATGTGTGTGTGTACCAAGATAAAAAAATTATGTGATAGGAGGATTTCCATGTAGAATAATTTACTGAAATCTCTTAATTAAACCACATTATTCAGCTGAATATACGTTCTAAACAATTATAAACATATGATATAAAATAGATATTTAAAATATTTAAATATTTAATATTTATATATTATATTATTTAATATTTATATAGATATTTTTATCCAGTAAAATTATAGCTCAAGAAAAATGTTATCAAATACCTGATAAGACTTATTTTTCAAATAATCAAATTACTTAATGAAAAGTTAAAGAATTAATTTAATTTAAAAATAATTATTTAATCACCCATGTACCCATCCTTTAAATGTTCTCTGATTCTTTTTCTTAAGTGATGTCAAGACAATAAAAAATTAAATCTAATTAAATTTTGAATTCAAAATATGTTGATATATTCTAATATGCCCCTAAAATTTAAATAGATTATCTTAGATAATTTGTTATGGAATTTGATTGAACAAAATTTACTTTTATTTTTGCCTAACATGTTTATAGTCTGCCACATTTGACTTCAGTGGAGTCAATCCCCTTATTTCCTAATACTGATAAACTTAGATATTAGTTCTTTGACATTGAAAATCCCAGATTAAATTAACAATTTAATACTAAAGATCTAAAATGTATTCAATATTAATTCCCCATTTGGGATTTTATAATTGAGCCTACTTTATTTGAAATAGAGGCTTGCAAGGCAACATGGAAATCTACATATAACAGGGAGTATTCAATAAGAATAAAGTGGTAATATCACCTCTTTTACATGGTATGAAGGAAATAACTATTCAAATGTTATGTCTGGTTCTGATGTTAACACTTCAGAAAAATACATGAAAGGTTTGGACATAATTTTTAAAAGCAAGGGAATAATTTGAAGTTTGAAAACACACCTTGAAGAAAGGGGCTAAAAAAAGAATCTGCTGAACTTTTCAAAGAGACTGTGAAGTATTTGGACTACAAATATGTACAAAAGGATACACTTTTGATAGTAGACAGTGCTTTGGTATACCTGGAAAACCATAAAATATAGAGATGATTGGAAACTTATGGAATTTGACATAACTGGAATGCTTCCCCAGTTTAACCATAGGAGTATTTGACATGGTGTTATTCTGAGATTTTAATGATGGCAATCAAATTAAAAGTTGATGATGTTTAAGATTTGTGAATGCTATAGTTTGAATTAGTGATGGTTAATAGTTTCCTCTGACCCTAAAATATGATAATAAAATGGTCTCTATACACATGAGAAGTTCTGTAAAATACATTTTTGTCCTTAAAAGTGTATGAACCATAGATTATTCCTACATTTAGATGTTGCTAACTTGTTGCTCATGGCTTTGAGGCTAATTGACCAGAGTGGGACTACACTCTTCAGCAAATTCAGTGTTTTAATTTAAAATAGTTATTTGGGTCTGCACAGCTGAGTCTAGTCAACTAAAGTCATTAGAATCATTCTTTTGACATCTCTACAGTCCTATGAGGTATTGCCCCTGGTATTGCATTTTTTAGTTCTTATCAGTGTAAAAACAGCATTAGCAGAGGATTCCATTTTTGCACTGGGGGTGCAATTACATTAGATTTTGATGCATCATCTTAATTTCTTTTACATACTGAACTTCTGCAATATTCTCCCTTTAAAGTGTTTAGATCCAAGAGATATATTCCTCAACTAATCTAAACTGACACAGGGCTGTTAAAGTAATTGCAATATTGATTTCATCATCCCGAGAGATGGATTCTCAGATTGCAGAAAAGTGAACCTAAAAGAAAGAGCAGAACTTTCCTTTACCCTTTTCCTTTTGGGGTTTATTTTTCTCCTTCTTTTCTCTATTTCAAAACATATCTAAAAGAAAATTAAAAGGGTATCAGTATGAAATTACCCAGTGATCTGAGGATGATAGTTGTTTCTAAATGTAAAGGTAAGGGTATTTCCATTTGCTGAATTTAAATGCATTCCAAGTGGCACAGCCAGTACAGTGTCAAGTTTTTTGCTGCGATAAGGCTGGAGGCAGGAAGCCATGAGAGGTCAGGAAGGAAGCACTATCAGCCTGAGAGGGGACTGAACAGCAAAGGGAGCAGCAGAGCCTCTTGTATGTTGGCTGCATAGCAACTGAGCTCTTTTCCAAAGATGAGCAGCTACAAGTGTAAAATCCCCATCTACTGTCTCTTTAAACTTACTGGGAGGGGAAAAAAAATCCCTTCTTGCTGTGTTTGTATTTTGCTTCTAGCTGCTTTGTAAAGGGAAGAGGGAAGCAGGGGAAGGCAACAGGGAAAGTACAATTTCACATAAACATTTCTTCTGGGATGCAGACTGGTTTGTTTATAGCAATTTAGTTTGACCCTGGGCACACCAAAGGAAATGGCTTTAATGCTGGTTTTGCTCCACCAGACCAGAGCTGGATCCAAGGCATTTAGTGTGCATTGGTTTGTTTCCAAACATCACCAACATCACCTGCTTCCCGATATAAAGCCCAATGGGAAATAGGTCAGGGAGCAACTTAAGGAGAAAGGGAAAGCTCTAACAGAATTTGGCTTGTCAAGAGCCACCAACACTGGGAAATCCAGGATTGTTGCTCTGTATTATACCACCAAAGTATTTCAAAGTACATTCGAGAGACCACCTAAGTTGGGCTGACAAAGTCATTTTCCCATCCCATGAAATGAGGGAATTTATATTTTTTTCCTTCCATGCTGTGATGAAATGAAGAAATTTTACATTTTTCCTTTGAAAATGAGGGCAGTAGGAGAGCCACTTGCCTAATGGAGTATTCGTTCATTTCTTATTTCATCATTTGTTTCGCTCTTTCATGATGTTGAAGATCTTCCTCTGGTGTTCACTTATATTGGGAAGAGGAGGGTGTTGGAGGAAGCCTGGCAATCTGACTTCTAGTAGATTAGAGATGCTATCTCTAAAAAAATCCTGATGCTGAAAGAGATGATCTTAGAACACCTGATATCTGGTAGGACAGCCATGAAGGAGAGGATAGATCCATACCAGAGCCAGAAATCATAATGATGAATGAGACTGCTTAATATTTGTCTTAGATCTCATTTATTCTTTTCTTATTTTCTGGTTCAGGGAATATCAAGTAGCCTAGAGAATGTTAGTGTCTTTCTTGGTTCCATTGTGAATTTTATAGGATTTTGCCTGTTCCTCTGGCTTTAAAAATCATACTTTTCAGAATACAAAGCAAGCAAACAAAAGAGTATTCTGTCCAAATATTCCTCACTAACTCTTAAAGTCAGTTAATATAAAAATGTATGCCCACATCCCAGTGGTTCTGACCTCCAGGCACAGAGAGAATTCAATTTTGTTGCTACTATTTTATGCTTATATAGTTAAATGGAAGCCAAACAATTTACTATTGTAAGAGGCCATCCAAAACATAAAGGGTGCAGGCCAGTGCCCACTGCATTTAATGAAAGCAAGATATCAAAACCAGCACCAGCTCCAAAAACCTGTCTAAAATTACAATTACTCACAGCAGTAAACTTGTACACGTGCTTTGGGACCCGCGCCCAACTCTGTGCACAGGAACTCATTCCAAATTAACCAGTGGGATTGTTCAACTGCACTCTCTTGAATTATGGAAGAATAACCAATAATCTGGTCAGACCTACAGCAAGAGAGACCAGTTCAGCAGGAACATAAAGAAAAAATAAGTACTAAAGAAAATAGAAAATACATCTCAAACCCTGGAGTATTTTAAATCTTTGAAGAGTCAAAGCTTATTCCTGCTGGAGAAAGGTAATAAAAAGTTCACTTTTGTGAAAATATATTACCTACCTGTGCTGCCAAGGTCAGTGAGACCTGTTCTGCTTTGAATAAGTACTGCTGGGGCAGAAAAAGCAGACTGGGAGGTAGCTTTAACTTATGAACTACTGTTTAGTTGCTAAACTCCCTACAGAAGTGAAAATATAGAGCTAATTCCACAAGGTTTATAATCATGTGATTCTATCACCTTAACCTTTTTGTATGGAAGTAAGGGTATGGAAGTAAGGAATTTGGTTCATGGCATGACACTTGTCTAAAAGTAATTATTTTTTGCTGCCATTAACAGAAAACTTGTGCAACATTATTGTGTGGCACTTCCATAATAGGAAAGTTAGTGGAGCCTGACAAAATCTGGCCCAATTTTAGATCAGGTTTTGAGCAAAACTAGGACAGATTCTGGCATGATCTAGAGATTTTTATTAAATTGGAACAGAGGCAAAATTGGGTTGGTCCACCTAAAGCTCAAAATGAATTTTTACACTTACTTGAACATCAAAGTACAGTTTAAGAGCAAGCCAAAATAAATGAACTGAAAGTATATCCACAAATCCTGCAAGTCAGAGCTAACAAGGCCTTTAAAAAGCTTTGCCAGCTATCATTTGCTATGCATACAACTCCCCATGTATGCAGCAGCTATAAAAAATTAATGCTAATACATCATGAAAGGAACAATATTTTGTTTACAGTAAGTGGTATGTTCAAAGGCATGATCAAGTTCAGCCTAATTTTTCTTCCCATAAATTAAATCTGACTGCTTTACTTGCCCTCTACAGGTACTTTTCTCCATGTACAGGTAACAGGGTCCTAGGGAAGAGACAGAGACATATGCTGTCCAAACCCAATATATGTCTAATTTGCCAAGTAGACAGTTCTTTGCAGTATTGTGGCTAACAAACACAATTCTTTTCCTCTCCAAGTGGACAGCTAAAAGATATTTTTCATTGGATGCACCCAGTAAAGCTAACTCTGTAGATTGGCTGTAATACCTGATTAAAAATGATACAGTGAACTGAAATTCAGACGACCAAGTTGGAGGACAAATTATCCGACCTTGCAAAAAAGTAACAGCACAATGCAGTTTGGAGGATACTTTATAAATACCTTTTAAAAAATATTTATGTAAATGGAAAGAGGCTTAATTTTGTGACTTCTTTATCCAATAATTAACTTCTATGACCTCTCCCTGATCTTCTTATTCCTTCTTGTTGTCTTCCTAACAGTCAAATATAAATTTATTTTCTTGGTTTGAATCATAGCTATTGAATTTCTTTCATTAAAAAATGTTTTCAGACCAGATACAGCTATTTACCTACTCCCTCTTGTGTGCTGTTATAGACATGGTTTGAAAAACATGCTTTATTTAACTTATAGAACCAGAAGAAATCTCAACTAAAAATGTCATTTTAAAAATCAGAACTGCTGGATTAGCTGAAACCTCTTTACCTCCTGCTTGAAGCCTGGAGTTGGCTCAATATGGGGCATAAAAGTGTAAGGTGAAAGATTTGGTGGGCATGTTGTTTGCCATTAGAATTTGGTTTGGAATTCTAAGAAGCTTTCAGGAGACTTACCAGATAATGATCTGAAGCCACAAAATTCCTCCAGGCATTTCTCCATCCCACTTTGTGTAACAGTCTTCTGTGGCTGCTGGCTACTTTTAAGCCAGGGCTCCCTAATCTGTTCCTAAATGCTTTCATCACCAGATTGCTTTTTATTTTAAGCAAAGTGAAATCCAGTGCTTGAGAAAAGTGCAAGGATGTCGATTAGTGGATACTAACTCTAGCAAAATAAGAAATAGCATTCACAAACTTTCCATGAGGAAGTGAAAATGAAGCTTTTAGGTATCATTTCAGTAACAGACATGTTACACACCCTCTCCACTTGCTTAATAACCTAAAATCTCAATTTTATCTTCCTAGACATCTGGTGCAGATCACAGATAACCACAAACATTTGGAAAAACAGGTCATGATATTCTGCATGAGATTAATGATCCAAGCAGACTTAATTTTAGGTAAATGTTGAAAACATCCCCCTCACTCACACATACCTGTGTTTGATGGTCTATCAGCAGGTATGATGATTCACTGTCCATCACAAACAGGCCACCAGTTGGACAGACAGGTAAGAGAAAAATAGATTTGTATTTGGTTTTGTTTGTTTGTATGTGGTTTATTTGTTTGGTTTGGGTTTTGTTTTTTTTTACAAAGCCTGAAGAGACCTGAATGATATTGTGATAAGCACAAACAAATGTCAAATAAGCAGAGTTTAATTTGGAAAATTTCCTCAGTCTCTTTTGGTGAAGTCACAGATTTTGTTTTTTTGTCATTCATACCCTAGTTTCACCCCTAAAAAAGTAATCAGCCTTCCCTTGCTTTTAAAAGCAAAAATAGAGATTTGGGTACGATAGGTGGTACTGAGTGTAGAAGACTGATGAACGTGGCAGCTGCAATCTCTTGGCAGAAAAGCAATGGTCAGTCACATCTTCCTGGGGTGTTTAAGCAAGCAGGGAGGTAAGCAAGTAACCCAGACAGGCATGAGAGTATCATCCCTCACTCCAGCAAGCAATAATAGATGTGTGGACCATATCTCATGATCCTGAGTACAGCAGAACAACTGATCTTCCTAATGTATGACCGTCTTGAGAGAAATCCTACTCCACAGAAGTTGCCTTATTTTTGTTATTTTCTAAGTACATAATTGTGAGTGAGGCTTAAATATTCTCCATTCATACTGAGATTTTCACATGGGAACCCAAGATACCATCACTTTTTCTGTTGTCGTTTGGTACTGAGTTATTTACTGGGATATATTCCTGAGAACTTTAACAGGAAAGAACAGTAGCTGACATCTGGCAGAAATATAGACAGTTATGTAGATTATAAACAGAATGATCTATCACTTTTAGCAAATATATACCAGAACAAAAGACATTAAGTAGAAGTCTAAATGGCAAAACATCGATGGCAGGAAGAGATCAAAGAAATCCTGCTCTTTGCTATATGAATAGAATAGGTGAAATTACTATACAAGGAAGAGTCTTATATAAAATTAGCATTGATATGTTTATCCTTGTTTTGAATACAGCTTTGTTTGAACTGAGAAAAAAATCATAAAGCAGCCAACAGCACTTGAGCATGGGTATCCTTTATTGCTGTATTATGTTTTCAGGAAAGATTGATTTCCACCCTCTCTTTTTCCTACCCCCTGCCATTAAACATAAAGGTTTACTCCACTAGTACATTTTTATTCATTTGAAGGAATTGAATAGAAACATTTTGTAGAAGTTTGAGCTAAAATATATGGAGGAAAACATTTCCTTCTTAAGAAGCACATTTAAAAAGCACATCTTAATAGAGCACTATACACTTCATGAAAACCAAAAATATTATAGGACTGCCCTATTTCTCTCTCTTAACAGTGCTCCCAGATAGAATTTCTTCAACCACTTATTATTTTTTTAGGTATTATCAGTGTAAACTCAAGACTCAAACCAGAAGCTGCAATCAAGGTGACTGAATTGTATGATTTTCATTATACTAACTTTGTTACAGGAACAGTTGTAATTAAGTAGGTGCTCTAACTTGATAACTGAAGGCTGCATTTTGAACACCAGCAACCAGTTTTGCTGCTCCTACAATAGTAATGCATTGGCACTTAATAAAAGTTGCTGTTGATGCAAGATATTATTGATATTTGCCTGTGCCTTCGTGCCAGAGTGGTGCATTAGCATCAGGGAAGCAATATATTTGTGGATGCCTCAGATATTTCAACAGAGGATCCAGACTAAACTGTTGGCATATATGGCTTTACACAAAATGGCTGATTTTGTTATGATCTTGTAGCACACATGTCATTTAGCACTGGGGTTGGTAACCTGACACAGAGTCAGAATGGGCAGTGTAGGACCATGAATTCTGCACATAATTCATATGGCAATGTCTTAGCTGGACAAGCTTTGCTTCTGGCCTAGTTTTTCTGCATGAAGTCATTTCAACATAGGAATTGTGAACCTTCAGAATGAGAGTGCAGCCACATTATTCTCTACCAGGATTTTATTTCTATATTCTGAAGAATTTTATTTTACAGGTCCTTAAAACTCATGTGTGTGGGGTTTCGCTATGTAAATGAAGTGGCCTCACTAAAAATGCAAAACTGTAAGATGGATCATACCATTCCCAAACAGTTTCTAAGAGCATGTTGCTAAGATGAGTAGGTTGTACTTCAGTGGCTCTAAAGTCTAGTATAAGGGATTTTCATTAATGAAAGTGAAGCAATTAGATCTTCCATAACTTCATAACATGCAAAGTACAAAAAAGACAAGTTGGAAAATGCATCATACAACACCTTTTTAAATTTGCAATAGGGACAAACTGAAGCAAATCAACAGTGTACCTACACTAGTGTGCAGTACTCATAAAAGGCAGGTATTATGGTCTGAGTAGAGAGCTTAAGAAACCCTGAAAGATTCATTTACAGAGAAATATACACAAGTGAAAGCCCTTACTTTAACTACTTTCATAAAGTTGCCCTCTGCTCGGAGGCAGCAGAGTTCAGAAATCTTTCAACCCCCTGGGATTTGGTGTGTATTTAATTATCACACTATCTGCTTTCTTTAAATGATCTATAAAGAGGAACTGACACTGTTTAAAGAGTTATGTTGTCTTTTGTGCCTCAGTAAAAATTATATGTGCCCCTAACTTATATCAACACCTGTTTAGAAATTTTCTGTTACTTCTGACAGAATATATAGTTTTGTGAATATTAAAGCATTTCACATAAATATCAGTACTGTATTTTTAAAACTGAAGCATTTTGATCTCATGAGGACTTTTAGGACCTTCTGTTCAGATTTATCAAGTAGTTTTATATTTTATTTTAACAATAATATACAATGCAAATAAAAATAAGGACTTGAGTAACACTTGTTTTGTTTTTCCAAATGTAATAAGAAATTTCCAAATTTCCTCTCTTGCACAAAATCAGAATATTTGCTCCAGGTTAGATATGTTTTTTGCTATTATGTGTTTTACAGCTAGACCTATAGGCCAGCCCAAATTTACATACATGTGTATATATATGTATGTATGTATGTATGTATGTATGTTACCTACTTCAGGTCTTGAATTAGGTTTTTGATGACAGCCTCTCTAGCTTCCATATATAACAGATTCCTTCTGACAGTCATTCAGGGCAGGTGCTTGAAAGAAGGCTTTGTTAATATCTCCCAAAGAAACCGGTTCTGGCCTCCACCCCAAAGAAAGCCTTACAATATAATGAAAGAAAATTCTGGACAGTATATTCTGTAGAAATAGTAAAATCATAGCATAATATAAGGTCTTTGGATGGTTTCTTCTTTCTTCTCTCTAGCTCTGTAAGTTTGTTAAAACTTTTTTTTTTCTGCAGAGGTCTTTTAGTCCTTGGCTGCCAGCCATGGTAAAACAGCTGAACATCTTGATTATCAACAACTTCAGCTGTATTTCCATCCTAGAAATAATTTCTTTCCTGACTCAGGTGGCAATTCAGCCACAGAATAACAGGAAAATGAACTTATGTTTCCAAAATGGGATAAAACTTCTGACAATCACGCTTCAGCAAGAAATCTGACCTGAAATGTGTAGTTCTGCCCTTCAGTTTTAAAACCAAAAGGTTCAGAAGGTGCCCATTCAAGTTCACTCTGTATAAAATTATATCTTTAATCTCCTGAGGCTTTCCTTCTGTGTTAACAATTATAGCAATAGTGGGCAGTGTACTGGTTCCTTTCAGTAAAAATGAATGTGATTATCAGTATATATCAGAAACTATTAATGAAATTCAAGTGTTTTGAGGAAAAATGTTCCATTGTCCAATCTGAGAGCAACATATTAGTTTGAATGCAAGAGTGACTGGAGATTTTGAATTAGATTCACCTGCTGTGAATTACAAGCTCACCACCAGCTGTTTCTGTCTTTTGAAGTCTGGCATTAATAATACATGTCCCAGATCAGCAGGTCTGTCCTACAAAAGTGTTATCCTTTACCATCTCTGAACTCAAATCATTAGTGCATTTAGGGAAAGGAGATGAACAACTAAGAAAGAAGTGTCATCAAAAACTCTCTCTCATGAATTGAAAATGGAAAATAATTTTAGTAGTATATCCATGAAGTTGGTTGTGTTTCCAAACCCTAGAGTTTGAAATTCTGCTTAAAATACCTATACAGACACTGCTTCCGTTTAAAAAGATTTACAAATATTACCTCTGAAGAGAAGGTGTTAAATTCCAAAAGATCTAATTGCCAAACTTTCACAGTTTTAATTTAAATATCATGGCCTTTATAAATTAAGCATGAAGGCTGGGCCCTGCTGTGTAGATGTAGCATTTCATTAGTTAATCAGAGATTAATTAAGAGGAGACTTTAAATATGAATTAGAAATCACCATGCTGTTTTGAGCAAGATTCATTGTCATCTATTACACGCAGCTGTTTTCTCAAAAAGCATTTCTAGTACATGCAGATACTTATTACTTCTGTTAAAGCAGAATGTTGGTATATGACTGCCCCTAAAGGACACCTTTTTAACAGCAATGAGTTTGTTTGCCCTTTTGCTATGAACATTGATCACAAAGTTATATTCAAATATGCTCTAAACACTAGACAGTTTTGTTAAGTAGTCCAACTTGTGTCAAATTAGCAATTTTATCGAAAGAAAAGTAATTTGTTTTCTTACTGGGGGAATTTTTAACACTTACCATAAAACTTCAGGCTGAGTTGCCTTGTGCTGCTTGATCTAACTAAGAATTTAGTTTCACAGTCTCGAGAAGTGGCCCATGGGAATCTCATGAGGTTTAACAAGACTAAGTGCAAGTTGCTGCACCTGGGTCAGAGCAACATCAGTACCAACACAGGCTGGGGATGAAGAAATGGACAACAGCCCTGCTGAGCAGGATTTGGGGGTGCTGGTGGAGGAGAGACTAGAAGTGACCTGGCAAAGTATGCTTACAGCCAAAAAAGCCAGTTGTGTCCTGGGCTGCATCTAAAGCAGTGTGGGCAGCAGGATGAGAGAGGGGATTCTGCCCCTCTGGTCCATTCTGCTGAGACCCCACCTGCAGTGCTGCATCCAGCTCTGGGGTCCACAGCACTGGAAGGACATGGACCTGTTGGAGCAAGTCCAGAGGAGGCATATCACATTGATCAGAGGAATGGAATACCTGTCCTATGAGGGAAGCCTGGGGGAATTGGAATCGTTCAGCTTGAAGAGGGAAAGGCTTCAGGGTGACATAATTGTGGCCTTTCAGTGTCTGAAGGGATCTTACAGGAAAGATGGGGAGAGACTATTTACAGGAGTATGTAGTAATGGGACAAGATGGAATGGCTTCAAACTGAAAGAGTAGGTTTACATTTGATATTAGTGAGAATTTTTTTGCTGTGAATTTGGGGAGGCACCAGAACAGGTTGCACAGAGAAGTTGTGGGTGCCCCAACTCTGGAAGTGTTCAAGGCCAGGTGGGATGGAGCTCTGAGCAGCTGATCCAGTGAAAGGTGTCCCTGCCCATGGCAGAGGGGCTGGAAATAGATGATCTTTAAAATTCCTTCCAACCCAGGCTGTTCTATGGTTCTGTGATGCTTTTTTACTAAGGACAAGGAAACACAAGACCACTACAGACCCCCAGCTTCACTAAGGCTAGGTGCCCGCAATTAAAGGGCAGGAGTCATCTCAACAAAATTCAGTCATTTAGATGTAGCCATCTCCTCCGAGGGTCCTGGATGCAGAGATTCCCTCTATTTAGATACCTACTTTAGTCTCAACCTGAGACACAAATCTCTGGCTGTAGAAGGACTTTTAAGCTTCAGAAGCTTCTAAAGAAGTAGATTTCCTTTTTTCCTTGCAGCACATTCTAGGGGCCTTTCTTAGTGTGCATTCCACAACATAGGCTGGGCATTAGGGACATGTTTTGGTCCACTCTACTGGAAAGAATGAGCTTAACTAACCAGAGCATGGTAAATAGAAAACAGAAAGGGGAAACAGAGAAGCTGGAGAAAGTGAAATAGTATCATACAACTCTGTAGGGAAAAACAGTGTCCCTGTTAAAACTAGGCTAATAAATAGATCAACCTGAAAGCAAAAAGATACCAGGCTTATACGGGATTTCTCTTGAAAGTTTAATGTGTCTGAAAGACTGACAGTTTTTTCAACTTCTTTAGTTGTCCTAATATAAAATATTCCCTCTCTGATGTTTTCCTCTGACATCTTTAATCTGAGAATGCTGTAGAAAAGATACTGAAAATATATGCTTCTGTAGGGTTTTGAGTTTATTTTTTACTTTTCTCTCTGCTATTTTATGTAATAGCTTTAAATATAACAGTTTTCAAGGAAATATTTTGATTTCTTGAGGTTTCCAGAAATTTCATTTAATGTTTTAGAATCACAGTAATATTAATCTTGGCATACTCTTATTTAGACACTTCTGGATTTTATTTCTTATCTAAAATTGCCTCTCCTTTTATGGTTGGAAAATACGTAGTCCACTTTAGTCAAGCCATTGTGTCTCGTTGTCATGTGTGGAAGTGTTCACACTAAGAACATTGAAGTCCTTTAAGTGCTCTCCATAAATTCCCTTTGCAGAAGCAGAGTGGCCGCTCCAAAGGATAATTTAGAGCATGGCATTTCATTTCTAATTTATGTAATTCTGTATCAGAGCCTCTCTTCCTGAATAAAATGAGAGTCTAAGAAGATTAGGTGGTAAGTAAGAAACCTTAATTGGATACCTAAAACTGGAGAGTGTGACTGTTCTTCCTGCTATTAAATAGATAGTATGAACAGCTTTAAGTATAATTAGGAAAGACATTTCAGTATATAGTATTCTTTGTAGTGGCATTATAAGTAAGGCTATGAGACAGAGAAGCTTTACACAGGAATTTAATAACTTTATATTATTAAACTACAACTGGGGACAAAGCACACTAATTTTTGAGCCGACAAACTCTTTACATGTGGTAAAATTGTAATGGCATGGAAGCCATTTACACCAGTTCAAGGGGACCCTGAAAAGCCATAGGAAGGGAAATCCATAAAGGGTTACTACCTACATAGAAACCATATCTAGCTCAGGAAATCCCAGAGCTTCAAATGTTTGAAGGCTGGGGGAGCATTCAGGAAAACAAGATATACGTTTGCCCTGTTCTTATAGTTTCCCTTAGGCATTTGCTTTTGGTCACTGCCAGAAATTGGATACTGTGTTAAGCAGACCTTGGTTTGACCTAGAACAGATGCTGTTATGGACATATTTATGTTTTTTAAGAAATAAACCATAGACACAAGTTACAGATTCTTTTTTGTTTATTTGTTTGTTTGGTTTGGTTTTGGGTTTTTTGTTTTTTTCAAAAAAGGCACTCGTTTCACAGTTCAAAAACATTTTTCAGGTGACATTTCAGAGAACTTGTTTGTCTTTGCATGCATGTAACATTGATAATTCTTCATTCTTCGAAATAAGTTACTTTTTTGCTTGATAAATATCTTGCTAATAAAAAGCAATAGATTTAGAAATGCTTGATATTTTTTAGGGAGGCACTGATACACTCTGTTTACTAAGTACTTCAAAGCCTTCAGAATGCATCTTTACCCTAATTTAGCTTGCTGTTTCTCTAAAAAGTGTAGGAGATGAAAGCAGAGCTAATCTGCATCCACTCACCATCCTGGTAATATAGGCAGCACCAATACAATGCCTTCTTGATTAGAAGTGAATCAGGTGCAGAGTGCAAGGAGAAGACATCAGTAGGAAAGATGTAGATTTCTATTGTTTCAGTTGGGAATGGAACATCCTCTCAAGCCTAATCTATGCAGTGCTATCAGGTGCTAAAATATTCTCTTGGAGGGTACAGCAGCAAACAAACAGGGTCTGCATTGTACTGCTCCGAAGTATCTCCTGCTCACTTGTGATCACATGCTGTTACAAGAGGAATGTGAAACAATAACATGACAGCCCTGGTGAACACATTCACAAGATTTACCTGTCAAGAGGACAGCGGACGTGCTGCACTGAAAGGCAGGGATGATAGCTCATTTCCTTGTTTTGTCTTGTTTGCAGAAAACAGCACCATTTGAGGGGCCTGCAGTTGGAGAGAGAGAGAGAGAGAGAGAGAGTAGCCTCTGTTTATTAAGTTGTGACTTGATAATGCTAGGAGAATTTTCAAGCATTTTCTGTTTGATCTGCTGTTTAGGCCAGCTGAGAGCATAAGCTGTTTAATGGTTGCTTATAACTCCATACAAGCTCATACATACTGTCTGGCAAATATATTTAGAGCCTTCAGTTACTGTAAACTGGGGAAACTAGGACAAAAGCTGTGCTCAGTGATATAAACCATGGGCCTGGCATGAAACCTTCTCCTTTTGAACTATCTACTTCCTTAACTAGAACTTCAAGGTGATTCTTTTTTAAAAGAAAAAGTAAAGCCATGCTTGGAGTATAAAAATTAGATGTTTTAGCACTCACTCTGCTCTACCTGCAAAAATCGGTAGAGAACAATGAAAAGGGTAATTCTTCTTTAGGGACTGGTAGCTACTGTGAGCAATAACAGAAATCAATTACTCAGACAGTCCACCAACCTCCAGAGAGTAGCTTTATAAGAAAAGAGACTGAAGGCTTGGGGTGCAGACAGACACTTAAGCAATGTTTTCATTGCCATAATAATTATTAATATCCACTGGCTATATTCTTATGAAATTCACCTTTTAGACTAGGCCTAATAGATTCTGCTGTAGTGCAAGTAGGTTAGATAAAAAACTGGAATGTCCTACAAGGAGAGACTGAAGAAAAAGTTTGTTTCTCCTCAGGCTGGAGAGGAAAAGGATGAGGGGAATGTGGCCAAAGGTTATCACAAAGACAGTGAATAAGGTGCATATAACAAAGCTGAAATGGTCAACCACCAGTTCTGCAGCAACAGAACAAGAGGAAATTTATTGAAACTACTAGAAATGGGTTTAAAAGAGGTAAAACCTTTCTTTGCACAGTAGGCAGTAAACTTTGTGAGTTTGCTGCCATATGAGACAGTTGAGACAGTCAATGGCAGCAGGTTCAAAGAGGTTTAGTCAAATTCATTGGGAACAGTTCCACAGACAGGTTCTGAAAGGAATAGGCAGAGACATCACCCTAGACATCCTTCATGCAACAACTGTGGCTGTTGGGAGGTGTAACAGGAAAATACCACAGGGTGTTGTTGGGTTTGCAGGCCTTTCACCAGACAGCATCTCCTCTTGTCTTGTTGGAGTTAGACTGTGGGCACAGGCCATGCTCAGGCTCTGCAGGGCATTTCTCATGTTATGCCATGAGGACTGAACAGCAGCTTCTTCAGTCAGTGAATGTTCCTTCCTCTCAATTTAAACCACAAGCCTGAGACTTGTAGGAAAAGCTCAATGTCTGTCAGCTGGCTTTCCTTCGTATGCTACCCTCAAAAGAGAATACACTTATGCTTAATCTTAAAGACTATTAGGAATCATGTTGATTTTAGTCTTGAAGTTTAGCACATGTGTACCTGAAGTACCAGGCATTCAATTCTTCTGTGAAACAAAGAGAATCTAAGAATTCACATCTGAAAGATAACAGATAAAACCACAATGAGTGAATAAACCAAAACGTCATTAATTGCTTCCTATTACAAGTAGTCCATCACTTTCCTTAACTAAAGTCTCTTTCCCTTCTTCCATCTTTGACCTTCTCTTACTAGTGAAGTAAAACTTTGACCTGATGTTTCTGTCCCTTCTTTCTGACTTTTTATTAATCCTTTTCCTACTCATTCTAGCACAATTACAGGACTAAGGAATGGGGGGTCTTAACTAAAACATGTCGTGTTTTGGAGAACTTCCATGAGATCTCTGGATCTCCATCAATGAAGAAAGCACACAGAATTTCTTCTAAAGGCATTCATCGAAGTGTTTGTGATGTGCTTTTGAGGAGCTTGCAAGGAAATGCTCTGTGAATTCCACATACTGTTACTAAAGTCCAGAATACACAGAGGATTGCCAAGCTCAGCAGCAACATGGTGTGTATTTGTTTCCACATTTTGCTTGCTTTTTCTGGATTTTAATGTTATACTGATATCTAATTCAGACTATTAGGGGCTGAGCTGTCTCTCAAACATTCCACGTAGGTCATGGATCCACACAGAATCCTGCCTCTGAAAGGGAGTGAGCACCAAATACTTTAAACAATTATGAAAGAAGTCCCAGCTGCTCACACTGAATATGCAGGGAACAGTTTCCACCTAGACCTCTAAATTTGAGGTAGCATATGGCAAGGCTGGCATTCCTTGTAGAGAAATACAATCATATTTTTTGTACAAATGTCTGATCCCTTTTTTGACATGTAGGAACAAAAAGATGAGAGAAAATAATGATTTCTCACATTGTCTAGCTAAGATATGCTAACTGATAAGAAGAAAGGTGAAAGGAAAAGACATGCATGCCTGCTGTTAAAGAAAAGCCTATTTGCACATAATGCTCTGGAGAAATTATTGAACATTTCATCCACACAAAACACAAGCCCTGTCACTCTGCCAGGGTCAGTGAGACCCGGGCCAATCTATTGAGTCAGTTCTAGTTATGCAAGTTAAACGGTTTAGTGGTTGCTTTAATTAGGAACCACATTTTGTTTACAAACTCACAAAAAAATGGTAGCAAAGAATGTTCTATGGCCATGCTTACCAGCCCCAGCACTTGTCCTAATCCTCATCCTGCAGAAAGGTTTCTTTGCCTTCTACCACCCATGCCTGGCAAGGTGCCAGAAACACATTCCAGACTGTAACAAACATAGGTATCACAGCATAAAAGTGAGATGCAGCACAAGGCATCTCTTCTGTGAGAATCTCATGCAGGACAAGGAAGGCTGAGACATTATTGGCAGTGTAAGGAAAACAACAGGAATTTAAATTAAAGAACAATAAAAAAAATTATTCACATCTTCCTACATCTGTTAACAACATCACTGCAAATGTTTTCATTGTGACATCAATCTTTCCTTCACATAATGCTTTTTTCTCATTCTTATCTCACAAACATATCCGCACCTTCTTCCATGCTGTTCTTTCTTGCAGATAGGAATGACCTTTCATGATCTATTTGTCCAGTTTCACCTTTACCTGACACACTCCCTGGCCAAAGGGATCATTTTAGAATCTTGCTTCATTAAATTTCTCAAAATTTTAAACTCATCAAACATCTCAAACACTAAGGATTTGAAGATGGAAATTACCTCAGTGCTCTGCCAAGTTGAGGCACATAGCATTACTGCAGGTGACATGATGAAGGGACCAGTTCTGACCAACCAATACCATGGTCACTCATGTAATTTTGTAGTTTGTAAACATGCCTAATGAATCAGGAGAATGACCCTCCAAGATGTACTGAAATCCAAAGAAAAATACAACAAAATTTGGGCTGCAGCAGGACCAGACATCCTGTTCAGAGAAGTTGCTCTTCTGTGCAGCTTCCTTTCCCCACTTCCTCTTGGCTTCTAGTCCTGTCCTCAGGTCATTAGACCACATCACTTCCCTGTTGTTAGCAGGTTATAAATACTAAGCAAGATGCCTACTGACATGATACTGATAGCAGTTTGATAGCAACAGATCTACATTATCAGCTGTAGCACTTGCCTAAAAGCTAACAGATTTGTTGAGTTCCCCTTGCTCCTAAATACCAGCTGCAAATTTGTAACTCCTTTTCTTTAAGCCTTAAAAGTCTTTACCATGTTAATATTCACTTACCCTTGTAATTTTTCCTGCATGGCTGAAACAGAGCACATGATCTGTCAACCCACAAAAAGTACTCTCTTTTGAAGTACATTTAAAAAACCCAGTGGTTAAAAAACCAAGCAATGCAGCACATTTATCTCTGGTTAATACAGGTTTCTTAAAACAAAGCAGTGCTGATCAATAGTGAAGCACCTAAGTCTTAGCTTTATTGATTATGTCTGCACAGGCTTAATTCACAGGTTAACTGTCCTGGCTCCCTAGATCTCCTCTTTGCTGGACTTTGACACAGCTTTTACAGAGTGAAGAGTATCTCCCTATCACATTCTTGATCTTTAAGCCAATCAGTACATTCTAAATCTGTGTTGGCTAGTGCTAGAAAATTTGGTGCTGCTTGAGCCAGAGAGAAAAAGGTTTCTCAGCTTGAGCTCAGTTTTCAGCACACACTACAAAGAAACATGCTCTTGTTTCTGTCACATAAAAGAGGGCCAATGAAATTATGCTGTCTGATTTTCTTGTAAAAATCACCTGAAATATTCAGATTTTTACTAAAAACCGAAGTGATTCTTTTTAAAATTGAAAACAATAACAATATCAACAAAACTTCCATCAATAAACCACGAATTTCAGGAAAATATCAGTGTATGATAAAGAGAAAAATCCCAAAGCTGTAAGAGATTTCAGAGCACACTGAACACAGCCTCTGTATTTGCAGAAGTCCAATCAGCAAGATGTTACCCAGATGACTGAAGAAGTGAAGCTGCAATCTGTGCATTAAAATTAGGTTCTTAGCAAATTTTGCAAATTCTTCTCTACGTATATGATCTGTAATAGCCAGTAAGGATGTTAGCATTGGTTTCAAGAATGGGAGATCTCTGCTGTGTACAAGTCTGTGGGAGTGAAGGATTTGAGTGAAGAGAAGGAAAAGGGTGGGAATAGCCGTTCAGCACTACATCAGTGTGTCTTTTCACAGCTGTGCCAACCAAGGCAAGGAGGGGAGGATTCATAAAAATTTTTCCCAGGTCTTAGCCTGCATTCATAAAGGGCACTGGGGATGAAGCTTCTTCTCTTGGTGTACTGTACAGCTTTCTGGAATAGGTTTGCTGGAAAATCATTTGAGAAGGAAAAGAGTAAGGACTTGCAGCCTCACAGACAGCACTAACTACTTAGATGTGCTGACTATATTGGCTTTACTGCCCTTATCACATTTTTGAGATCATAGGTATGACATTAGTTTCTGCCACATACAAGTTTACCCCAGCACCAACATTTTCACATTTTGTAAGTAAAATTCAGCACCACATTGTAACAATTTAAGAACCACAGCAAATACAGCAGTTGACCAACACTACAGCTATAGACGCTTGGGTTCTGGATTAACTTTGAGTGTGACCATAAAAAAACCAAAGATATTGAAAATCTTGAAAATCTCACAGGCTGACTGTGTTAGGGGACGTCAGTTACCTGAGGCAATAGCACAAGGTCAGTTTGCAGGCCTGTCCTGTACAGCACAGACTCTGTTTTTACATATCTCGTGATTGCTTTGCAAACCTTGGTTCAGGATTTCTCCAGTGATGTTTGGGAGAGAAGAGTCCTGTCTGGTGACTCTCCATGCATCACATTCTGTCTCCCACCTAAGCAATTTTAGGCATTCTTAGTTTTTGTATCCAATATCTTATTTGAGGTTGGCATATTGAGATGTTGTATTGAACACAGTTCATGCCTTCCAGGCAATGACCTAAATGGTTTTTAAGATATCGTGTGAATTACAGATGTCATTTCAGAAACTGCCCAAGTTTAAAAATAGATGTTGAAAACCATCTGCAGAGTCATGAGCCTTGTTGTTACTCTCAGAAACTCTACAGATTAAATTACTTATCTATTTCCTGGAGGTGGAGCAAGACATCTATTCCCAAGAGGCATTTCCCTCCCAAGACTAAGTGATTTCTTTAGATGTTCCTTTTAATGGGTGGAAGAAACTGGACAGAAATCTGCACCCGCCAGGGACTGGCAGTCCTGTGAAGAATGGGGAGAGCTTATTGTGTGAAGTAATAGCTGTGGCTCCCCAAGGAGAGCGAAAGATGGAGGGGAAAAGAAGGGAGGGCAAGCAAAGCCCATGGCAGATTAAGATCTTTTTACCTCTTGCTTCTTGTTGGCTGCAGCTGGGTCTCACCCACTCTCCCTCTTGAAACTGTCAGCAAGCCAATGCCTGGCACAACGGCCAAGTAATTACTGATGACATGTGAACAGTATTTTTCCAGATTGGCTTTCCTGCCTTTCTGCAAGAAAAATAAACCAAAAGCTGTACCCCAACAAACATGACAGGAAAAATAACAACACTTGTATGGGACTGATACTGGAAACGTGCTGCTCCCCCAGCTACAGACTGGAGAGAACTGCAACCTTCACCCTTCATCATCTCAGCAAGGAAGGGAAAGATTGAAGGCAGGATGGGAGAAGGGTTCTTTCCAAAGGTCAGTACATCTCTTTTGGTCAAACTCAGTGCCACACAAGAACAGGGAGAAGGCAGCAATATAGAATCTCTGGGTATGGCACTAACTCAGACAGACATAGAACTGCTTGTATTTGATTTACTAGGAAATAAAAGAACAGTATTGCTCACTCCTCCCATCTCCCTTCAATCTGAGTTATATGACCCATTCTGCCATCTTTTAAAGACTAGTAAACTCATGTCTGACTAGTCATGCAAGTGGGTCCTCCCAAATTATGATTTCTTCAAAAATCTTTCTCAACAATTAATCTCTTCATTTTAAGATGGGAAAATCAAATATAAAATTCCTCTCTATATTAACTGGCCTCAATGATTTGTACAGATCTAGCCTGAAAATGTTACCTGCTGACCTATGTAATATGTTGTCTTATTTTATCTCTTAAAATCAGGACCAGATATCCTATTATCTGAAGAGAAATCTATGTGCACAAACAAAATCTCGTTTCTATCCAGAAGAATACCTCTTTTGTATTTAATTTTTACGTGGAAACTTCATTCTATGATTCTCAGCAGGAGCCACATAATAGAATTCTAACCTTTATCTTCTGAAGCCTGTGAGATGTTTGTAATCTCTCTTTTTGTGGAAAACACAAACAGAAGTACGCCAGATGGATGGATGGATGGATGTAGTTCCTTTGGTGGTCTCATGTCTGTTTTTACACTTTAAAGACATTGTTTCTTTTCCCTTCATACCTACAGATGCTAAATTCAGCAGAGCAGCCCTGAAAAGGCTGTTTTGTTTATATAGTTAATCCTCCTGGAAAATGAGGCCATTAGAATGCCATTTACTAGTCATAATTAGAAGATAGAAAATCCTAAGTCATTGTATAGGTAAATGAGCAAAAGAATTGGGATATGATTTGCCAGAAGCAAATTAACTAGTTAATGTGAGATAAAGGAGGAAAAAATTTAAAACTACAAAAACTCAGAAAGGGAAAAAATAACACCACGAATGTTAGTAGTTATTGCTACAGTTAGTGATAATTCTTCAAAACTCTATTCAAAATCCCTGGTTTTGTATGCTTCCCACTAGAAAACATTTTCAGGATCGTTTTGCATTTTATTTACAAGTTAATTTCTTCATTGACATTTTTGCTAACTTATTATACAATCAATTATGTTGGAGTCATGCAAGAATAAAAAAATCCTATTCAAACAAAAAAATTCTATCTAGCTGTCTGTGAGGTTAATTCAAAATCCCCTTCATTTGAAAGCCTCAAATTTGGGGTGTAATCCTCCAAATGAGACCAGCCAGTGAGATATGCCATCTCAAAAGAGGCCTGGTAAAACTTTATAAAAACCTAGATTTCCTTGGAAAAATGGTACAAAAGATAGGCTTGTTCCTACAGAAGCAAGTTATCCAAATAGCATGCTTTAAGATGATTTAAACCAACCCATTGTCCTTAACACCACAATAAAGCACACACAGCTACTGTTCCTCAGCTGAAGGATAATAACTTCCTGCTGAGGGATGGTGACTCCTCTGGATGTGTTAACTCATTCATTTTCAATCACAAACCCATCTCTGTGAGCAATTCACCTGAGAAGCAACTGGTATTTACCCAGCTCTGCTTCCCTGAAATCTTACTCCAGCTTTCTCCTGGTTCAAGTCCTTGGCTCGTGCTCCTGGTGGATGAGACTACTCTCCATCTAATGGGGCAATTGTCTCTGACCAAACTGCTAAGCCCCCTCCAAGGCAGTTTCTGAACCACTACAGTTTGTCCACAAATTTTTTAGTGACAAAATATAAAATAATAGTACTCAGCCTGTGATTAGTGATAGACTTAATCTGTACATGGTATTGTAGCAGGACAGGGTTAATACAGCTAAAAAGGACAGCTATGTGAGACAAGAACTGAAGAAATGAGTCAAAATGAGAAGATAACCAAAAATGAGAAGATAACCAAATGCTGTATTCATCAAAATACTAGGCCCTCTTTATTTTTTTTCTTTTTAAAATGTATTCCACATGTAATTTCCCAATTGCAGAAGCAAGCCTCTATGTAAGACATATCTCTGGTGCTCATGAGCAAGTTTGGAGCTTCTTCCTCTGGCACTCATTTCCGAGTGCTTTGACACACATAAACCTGCCTATGCAAAAAAGAAATGCTTTTCATAAAATTATTAAAAATTAAATCACTCTTCAGAATATTTGGACAGATGTTAAATAGAGAGTGCATTTATAACATACTAACAGCAGAAGAGTCACAGTCTACCTCACAGAAAATCCCTGAATTTCACCTGCTTACATTATACTCTCTTCTGCACTGTAACTCAATGTGCAATGTTTCTTGCCAGGTAGTCTGAAAAGTCCAGTTCCTTCTGTTGGAAAAGAAGCTACTTCTGCACTTTGCAAAAAAGCCAGGTCCTGTAGACATTCTGATATGCACAGCTCCAAGGGCATGCACTTGTTACAGTGTGTATGTCTTCCATCTTTATTTCAGGTTGTAGAGCTCCTACTTCAAATATCCAGTGTAATCCCTAGCCTGTCAACCAGGCTAGCAGTAACTACCACCCCTCTTAAGTACATCTGCTCTGGCAAGTGGATGGTATCTAGACTGTGGACGTTTCTTTTCACACACTTCTCCCCTAACAATGTCTGGAAACTGCTCCACTGGCCCACTGATACTAAATAGAAAGAGTTCAATTTTTGGTTCTTCAACTCTGCAAATAGCTGGTTCTTTTCTAAATGGATGGTTTATTTTTTGGTAGGCTTCTTGTTTCTCACTGCCATTTCTTTCAAGAAAGAAAATGTGAATAAGGAGACATATACAGGAATTTGCCCTCAATAAAATAAATCCTGGTCTTTCTGCTCCATCTGCAGTGTGCTTTTTCCATAGTTCTATTAAGGATAGAGGTACTGGGATGAAGGAGCTGTATCTCCAATATAATAAACAGATGTAGATGATTTCTGTATGGTTACATGAAAGAATCAAAAGAGAATAAAGAAATAAATTAATGTACTAAGACATGTGTATGGCAGGCTCTATAGTCTCAAAGTTTTGTTTGTTTCATCATCTTTTATTTTACTTATGCCTGAAGACTCCCAAATTTTTACCCTGCAAGAATCACATCTTCTTGCATGAAGCCGATTCACCTGAGCTGCAGCAAACTCTAAGTCATAAGATTGTATGAAGCCTGGGTTTACACAAGATACAGAAACCTCACTTGGAAATTTATTTTGGTTAAAGAGTCAAGTACTGTAGAGGGAGGGTTTCTCTCTCTCTCTCTCTCTCCCCACCCTTATTTTCCCCCATTTTATAGCACTCACAAGTTGAATTTCAGGGTGTTAATAGAGCACTGAGCAGAATTTTGGAAGGTGTCCAGCTCTACACCCCACCCAGATGAATACCTGGAAGCACACTGTTAACATGGCTATCCCTGCCAGACCAAAATCAAGTGTGGAATAAATGTTGAAAGGATGCCCTCTGAAACTCTGAAACAGGTAACCGCAGGACTGACACAGCAATACTTTGTTTACAGTTTTATACCTCTCTGGTAAATAATTTCATTTTACTCTACAAATCATTTTGTGGTAGGAACAGACATGCTGCAAGCAAGTCTTAATGTTGTCTTTTTTTAATGTACTTTATCTTGCTGTTTTCTAAACCAATCTGATATTTTGCAAAACATAAGAATTGATCAAGTTTAGGATGTAGGATTCTGCAGCACTATCTAGTATCAGCTTGGCTGCCCAGTACCTGGCTAAAAATATAAAGCATTTTCTTTGTGCGTCAGTGCCAGAAGTGGCTGAAGAGCATAAAATGTTTTGTGTACGTTGTATGTACTTCAAAAAACTTTCACCAAGCCCAAGACAGGCATCCAGTGGAACTCTCCAGCCCCTTCCACACACTGATTTAGAATCAGGGATGCTAGTGCTCTCTTGGGTCCTTGGCTCTAGCTCCAATATACTGCAACAGAAGACTCTACTGCTGAGGTCTGAGTACAGCACCTCCAACAGTACAACTCCTCATTGCCAGAGGAACCTCTAAAATCCCTGGCTCCAAAACCACTGTTCAAGGCTTTCTGGTCCTGTACCATGGAGTGAAGAAGCTGAGATTGCAGGCTCCCCATCAACCACCATTGCCCTTATGGATCTGCAGTCAGGCCAATAGTTTCTGCGTGCCCCACCTTCCTTAAAGACACCCTCTTGCCCCAGGATCTTCAGGAAATCTGTGTGATGGTCAATGACATGGCCAAGTGGAAGGAGAGGGGTAGCAGGAATTAAGGAGAGTTTTCATGCCAAGCTGTCATCTCAGTCAACACACTGTGCTGTGACATTGCTTGAAACGTGATTTGGATGGGAACTACAGCAAAGACTCACAAACCAGCAGAAAAAATCAGCCCAAGGTGTACATCAGTGCTAATTCAACAGCTTCCTTTTCAGTGCAATCTGTCCCTCACCTGGACCCCTTTGCCCAACGGAGGACCTGCTGTAACTTCTGTGCTGTGACACAGCAATGTCAGGGGTAGTGCTGGACCTGCTCCCAAAGCTGGGCAAAAGCCTTACCTTCCTCACTCCTCTTCACCCAAGAGAGGCCAGAGGGTGAGAAAGGCCATCCCTGACCTCACTGCCTTCCTCTGTTTTCTGAGCCTTTCTCCATCAGGGTGGTAGGGGTTGGCTGATTTGTCCTCTGTGGCAGACAGGGTTATATCTCTGGAGACAAGGTTCCTCCCAGGTCTTCCTCTGTGACAGCTGGCTCCACAGAGGCCCTGCATCAGCCCCATGTGTCTGGAACTGAGTCTGACTGTATTGATTTAGTAGTCCATTGTCCTGTGGGAAAGTGCTTAGTGGTAAATACCAGAACATGATCAATAGCACAACATCCAGTTCTGTGTCAGAGCTTCCATGCCAGGCCTTGGGCTCCAGAAACACCACAAACAACATCACTGTGAACTGGGCACTGCCTGGTGAATTGAATGGATCAAAGTAAGAAGCATCAGAAATGGACCAAGGACACACACTTTGCCTGCTCCAGGTGCCTGCTGAAATGCCATGAGCCATCTGGTTGTAACACATAAAGACTCTTTGAAAACCTGAGAGTTCAAAGGTGAGAATCTGATTTCATGTACATGATTTTTTCACTTCTGTGGAAACACTGATTTCTGTGCAATTGATCCTGATTTTTAGAACTGTAAGGTCAGGCTCCAGCCTTTTGATTTTTAAAATGCCAACATTGTGCTGTCACCAGCTCCAAGCTTGGAAACACTGGCAGTTCATGACAGATGTGTCACATCCTCCTTCCCCTTTCTGGACCCCATTCCCTGCTACCCACTAAACCTCCTACTACAGCACAAGTCAGGAGCAGTGTGATATATTCTTGTAAAACAGAATAGAAGAGGTTTGAAGAACGTAAACAGCAACGCACTAACCCAGTTCATCGTATGATCCCAGGCTCCAAACAAAAGGGCAAGGGTGGGGCCCACAGACCAGTCCAAGTGTCGGGTGGGTCCATGTTTTACGAAAGATAAGAACATATTCTATTAAAAAAAGTCTTTTGTACAGTTGCTCTTTGCGACCCTGAAGGGGGAAAAAATTATCTTTGTGCACAGACTGCAGTGGAGTGAGGCGGTGCACGCACATCCACATGCCCTTGCAGTGGTGTTGCCAGGCACTGGGGATGTGTACAGTATTCACAGGTCAGCACTGCCAAGGGAATGTCGATGGAAACTCCATCACACAACAGCAGCATGGAAACAGATTTGCCCTATGGTATATTTTTGGCTTGTTGTGGGTTTTTTTTTTAACTTCTCCATTCGGTTATTATTGTAAATGACAGTTCTAGGATGCTTCCTTTCCTTATTACCAGGATTTACAAGGACTGGGCATTTATGAGGATGAGGACATCCACAATAAGGATTCTTCCATCAAGACATTGCAGAAGTTTTCTTGCTTTAGGACACTACTGTTGAAGCGACCTACTCATAGTCCTGATCCACAGTGAGTCTGATTTATGTGGACCTTGTGAGGGCCTCAAATGTGGGGTGTCCCACACCACTCCAAGCCACTCCCCAGTCCCTTGGGGGACAGCAGCATGGCCCACCAACCCCACTGAGCTGGGCTGCCATGCACCAACCCCACTGAGCTGGGCTGGGCTGCAATGCACCAACCCCACTGAGCTGGGCTGGGCTGCCATGCTCCCAGTGCCCAGGCCCTAGCGAGACTCTATGGCAAACAGAGCAGGGATGCAGTGAGGAGCACGGATTAAATATTGAGGCCAAGCAATCCAAGCAAATCTTGCTTTGGGGCAGGTACTCCCTGAATACCCTACAGCAGAATTTTTATCAGTTTCAGAGGCAGAGAACAGAGAATTAATTAAACCACAAGTGTAAGCAAAAGCATAAACATAAGCACCTTGGAAGCATTATATTTCTTTGCTGTTATATTGTACTCACTGCAGCTGAAATGCTTTCAAAGTAAATTGGATTTGATTTCAGTCCAAAGGAGCCAGATTTAAAATACTGATCTACACCTGGGTTCAGATTCTGCAAATATTTTTGACTGCTCAGATGCTAGGGTCAGCCCATCTTAGGAATCATCACAAAAAAAGTAGTATTACTGAACAAAAAGAAAATTAACACATTGCTCTGAAATAAAAATGACAAATAAGTTATTTTTTTCCCTGTTTCTCAATCTGAGAGAATGAAAATTTTGTGTGGTTTACTTTCTGCAATCCATTCGTAATTTAGCAATTTGGCCAAGGATTTTATTCCAACCAGATATTTATTTTTTTCAGAAGGGGTTAATTATGCCTAAACAAAATGTATGTTTCTTAGGAAATAACTTCAAGTGTTTAGGAAGGCAGGTTTGTCTGTTTATGCTAAAGAAAATCAGTCCATCAAATTTAATGACAAGCAATATTGTCCCTAAGAGAAGCTTTGTAATTACCCATCTATCCCTTTCTATTCTTTGTAATTATTAACTTGCAATTATCTCCATCCTGCCTGATGTTTTTCTAAATCCTGTACAGATATAAAGTAAAGCAACAGTCAGATAAATCACGATAGTTCTTTAAATTTCTGCAAGAGTTCCTGCAGTCAGAGAGAGGATGGTGTGGAAGGGGTTACACTTTGTGCTCAAGTTCCTCTTTTTGTCCCAAAGGAGAGGAAAGAAGCAGAATACCTCCAGAGGCTAATGAAACATGGAAACAATTTGTGTACAAGCAAAAAACCAAGGCTTGTCGTCTCTCACTGCCAATAATAATACTTTATTTCCTATTTGTACTGTATAATGTTCAGGATGAAAAACAAGTGATATTACTTGGTAATTCCCAAAGATGTCATTTTATAGGTAGTGTGCCATCTCTCTTAGCTCACAGTGTGTAGAAATAATTCTGCTTCAACTCAAACAAGAGCTAGGAGCTACCTAGTTTGTTTTAATTTAAGCACATTGAAATATCCTTGATGCTAACTTCAGGCATTTTGGCTTCTTTGAAGAATTAGACTTAGAAATTAAACTATTATAAGCCAATTTAGACTTCTTCATCTGCAAAGGAAACCCGCTTAAACCTCCTTTACTGTTAGTATTTAAAACCTTATTTTTGTCCAGAACTAGAAAAGGTGGTGCACAGCACAGGGTAGGTAGTCTGAAGTTGATTACAGATCAACACTGATAGTTTCCTCCAAAAAGAATTGGTGTGAAAACCAGCCCAAGCTTAACCAGGATGCAGCCTCACAGCATTAATGGAAATTTCCCTCTCTTTTCACTAGATGTGGATGTGTCCAGGGAAGCAGCCGAAACTGCCTTCTAGAACAATGCACAAGGATGCTGAATTTAGACCCCCTGCAAATGACCGCTGGGATAATTATAGCAGGTGTCAAAATCCCTAAGAATAACTGAGAAACAGGACCTCCCAGCCCGCCTCTGGTGTCAGATCAACAGAGATAAAACAACAAACGAGGTCCCAGTGGGTCTCCCCAGGCACGGCAGGCAGGGAGCTGAGCTTGCCGGCAGGGTTCAGCCTCTCTCTGGGAGTTTGTTTGCTGCTCCCCTTGGAGGAAACCTCCCTGCTGGTGGCATACATCCCCTCAGCAGGGACAGCAGAGTAAGAGCCTGCTCTACTGTCCCGGAATGCAAGCTAAGGCCAACAGCATTCCCATAATGTGCTTCCAGAGGTCTGAGCAGCTGACACTTGTTCCACTGTACTCAGTGACTGCCTATTTAGCGACTGCCTTGGCCCATCTGCACTTAAAAGTTCTCATGAAAACCACAGTGCCCTTGCCTTTGATAAAATAAAGTATAAAAATAGCAGTTTCATATAGCCCTACATGCACAAAGGCACTTTCAAGGGTCTGCTACTCAGTTATAGCCTGTTTCAAACTTACAGAAAACTGGAAAACTGCTGACAATATCTCCTGGCTTGGCTGATCACACTGAGAACAACCTGTATGTACTTTGTCCTGGTCTAGTGCAAGGTGTCCCTGCCCACGGCAGGTGGATGGGAACTTGGAGGTCCCTTCCCTAAACCATTCCATTTTTCTACAATCCCTAGTGCTTAATGTTTTCTTCCACATAAGTAGATCCTTAAATCTATATGTCTATAATCTAATCTATTTTATAGTCTTAAAACTATATAAATCCTTATGTCTGCTGTGTGCCTCATCTGCAGCAGGTTAAATTTGTAAATCACATACTAGTAGTGCTTGTATTGTTTCAGTGGTAATAATGGGGAACCAACTAGTTATTACTAGAAATACTGTCCAGAAGTGCCAGGTTTTTAAAAAATAGCCTCAGCCTCACGCCATGTTATAATTGCAACAGGCAAAAAAAGGAGATGCAGCCCCAGCCCTTTCACAGCCTTTTGCATGCAGGTGCCTCACCATCAGACATGCACTGCTGACATATGGAAAGTGAAAACACAGCTATGTCCTAACCCTCAGACAGTCCAGGATTTAAATGATGCAAGAGTGACATTGCTTAGTCATATCTTTGCAAAGTCAAGAAGGCGGAGCTCTGTCTGCATCTCCCTTCCCCAGTCACTATGGCAATACTGATTTAGAACTTTAAATAAATATATTACATTACATTACATACATTTGGAGATGGAGTTTGGGAAGCCAACTCAGTAACCAAGGACGCTTCAGACAAGAACTCCCTATTGTCAACTCTTTGTTGCTAAAACCAGGAGACAACCATTAAATAAAATGCCTAGAATATCACATAATATCACTCTGCTGTTGGAAGTTTCTCTTTTTTATTAGCAGAATCACAGAACAGTTTGGGTTAGAAGGTACCTTTGGAGGCCAACTTGTCAAATTCCCTTGCCATGGGCAGGGGAACCTTCAACTAGATCAGGACCCAAATAGCCTTATAATTCAAATTTAACAGCCACCACCAGCAAATAGATATTTTAAAGCAGTATCAAGTGCACTCATCACACAAAATACCCCTAATGTATATGTCTTGCCTTCATTAAACTCTGCTGCTCTTCTGGTCATGTCCACAAAAGTTTTCTGGGAGGAGAGAAAGCTCCAAGGGCAAACCCAGTCTTTGCAGCCCTAAACAGGACTAGATACTATGGAAATGAATTGCTAACACTGTTGACCAACTCCATTGTTTAAAAGCAGTGCCCTCTCAGACTTCAGCAATAATTCAACAGTGAAATAAACAGCTCTGATCAGATACCCAGGGAAATTAGATAAAGAGCACAATAGCTGTGAAGATAGGAATATTTCATGAAGAGTCATATATCAGTTTATTCCTGATTTAAGTCCCTTTTGATTACTCTTTGTTTATATCTCACATCTGTATGACAAGTCAGAAAGAAAGGCAAAGATATTTTCCAACAGAATCTGTTTTCCCCCAAGATGACATGTGCATGTTACCTTCATGACTTAGCACTCAGCCATCTCCCTGTGACTCTTTCATGTTACTTGCTTTGAAATAATGACTGTGTTTCAGGACACAGCAATTTCCTCAAAGCTTGTTTTTATACTTTAGTGTGCTCCCGGGATACCAAACCATTCAAAAGTGCTCTTTTCCTCTGCGTCTGTTCCCACAGAAGTCCAAGGCAACTCCTTTGAGTCTCAGGACAGTATCTTTGAAATTCCTCCCCCACCATTGCTTTGAACATAAGCAGGTTAAATCCAAGCTTAGCACTTATTTTGTACCCTAACATACTCATTTCTTTCAAAGTAAGTCACTTAACTACCAAAAACTCCTGAGCAATAAAACATCCAAGATGTCTGGATATGATGGAATTAATGGGATCACCACATTCTTTTAACAATATACTTCCTAAAAATGTTACTGAGGGAGCTGATGTGGTTGCTGTGGATGAAAGAAGCTACAGGCAGCAGGAGTAAGTGTTCAGTGCTGGGAAAAAAGAAATCTCTGTCCTTGTCAAGTGGGGCTACTGTGGAATTCAGGATGCTCCGTACACACAGCTGGCTATAAAACTCTTCAGATCATCCAGCTCTGCTTCTCCCCTAAAGCAAACAATTGTCTTTGCATTTCTTGTTGCTCTTATCAAAGGTAAATAGGCTGGATAGTTTGTAGTACTCTAGGGTTTTCTGAGGATATTCTTAAAATACTTGGTCAAGCCAGGGGACCCCATCTAAGGGAGGGCAAGCCATTCTCTTTGTAGGTTTGGGGGGCTACTTTTCAAAATAACACATTGCGAAAGATATCTTTTCTTCAGACAATTTTGAGAGGTAGGTTGATACCAAGCTAAAACATACCTATCTAGGTTTTAAAACCATTGTAAATAATTTGTGTATCTGATTTGTTATCATAAATTCAATATTGAATATTTTCAAATTACTAAATTTAGCAAAAGAGGCCAAAACTACTGGTTTTCCTTTGTATTTTTATGGACATGCCATACAGCTAGGCATTCCCACCCAGTGGCCTACTTTCAGTTTGTCACTCTATGTCTTGGGAAACTATACTTTAAATAGCACAGATAATACCTGTAAATAATGAAGGCCAAACACCTTAGAAGTTTTACTTTAAAAGTAGCCATAGAAATCTAAAAATCTTTCAAAGATATCTCCTCCACTCCCAACTTGTGAATGAGGATCTTGCAACCTCAACTTCAAGGATGTGATATCCCTTTCCAGTTAATCTTACTCCAAGTTCCCAGGATTTGAGGACTTACAGCTACCTTCAGCAATAGTATGTTTTAATTACCGTTAATTATTCTCAATCCAAATTTACCTTTGGAAAAGCATATTAAGGAAATTACCTTAGGTTTTTCCCCAAACCAATTCTAAGGGAAGAGCAATTCAGTTGCAGTTAGGAGAACTTCACAATGGAAGGAGAAGGTTTTTCTGACATAGAAGTCCCCAAAATTCCTCCATATCTAGTCAGCCTTCTTTCTCTCCAGGTCTCCAAAAGTAGATCCTCTTCCTACTGCAGTTCAAATGCTGCAAGCTGGAGCAAGTTGCAAAAAAAACTTGTGTTTTTTTGCAGTTTCCAAACATAACGATAAATAAATTGCTAATAATCTCTCAGATTTGCTCCATTATAAATGTAAATTCACTAACTGTAGTAAACTGATTTTGGAAATACCACACTAAATGAGGCAAAGTTTTGACTCTATTTCTTGATGACATAACACCAATAGAGAATGTCTTAGTGTGAGAATCTAAAAACCTCACAGTATTTCTGCTCAGGTTTAATAAATGCAAAGTATTTTTAAAAAACAGTAAAATACTTGAGAACTAAGGTGAAAGTCACAAGCTTTACTTCTCATTTAAGCTGGAGTAGCAGAAATCAGAATCTGGCTTGTTGTGCTTATTAGCAAGGGGAGAAGCAGAGGCACTCACTTTAGTAACAATGCAAATATAGCTTCTCTGAGTTGCATGGCCAAGTTCTGCAGATCAAAGTAAGGTCTGAAGATATTTTTAGATGATAAGCACGAACATTTAACAGTTATTTTTAATTTTTCACCGATTGCTATAACTAGACATAAGAAAGTTGTGTATATATTTTGCAAACACTCCACTATGGCCAAATCCTGCAATCTTACTTAGTTAAGGTCTGGGCTAGTAGGATTTATTTCACAAATTCATGCATTTAGGATTTTTATTACAAAAGTCTTCCCAATGCTGTTTATTCTTTTAAAAATCCTCAACATATCGACAGGAACACAGAGCATATCTTGGGTTGCATCATTAACTTCAGTTTCAGGAATTACTAAAATCCCCTAAGCTATAATTTGTCATGATTCTCATTCTTGGGAAATCCTTTAAAGGAACTGTTAAAGTAATTAAGCTAGTGTCCTCGATTTAATCTTTAAGGCTGCTTAGCCAACATTGAGTCAGTGAAGTCTTCTAGGTCAGACAGGAAAAGAATTGACGTCATTGCAAAACGCCACTGCGTAAGTGTCTCTGAAAAAAATGGCAGCCAAGTGCACACAGTTGGATAATCAGATGCCATGAATAACAGGCAGCTCAACAGGTGAGCTTTGGGAATTAGGCACTTCAGAGCTGAACCAAGTGTGTCCTTATGCAGATGATAAAATATCTGCAATGCACTTTCTCTGACATAACATATTTAGCAAACTTATCAAGATGTTTCCTCTGTCCAGAAAGTCAACCAGCCTATTAGGAGTGATAATTTGGCACAGAATATGCTCGAGGGACAAATACGATAAGGGATGTTTCATACAAAGGGGCTTCCACTACTAGCCAGTTATGTCAATCTGCAGCTAAAAACAGAGCAGCACAAAAATAAACTTTAACTCTTCACCCTGAGCAATTAAGCTGTTTTCTAACAAAATAAGCACAGCTTAAGCAGGCACCAGGAAAGACAGATACAGCTCTGCTTTAACACTTATTCTTTAAAAGTCAAAACCAAGCATTTAAGCAGGGAACTGCATTCTAGATATTTTCCAGTTCCATAATTAACATTTTCAAATTCCAGATGAACAGGAGCAGAACCACACAGCTCAAAGAGAGACCCCAGTTTCCTCAGAACCTGAAGACCCTTCAAACCTGAACTGTTCCCACTCAGACTCATTTTTAGAAAAGTCACAAACAGGAAGCGCATGTGCTGTTGTCCACAGGCAAATGAAGGGAGAATAAAGCTGTGTTTAGGTATACACTAACCTTGAACCTTATCCCAGTGACTTATACCTGCCCCAGCGTGAATCAGAAGACTTTTCTCATGACTAGCACACATCCTTGCAGTAATTTGAATTATTCAGAAGTACACCTAGCTCTGGCTGTCCAAAATCCTTATCCTAATCCCCACTATAGCCTCACATCTCAGAAATCTTGCCCACAGCAGAAATAAAAAGAGCACATATTTGCTCTTTAAATAAATTAATGGTTCTTGTCTTCAATTTATCTCTAAGAGCTTTATCTATCTAACTATAAAGCTGCCACTGTTAGAGTCATCCTAAACCTAAGCCAAGACCCAGCCCAAAGCCCACATAACTCATGGTTGTCACAAAATTCTTCAATTTGTTGTCCACTCCAATTCTTCCTACAAGAACAGTGACACAGCATCCAGTAACAATCTCAATTCTTCAGCTTTCTTTTGCAGACAATATAAAGTAACCATAATTTAATGGTGGCCCTACAGCATCTATCCACAAGAAAACTTCCCCTGTCAGTACCTAGAGGAGCTGTGACTCCAACAAGACCTAGCATAAACACACACCTTCCATGGCGTGAGAAACTTTACCAAGCCCTATCTTGAACCCAAGATTTTGAAATTTCATATTTTAAAACATGCCTTTAGTTATTTTCACTTGTCAGACTGAACTTTCATCCTAGCACTGTGGGGCTTGTGGGATCCAGCAGGGAATGGTCTTCACCTTTGTGGCACAGGGTTAAGGCACAATCATAGCACAATACCTCTGTGTAGCTTGCAGCATAAACAATGATACAAAATGCATACTTGAAAACCTATAGCTCTGTTAACTCTGCCATCATCCTTATAAACATTATCAGGCTACAGTTGCACCTCGAGGTTAGAGTTTGTGCCCAGGACAGACCTGATTTTATTACCAGACATGCAGAGTTAGAGTAGGAAAACTAAGCCAAGAAAAGGTGAATGAATGCTGAGTTCTGGCAGAAACAAGTTTGCTGTGCTGTACCTTTCCATACAGTTAGAGTAGGCACAACAAGAGATGAAAAGATTGCTTTATCACTAAATTTTACAATACCTGGAGGTCTGTGATGAGGGCAGGCACCCAGAGAGATGCCTGAAATGGATAAGATGCAGACTGGTGTTGAAACAACCAGCACTGACAGGGTTGGACTTAATGAGCTATAAAAGTGGGGCTAGAATTGGCTGAAGCAGAAGGTGGTATGCAAAGCCCAGCAAAGGCTGAAAGCAGTAGCAAGAGGCTCTGAATTTCTTAATGTGGATGGTGTCAATAACGTCACAAGCCTAAGTTAAGCACAGCATTGAAGAGGGAGCTCTAAATCCAGGATAGTAGGAATTAAAAATATAAAGAGGTTGCAGGATCCTACAGACAGGTTACGATCACCTTAGATACAAATATAAACCTACCCAGAATATATTTACTGTTAGGATTGAGACAGCAGATTGCCTATTGACCCACATACATTTCCACAATTTACTGTCTAAATTTCTAATTAGAAACCATGCAGCTTTTTATAGGATCCAGCAAAAAAACCCCAAAGCCAGAACCAAAGCCAGAGCCAAACAATTAGTAAAAGGCTCCTTGTTGGCCACAGCACCTTGGGCCCTATCCCTCAGTCTAATATTTCCATTTTAATTGTGGCATAGAGATTTCTAGCAGTAACAGAACCAAGCATGGAGTAATTAGTGCTGGTCTCTGACTCTTTTCCTAGCTCTGCATGTTTTGCAAGATCGAGCAATAAAGCCAGCCCTTCTTTGCCCCCTACTCTGAAGGAAAACTCTTTCCCCAGACAAAAGGCTGGCCTTGCCCATACAACAGTGATCCACTAACAAGAACCCAGTTGCCTCTGCCTGCCCTGGCTCTTATCCTCATGGTTCCAGTCTTCCTCTTCATTCTCCAGTGCAGAAATTGTTCTCAAAATGGGATAGAATTTTTTATTAGGAGGATTGAATAAGACCATGGATCGCAGCAGGGAAACATTTCCACCTTGATTTTGCCTCTCCTCTGATTTTTCATTCTTAGTTTCCTGTTTCTCTTTCCCTCTCCTCTGGCCCACCAGTGCTCTCCTCTTCTCCAGCTCTGCAGCATTCTCATCACACAATGTTGATGCAGTGTGCATGGTGGAACAGCCAGGTGAGTTAGGCTGCAAGATGCTTCACCGCATGGGCTTGGCAGCAGCTGATTTGCTCCTCCCTTCACTTATTTCTTCCCTTTCCCCACTTTTCCTTTGTAAGTGTTGGGAAACCCCAGAGCAGCAGCTGCCCCAGCCCCAGCTGACCATCAGTTTGTCCAGGGGATGCTCAGGCTGGTCAGGACATCAAAACACACTCTCAGAGTCACAGTTCCGTGGGAATAATAACTCCTTGTAATATTTTTCGTACAAGCAAGAGTCTCAGTGACCAGGGGAGCTTGGAGCCAACTCTGGCAGCCCTGATGCTGCAGTGACTGGTTATGCTAAGCTAATCTGGCCCCCAGGAAAACATATAAATGGTTATCTAAGACTGCGTGTCCCCACCATGCTGTACTGAGGATCTTTGGGAAGAGTGTGCAAAGCTGCTGAAGGCACAAGGATTGTCTGGCAGTGGAAGGCAGTGCTGGGTACAAGAGAGGCTGGAAGTGCAGGAGCAGGATCCACAAGCAGTCACACAGAGATTCGCAGGGGTGACAGCTGGATAAGGTGGGGGATGTGTCAAACCATAGAACAGAAGTGAGGACTTAGTCTGGAAAGTTTGTATTTCCCTGTTAGGAAAACTTGATTAGGGAGATAATCAAGAATATAAGTGACTGACACTGGGGTTTCTGATCCAGGCATCTTGAGCAACCATGGACAGGTTCCCCTATGCCACACAGCAGCAAACTTAAGTGATACAGGAGAACAACCTTGATTTTCTCATGAGTGGTGAGATAATTAACAGAACATTGTGAGGTACTCAGATAGAATTGCTGTAGACATGAATCAGCTGGTCCTATTTAAACCTCAGTGTATGAAAATATTATTTAACTATCCCTAAAAAATAAGGTACACTCGCATCCGAATTTTCAACCAAAGAATTCCCCAAAGCTTTTGCAGTTTTGGTGAAGAAACGATTCAAAATACTTAAGGTTTTGTTTCAAATATGACAGCTGAAAAACAATGAGTCATAAAGCACATGAAATATGTGTCTCTAGTGATATTCCTCAGTACTACCAAGTGATTTTTTTACAATACAGATGTCTGATAAGTTGTTGTTTATGTGGACTTGTGCTCTGATAATCCAAACAGACTTTTTTCCAGTTGCCTTTAATATCCAGTTCAGGGTGAAAGCATTGTAAAATCTAGGCACAATGAGTTCTGGCTCCCCCTTTTCCAGTTTGCACCAGGAAACTGGAAGGCAAAGATGGGTGAAGTGATAATAAAGGCATCCTTGTGTGTAGGTGCCACAGAGCTGGTAAAGCCCAGCAGAGAGAGCAACTGAGATTTATGCTCAAAGCCTCAGTAATTCTCCTCCTTAACCTTTAGAAAACCAGGTCTGAAAACACTGTGTAAACAAAGCAAACAAAAGACAAATTCTAATGCAGCTAACTTAGTCTCTAAAAATAAACAGATATTAGCACTTTGCTTCACCCTTAATTAGATGAAATAGTATTCTTTCTACAAATAGATAAGAATGACATTTAAGATACACGAGTATTTGGCAGAAAAGATGTCCTAATTTTCTAGAATAATCTCCTAGATTTGGACAAAGAAGTGGCCAGAGTCCAAAGAGAGACAAGCCCTTTGTAATGAAGCTCACCCTAGGTCTAGGGAAAAATGTCCCATGGGGAGAGCCTGAGGGAGCTGGGGCTGTTTAGCCTGGAGAAAAGGAGGCTGGGGGAATGTTGGGGTGGGGGGAACAGACCATGACCTTATTGCTGTATATAGCTACCTGAAAGGAGGCTGAAGAGAAGAGGGTCTAAGTTTCTTTTCCCCGGTAGCAAGAGACAGGGCAAGAGTAAGTGGCCTCAGGCTGCACCAGGGGAGGTTTAGATTGGATATTAGGAAACATTTCTTCCCAGAAGGGGCTGTCAAACACTGGAACAGGCTGTCCAGGGAAGTGGCTGAGGCACCATCCCTAGACGTGCCTAAGAGATGTGTAGATGTGGCACGTAGATACATGGTTTAGCGGTGGACTTGCCGGTGAGGTTCACAAGAGAACCTACACGATCCTACAATTCTATGATTCGTTGATTTCGAGCCTTCCAAGCAAAGCCGCCAAGCCAGGGTGTCTGACGCTGGCTCCTCCTCGGTGGCCGTGCATGTCAATCCACAGCCCCTTCGTCTGCCACCTCGCCAAGCACCCTATTTACATGCCAGTGATTTTCACCCTCTTCAATCATAGATAATAGGGCTGCCTGGTGACAGAAAGTGATGGCCATTTAAAAGGCCGGCCTATATTTTTCACTATCAACACCATGAATATCCAATGTCATTTTAAAGCACTGCAGAAGGAAAGGGATAAGTGGGAGTTATGAAAGGACTAGCAATAGCTGTAAAATTTGGGCTAGTCTGTCTCTCTCTACCACAGCACCTAAATTAGCAGTGAATGTGAGCAATGCGTGGACTACTAAGTGCCATGAGTGAAATTTCTTCTTCTCAAATTTTGAGCTAAAATTCTTATTTCCATATGTCTCAAAGGTAATAAATTTGCTTCCAGAAGATTCCACAGCTTCTACTTTTATTTCCATCTATTCTTTCAACTGTTAAACAAGGAATATAGGCAAATGCATTACATCCCCTTCACCCTTGTACTTGATCAAAAGCACAATCACCCTGAAAAGCTTTTCAGATCCTTCTGATGGTCACTTGGCCAATCACACCAGCAACTCTACTTAGTAAGTTCCCTTCCTTAAAAGGTTAGCTTGGCATTCCTGCTTCAACTAATACGCAAGCTGTTTTCTTAGGGAAGCAAGAACAGGCTTGTCCAAAGGACAAGAATGACCTTGTATGTTTAGCAGTCCTTCCTTTCTTCTCCTCTGTCTTTCCCCCGTTAACACTGCACTTTACAGTGGCAGACAGAAATCTGAATCGTGAACTGATTAGCTCCTGGGAAGAGTTTCTATCAGATGAGCTAAATAGTGTTTACCTCTAATTAAAATCTTAACTACTACAAGGAACTGTCTAGCCACACTATGGATTTGCTCTTTAGAACTGCAGCATGTCAGCATTTCCTCCAGAAAGAATTTTTCCATTTGAGAGTCTCCAGAAATTACCATAAACAGCTATAACTTAAGCACACGTTTTATACAAAAATCTCTACTATTTTTAATTTTTTCTTTAGATCTTGGAAATAGTTAATAACTCTTCCAAAATCAGCTGAACAAATGCACAAACATATTTTTATAGATTATGAAGCTCTGAAATTTCCTTTTTTCAATTTATGATACTTTAAACATTTGCATCTTTTCAAATGGTCACTTTTGTTCAGGTGTTTGTAGGACCCACCGGCAAAATTTGAAAGAGCAGGCAAGCTTATAAAAGCAACTGTTTACAAGTCAGTTCCTGATTAAGAAACTAAAATGGAATAGAGTGTTTCTGGGGAAAAGCTGCCATTTTTTTGTCCCTGTCATTTACTGTCACATTAGAGGAATTCCTCTCACTATGGAAAGCCTCTGCTTGGCCGGCAGAGTACATTATGTAAAGTCAGGATACTGCATCCTGGATCGTCATACCTTTCCCAGACCTGCCAGCTTGGCTGCCAGCCTGAGGTAATAGGAGGTGCTCGACTGATTGCTAACAAGCAGTACTTTTGGGTCTTTACTGGCTGGTAGATGAAGTACAGTATGTGCTGGAAATTACATTTCTTATTCAAAAGGAGAAACTGTCCAAGCACGGAATGTAAGGTAAGCACAGAAGGCAATTAGGCAGAATCAGTTTTCACTCAGAGACCTCCAGGTTTCTAACTTTTCATCAATGTTTTTTCAGTGTCACCTGAAGCATCTGACACTGACAATTTCAAAAGGTACTAATTAGCAACAACATTGATTCAGAAACCCATAAGAATCCCATCTTTACAGCAGAGAGTAGGTAAGCCTGTCAGAGATCTAAATAAAATAGATGAATGAATGCAACCGTCTGTCACATGTGCATTGTGTGTAGCAAAGGTAAATTTAAGTTGAGCTAAGGATGTTTTAAGAGCAAGTGTGCAAAGCTGAGCTTCTGAATAGGTATTATGTCCTATCAAGGACTCATTGTTTAGCAGATCCTATATCTAACAATGCTCATTGTGAGGGCTCCAAAGATCAGTGCATTAAATACCAGTTTTTCAGACCCCTTCACATTTTCAGTGTCTTCCAGTGCTCCAACCACTTGGATATTCCTGCGACACTCATACCTGTATGTGCTCTATTGGCTGTCTCTGTGCTGTTCTGGGAATGGGAGAAAAAGCTCAGATCAATGGGTTCAATTCTTCAAGAATTTTATCCCACTGCCTTCCAAAGAAATCTTCTTTTTGGAATACTGGAAAGGTACTGCACACATGAAAAACGAAATCTGGATTTCACGAGTGGTTCCATCTGGATAGTTATTTCCAGCAGAGACCAGGAGTAACAGCATTGTGTAAGGCCACGGGTTAGCATGAATTTACAAGTTCCGACTCTATGTGTGCAGCTGGAGGGAGGATATGGCCTTCTCTAGGAGGAGAAATTCCGGTTCATTATGCTGTGTGTAGGAAGTGGCTTTATGCAATGCTGTCATGAGCACAGGGAGACAAGAAATGCTTCCCTACTGACAACCTAAGCATGTGAAAATGCTGTGATGTGATTGCCAAAAACAAGTGGAAGGCTGATGGCAGAATCAACATTGGAGTGGCATCAAGGTCCAGGAGTGCTGGCCGGGAGATCTGCACACCCCTACGGCAGAGAAGGTGAGATCTAGCTCTGGATTTGTAAAACCAGTGTCATGAATTTAATTGTCATTAATTCCAGCAGTAGTTGTGTTCATGGGGCAGATCTCTGACACAAGTGGCAATGGTGGGGTATGGGTAGCTCTCCCAGCCATTAAGACTGATTAAAATAAGGATCTGCATTTTCTTTCTGGCACAGCCTCCAGCAAGGAACCCGTTGGGGGCAGGCTGGAGGAGGAGGAGGAAGGTAAAGTGAAGGGGGGGTAAAGGGTGTGTGTAAGGGGAGGAGATCTTTTAAACCACTGCTTACAGAGGTCAGGGGGATGCCCTTGTGGCTCCGGCTGCTCTCTAGACCTCTGCACAGGAACAGGGGGTCTGCTGGGTTTCAAAGATAATGAAAACTACTTCTTTTGCTGGCAAATGTGAAAGATTACTATAAATGTCTCTCACCTTTGAAAAGTAGTAGTTAATAAATGCCATGCAGAAAGATTTCTCTGGAATTGTCTCCCAGACTAGTTGTTTTCAGGTTTCAATCTCAGACTTAGCAAATATTAATCCCTGCCCCATCTTTGTGTCACATCATACTGATGCAGGGCATGCAATTAGCCACCAGCACCATAGCAAGAAGAAACAATGCAATCGAGTTTTGTCACTGGATAGCAAACCATCTTGCTGGCAGTTTGAGCTTACTCAGCGCAGCTGGATTTCTGAGCAGTGCAGGTATAACTTTCACAATAAAGTTATCCCTTCAATCAAAACTCATACATTTTACACACACCTGATGCTCCCCTATAATAGCTGAAAACTAATGAATTAAATATCATAAAATCCTGCATGTGCTAGACTTGCTGTTTTCAAGCATCTTCAGAGACTAAGGGCTGCCACGGTCTGGTCTACACAAGGATAGGATAAAGTTCAAAAGGCACGTCTGTAAAGCACTATAAGTCAGTGCAGAATGTGACCACATAGTTATGAAATCAGCCATGGTAAAGCACAATTAAGGTTAAAGACGTTTTCTTCACCTTGGTGTTCTACTGCTCTTGACAGTGCTCTTGTGTTTGGTTAATTAATTTACAAAGTTCCTCCCATTTAGAAAAATTTCCCATTCCAGAAAATCAATGTAGCAGAGTTACTGTTAATTCCCCCATCCCCACTTCCAGCAGCCTTACATGTGAAGAAGGAAAAAAGGAAAAAAGCTTGAACCTGTCTGTATTCAAACATAGCAATCCCCAGCATTCAAAGGTTTCCGAACAGATTTTACTTCCAGATTATAACTTGTGAGAGATTTGACTCTTATGTTGACCCCAGGGTGAAGTAATATTGAACCTCAGCACCAGTTTTGAGCAGCAATTTGAAATTAAATGGCAGTCCTTCAGAGCTGCTCAGCTCTGCAATTCAGCCATGGGTTTTCCAGCTTTAGCCAGCTTAAGATGGTTCTGACTGTGATTTAAATTTTGTCAGCACAGAAATGCTATCCACTATGTCTTCCCGCGGCATTCAGTGGCCCTGAATTTCTGACACTCTCATTCTTTCCCTCAAAATTGTAGAGTTTTTATCTGATTAGGTCTAAGTGCTCGCAATAACTACTCAGATCTAGTTATTTCTTGAATCCATTGCTTGGAGATCAAACATTACATCACAAGAACTCTATCCTGTTCCAAGTGAAGCCAAGGACAAAACTTCCATTGACTTCAGGATAAGGCCATAAATCTTTGAAAACTGAGTGTCCAATTTTCAAATTAAAACATAATGAGCTTTATAGTCACAGATTTAAAGACTGTTACATTTTGCATCTTGCATGAGATTCTGTAGCTGGGTTACAAATACTGAAAAACTTTGATGCTCTGAGGGAGAGTAATTTTCTGGGAGCTCCCATCATTATCTATCAGGCCAGTACACAAAACACACAATGGAAGTGATACTGCCCTGATGGCAAACAATGTCTTTGGAAAGCTTCAAACAATTTCTTTGTAAACAACTGATCAGGGTAATTACATTTTCTAATCTGAAACTGTGCTGTGACATTGTTTCAGGTAACACATGAATCATGCTAAAGGGTTTTCCTCTGCTAGCACTGGCTACCTTATCTAAGCAAGCTCCAGTCTAAGGATGGAGAGCTAAGCCTGATGAAGCATTGTACTGGCACTGCAGGTAGTGGCTCCACCACCTGCCCCCAAGACTCCTCCAATCCACTGCTACTGTTGGGCAGACAGCTCACAGGTAATTAGAAAACCTGAGGAAACAGTGGAGCTGTGCCTAATGCCTCATGATCCCAACTCATTTTCTTTAAAAGATGAGGTGTTAGATGGGACAACCTTGCTGCATATCTGAATGATGCTGAGTCCAGGTGAGAGAGCTGCAGCTCCACTTAGCAGAAGGCAAACATGGCTTTGATGACTTTGCACTTGTTAATGAGCACAAATGACCTAAAACACAATGCGTTTGTCTCCCACAACCTCTCAGCCAAGTTGCGATGTAATAACGTGGCTGTCAAACCCTCACCACTTCATGGGATTGTGTTAACAAACTAGTCCAAGTATATTACACAAATCATGTGCAATCTTGCAGAAGAAGCAGCCCTAGCTTTCTGGCTTGTTTGGTTTTGTTTTCAACAGCAGTTTCAAAAGGAAAACTGCAGTATGGCCTGCCCCTGCAGTATTCTTTTATTCTTCAATCTCTTGTCATAGATGCGATCTGCACACTACTCAATTTTTGTTATCATTTCCTTGGATATCTACCAGCTATGATTGTCATGATTAAATCAGTATTAACTTAATTACAAAGGGCTTTACTCAAGATAACCAGCAAAGAAGTGATCCAGAACAGTGAGAACTGCACTGCTGAGTGAGACTGTCTGGCAAAGGTCTTTCAGACACTCCAAGCCATCTTTTTTTCCTCACATAAGTTTCTGTTTTGTTTTTTAAACCATATGTGTTGTTTTTGTCAAATCTCAGAAATTAGATCAGTCTGTCACCTCTGAGTCTGACCCCTGAGCCTTGTCAATGCCTTTGACCATCTTTGCTGCTGTCAGAAGCTACATTTTCATTTTCACTCCAAAGTCGATGCTCTGGTGGTCTGCCATTAGTCAGGCACTGAAGCTTTCTTGAGTTTCCTCCTCACAGTGCCATGAACAAAGGACATCTGGATTTCATGCCCTTCCCATGTTTATCTCCTGCTCCAAGGTATTTCTATTCTGCAGGATGAACACATGATCATTCAAATAATCATGATGGAGGGAACTATTGTGTCTTTGCTCGCCTCTCTTATTTGATCATGCAAAAATTTAGTTATAATTTAGACACTGAATCTGACCCAGGTGAATACTACAGCAGAGCTCTCACAGATATTAGTATGATTATCAGTCCTTTTCTATTTAGGATAGTGATCATCTCTGACACAAGAGATTGCAATCTAGCTTTTTTTAAGTCTTCCAAAGATCTCAAATATTTTTTGAGTATTCTGCATAGAAAATATATATAATCACATGTGAAGAGGCAGCAAGGGACCAATTTGGGATTTCAACTGAAAAGCTAAGAGTTTAACACAAATTATACATGATTTGCTTAAAAGTTTAGGACCTAAATTAAGTTTTTAAGAGATTTTGGACTATATACTCACCTGTTTGATACACAGTTTGTGGCTAACTACTATCTATTGGCCAGGGAGAAGCCTGGCAGAATTTCTATCAAGTGTACAAATGTCCTGGTTTTTCTCAAGTCCTGCCTTCTCAATAGACTCCTTTAGCATTCTCCTGAACATTATCACCAGAATAGGAGGCATGGAATCCAGTATAAAATTCAGTCCTCTGAGGTTCACCTTTTATCCACCTGTGATAAAAAGAATATGCTCCCAGATAATGAATGTTTCTGAATTTCTTATGCACATGTGTCCAGAAATTTCTCTTGCTCTCCAGTAGGAGAAAAAGTTGCTATTACACTCTTTCTCACTTTCAAGAGCAGAAATAGGGTCCTGCTTATGACATGCCATACCATCATAGAATCATAGAATGGTTTGGATTGAAAGATACCTTCAACATCTTTATTTCCAGCTCCCCCTGCCATGCGCAGGGACATCTTCCACTAGATCAGATTGCTCAAAACCCTTGAACACTTCCGGGGATGAGGCACTGACATTTCCATAGAAGAAAGGTCAAGGTGAACTAACTGATGTTTTCTAGTGGCAATGTCTCATATCCTAATTTCTTATATGATATTCCTCAGGTTTTGATTTTTTTTTTTTTTATTTCTTTTGCAAATTTTCCCTAACTCTTGAATATTTTCTCCACATGCTTGAAAATAGCTTAATTAGGTTTGTGTCCTTTCTGTTCATTGTTTTTTTTCTTCATTTTGGCCGGTGATACAATCATTTGCAGTCCCCTCTGCTGCTTTTTGGCTTAACACAGGGTAGTGTGTTCATCTGAGAGAGTTAGACGTACCCTCATTTGTGAGGGACCTGATAGATCCTGTCTGAGACTATTGATAGGCAGTAAAAAGTGTTATAAAGCAGAGATTCTGTGGTGCAGAGCCAAATTTAAGGGGTTCAAGCTAGTTACTTGTCCATGGGCTTCTGACAAAAGTCAGAAAGTTGCAAGTCAAACACAGACAGATAGGAAAGATCTTCCTGTGAAGGAAAGGATGATGGATTTGCTGATATGCACCATGCATCCTTTCTGGCTGACAGGAACTTCATGAACCTCATCAGAACAGATGCAAGGTCCTTCTCATGGGACAGAAGGAGCCCCTGCAGCAATGCAAACTGGAGATTGCCTGGGAGGGCAGGCAGCTCTGCAGAGCAGGACCCGAGGTGCAGAACTTGCTGAAGATGAGTCAGCAGTGCGCCCTTGAGGCAATGAGAGCTAAAACACGCCCGGCTGCCTCCGCAGACAGCAGCCAACAGCTGCTCCCTTCCAGCGAGGCCACGTCTGGAATGCTCTGTCCTGTCCACTCCTGGGTTTCCCAGTCTTCACAGCAATGTGTTAGACAGCATCCAGTGGAGGAGCACCAGGGCTGTGGGGCATGATGTGCAAGGAGGATGAGGAAATCCAGGCTGCCAGTCTGGAGAAGGAAAAGCTGGGGGTGGAGGGGAATATGACTCTGATCTTCAGCTGCTTGAAGGACAACAGGGAGTCGGACTTGTCTCAGAGATACGAAGCCAAAGGGAAATAGGTAATGTCCACAATTTGCATCTAAGGAAATTTTCAGCACGGATAAGAAGAAGAAAAATTGTGGTAAGAGTGGTTAAACCCAGCTAGAGAGGTGGGGGAATCTCCACCCTCAGATACTTTCAAAATCTGATGAAGCAAGGCCATGAATAACCTCATCTGGCTTTTAAATCAGCCTTGTCAGGAGCAAAGGGTGGGACTGGATGACCTTCAGGGGTCCTTTCCAATCTAAATTATTCTGTGATTCTATAAATAAGGTAGAGGTTGCAAGAAAAAGGAGCTAAATCAGATTGAGGAGGGGCACGAGTCTTTCCTGTGTTGAGAGGAGAGAACAAGCTTGCAGGCTGTTGCCACTGCTGACCTCTTTAAGAGCTGGGTGACTGAAAATCACTCCTGGATGCAGTGGAGCGTGTGTTCCTGGCACAGCTCTTGCATTGAGACATTCCCGAGTTTCTCTAAGCAGTGGCCTTATCTGGGTGGGGTGTTGTCAGTCAGGCATTTTTTCCTTCAATTTTGCCTCACCCCTTGCCATCGCAGTGTGTTAAACAGAGCCTGTTAAAAGGACTCACCAAACTTCCACACTCCTGGAACAGGAATGTGAATTTTGCAATAATGTTAATATTGTTTAATACAATTTCTTGGGAAATAACTTCTACCATTGAGGAAAGAAATGTTGCTCTGGTAAAATGACCAGTGACTCATAAATCCCACTTCTAACCTCAATTCGAACACTGGTCAGCAAGAAGAAACAAATGGACTTTCACTAAAAGTATTTTCCTCTCTTTCTATTAGTTAAACATTATTTTAATTATTCAGATGTCTTCAGAAAGTCAAAGGCTGTAGTTACAGCATTTTTATATGTGTTGGGTAATTAAACTGGTGGAATGTATGCTCTAATTTCTAATCAAAAAATTGTTCTCACGCATGCCTTAGAAAAGCTTGATTCCTTCATCAGTCACTCACCCTACACATACAACCCCAAGTATGTTTATTGACTCAAAAAGTTTCATACTGATTTTTAAAAAATTTAGTTTGATTTTCAGACTACTCAGTTGGAGACAGAAATAATTTTCTTTTGATAATACCCACCCAAAACACTAATCAAACTGCCAAAAAAGCGTTGGAGTTTGGATTTTCTTGCTGTAAGCAAGGACATGTAAACCAATCAGCAACCTTGCACATGCAAGCAATTCCAGTAATGTGATTTCTCTGGTGTTTGAGCTGTTCCCTGCTGACATTTCATAGGTTTAGGGTCTATGAGAAGAGTTACAACGTATGGTAACAGTAATAAGAAAAAGTCATTATGTATAAATTCAATACACTTTTTAGGATCCTACATATTTCACGAGCAGTGTGTCACTCCATTCTTTCAAGACCCCGAATTTTCACATTTCAAAGAAGCTCCTAATTTTTATCTCTCCATCGTTTTGTGTTGGTGTCACATTTTCTTATATTCAGAATTTGACATTGACAAGTCACAGTTAGTAATTTTCACTTCTAGGAAAAATGACAAAAGAAACATCTGTGCTATAAAGTAATCATCAGGCCTGAGAACAGACTCACAATGGGAAATTCCATTCTCCTGGTCCCCATTCAGAATTCCATACCATTGCCTTTTGCCCAGATGGAGCTCAAACTCCAAACCCCCATGTTGTGCTTATGATGAGCCAGACTCAAGAAATCTTCCAGGGTCTGTAATATCACACCTGATCCGTGCAGCCTGTGGGAAAGGAAGCTCAGATCACATCACAATGTAAGTGGGATCCACCTTTCCCTTAGCACACCACACCTGGAGCCAAGCCTAGTGTGACCATGGGTGTGTGTTGCAGAGATGACTGACAAGCTCAGTCTCAGTCAGGCTCATGGAAACAGGCTGGCAATGAAAGTAGACTCAAGATCCAAACCACACTCATGATTGTGAAATGTGCCCTCTGCTTAGCAGATGGCCATTTTATGACCTTAATTAAAATATTCTATAGTCAATCAGTTTTGTTTTCAGCTTGATTTTGGGTCATGTGTCTAACTAGTCCTTACATATAGTGAAGTGCTAACTCTTTAAAAAATACATTAAGGTGAGCACTTTCAGATAGAAAATTGTCTTATTCATTTTCAAGGGAACAAAACTTTTGGCATTTTTTTAGCCATTAAACGAGGGATCTCAAAAGGCATGCAAAGGTTACCTGAGACAAGATGTGGAAAGAAAAGACTGATTATGGCAGCTTACATATCCCTAGCTCTTGTCCAAGTAGTCCAACAAATCACAAAGATTTTAGTACATGCTGCCACATCCCAGACCTTTTACAATGCATGGCAAAACTCCCAGTGATTTCAATAGGAGTAGGTTTTAACGCAAAGTTGGCAGGCTTGGAAAAAATAAAGTAAAAGTATTTTTAAATCTTCATGTTGGAACAACAAAAAAAACATCTTAGAGAGTCTATATCAAAAGTGAAAACTGAGGCTGGAACTTAACTCCAGCTTCATGCATACTTCTAACCTTTATGCCAGTATACTGACCAGTTTCTTTAAATACAATAGAAACTCTGTCACTTTGAAGATAAGCCCTCACAGTTAGCTTAAAACAATAATTCTGTACTTTCTTTCCTGTTTCTAGATTTATTTTAAGTATTAGTATAAAATGTCAGAGTCTGATAGCAGCCAGATCAGTTTGTATAAAAAATCGACTGCCTGTTTGTAGTATATTACAGGCTATATTTGACACAGGAAAGCACTTAATCATGAATGCTATCAGCACACCACACCCATCTTTGTAAGTGACTTATAAGCTAGATTTATCACCATGAACTCGGACTGGATAGAGACAAGTAATAATGAATAATGCAACCCCCTTCTGCAGAGGTAGGGTTAAAGGTGTATTATCCACAATATGACCATCAGACTACAGTCTGGGAGCCGTGCTAGAATCTATCAATGTCACAGAGGCATCAGGAGAAACTTTGGATTGATGTCCAGAGCATTACTTCCACTGGAGTCATCAGGCTCAGATAAGCAGATAAAAGTGAGATGAATCTGCCTCAAATACATGATCACACAGATTTTGCCTATTTAGGTATTTTAAATCTCTCAGTTCATTGTATTTGTGCAGCAGAACTGGCAATCCTTTAATATTTTGAATTAAAACCAGAAATACCTTTGCCGTGTGTTAAATTTGATTTTATTTCACTTGCCTAACTTCGTGTCTCTGTTGTAGCTTTTGACCTAAAATATGCCTCTTCTCAGATGTGTGGACTTCAGAAGCATACTGGAAAATGTATATGTTATGGAGGAGACAGGACCTTTCTTCTTTTCTCTGTTGGCTCATGCAGAGAATACTGCTCCCTTCCAGAGAGGCTGCCCCTATAGCTGGCCACTCCGTGGTTCTGTGTCTATCACTGTGCAAAGCTTTTCCAAGCTCACCTATGGAGTGGAGGAGCCCAGCCAGGGAGGCCAAACAAACCTCAGCCATTCCCCCAGCTCATTCCTGCCCTTTTTGTCTCCCCAGCTCCTAACAGCAGCACTTCCCAGAGCAGGGAAAGATCTGGGTGGCTGTAGGGAATGTCTCTCCTCTGTGCTGCCTGTGACCCCGTGCCTACCTCTTCTCTGCAACCACTGTGCCCCACACCAGCTAGCCCACAGGGAAAGGAAGACAGAGGAGTGCAGCAGGAGGTCCATGGGGCTGGGGCTAGACCAGAAATGTCCTTCTCTCCTTGACAGAACACATCAAGAAACCAAAATCTTTGCTAGCCAAACAAGCAAAAAGTGCTTCTTAAAACCCCCAGCATTTACAAAAGCTAACTGGAGAGTAAGATGTGACAGTCCCTGGGGGATATGTTGTGGCCATTCACATTTTTAACACACACTCACTACTAAATATAGCCAAAAAGAAGCCCCTTTTCCTGTTAATGCCATTTGTTCACGGCAGCCCAGTTAGGAACAACATTTTAAAATCTGAGTCCTTGGATATTGTCTTGATTAAACAAGAGGAATTTTGGCTGGGGTTTACTAGGATATTAGTTAAACCTAGCCCAATCTCTTTTTGTTATACAGGAAAAGAAAGATTTTTGCCTTCTATATCCTCCCAATTTAAAGAATACTTACTGGAATAGTGCTAAACCCTCAAATGTGTTGCAAGTTAATGCATCCATGGGACTGTAATTAATTTATGGATCTCCTGATCACAGAAGGTACTGAAGTTACTGATGTGCATGCTGGTCTATATTCGGCAGTTCAAGAGAAATATTCATAAATATATTACTTAGGTAGAACACTGTCTGTGTAACAACCTGGAGAAAACACCCTGGACTTTCCAAGGGTCAGTTTTATACCTCATCTGACAGATGCCACCTCCAACAGATGGTGCCCAGGTGCAGTGGTGAAGGATTTTTCCATGGAGACTCAGAGGGCAGCATGCCAACTGCTGTGCTGAATCACCAACACTTCCCAAAGTGCCCACAAGATCCCAGGTGGCCCAGCCCTGCCAGCTTGGGATGAGGTAATATGGCTGCAAACTAAATAAAGAAAGAAACCATTAAGCTGAATTTAAAGAGATATGGCAGTGTGACATATTTTGGTTGTCAATAGATAAAGATAATTTTCATTCAGTGACCATGCAGAACAGATATTCATCCACTCAATAACTTCTTTTTGGATGCTGCTAATTAATATTTTTTTATTAAATTAGTAGTCCCATAAGGTATGTATTCAACTGCATAATGCTGTGCCTGAAATAAATAATTAGGTACACCTATTGAAAACTTTAAGCACTGAAACACAAGATGACACTAGAAAGTGTGTCCTTTACTTCATCACTCCAGTCCTAACTTTGTAGTTGAGTATGCCAGCCAACATTCTGGACTTCCAATTTATTCATTACACATAGTGACCCACAGTTACCAGATCTAAGGTCAAAAGAATGTACAAGAAAAAACAAAAAATATATTAATGAGATACCATTGGTATTCAGAGCCTTAAACTACATGAGGCATTAAATTAGCAAAGGAAAAATCAGAATAAGGAAGATGTGTAGAGCAATCAAGATCCCAAATCAGCTCATTCCAGGTAGGTGAGACTAACAAGTAGATTCAGAAAGAGCTACTGAATTTCTGCATTCTGAATTCTGAAAAGTATAATGGTTAAAACTGAAATAATCTCATAGAAAGCTCAAACAGAGCTTAAATAACAGAGGTTAAATACAAGGATTATGAAATCACAGAACCACAGAACGACTTGGGTTGGAAGAGACCCTAAAGATCCCCTCTTTCCAGCCCCTCTGCCATGGACAGGGACACCTCCCACTAGATCAGATTGCTCAGAGCTCCATCTAACCTGGCCTTGAACACTTCCAGGAATAGGGCACCCAAAGCTTCTCTGGGCAACCTGTTCCAGTGCCTCACCACACTCACAGTAAAGAATTTCTTTCCAATATAATTTAAACCTACAGTCTTTCACTTTGAAAACATTGCCCCTTGTCCTGTCACTACATGCTCTTGTAAAAAGCTTTCCTACTTACATCTTTCTTATACATTTGCTTTAGGTACTGGAAGCTTGCAAGCTGGAGGATTCCATGAAACACCTCACCTTTCAGTAATCTGTAAGCTTCTTCAAAATACTTTTTAAGAAAATAATTCATGTAGGATGCATTAGGCAGAAAAATAACAGAATATAAAGGCAGTGCTTGGACATGGAAAAGTTTCAATTTGCTACTAAACTAATGGCAAATGAATGGATATCAAATTAAATGGCAAAAACCTATATGTTTTATACAGATAGCATTAGGAAGAAGTATTAATCAATCTTAGCTCATTAAATTGCACTGTTCATCCATGGATTCCTATGCCTGGTATCCTGCCTGTGAGCTGCTTTTCAGGATTCCCTGGACAGATTTATCCTTACAGGTACTGCTGTGACCTATAATCAATGACACAAGTACAGAAACAGAAAACAAATTATTATGTCTAATAATCACTTCTAAAGCTACATAAATTGATTAGCCCTCTTCTTTTTTTCTCTTTTTTATTCACTTGAAGGGAACTTGCATCACCTATTTGTCTACTCCCTCTTGGTGTACAAAGTGGATCAAATGGAAAAAAATGTCTCTTGGACATTGGAGAAACAGACTCCACCTGGAAAGGAGTTTTACAACACAAATACCAGGGAAACCACGGGCCTGAGACGAGGACCTAAGAAGTTCTGAATCTATGTTTGTGTGTTGCTGTTCTTATCTTCCACGTCCTTGTCAGGCAGTATTGCAGAGGCCCTTGCCCCGAGCACTTAGTGTATAACTCGAGGGGTAGAGCGATCATGAGGGCCCTAAAGGAGGAACAGAAAGATGTCAGAGGACATCCCCACGGCACAGGCACTGAGCCTGGCTCCAAAACCTCCATATGAGCCAAGTCACTTCCCTACCTCAGTGCTGATGCTCTGTTGCCCTGCTCGGTGCTACAGACTCTGGTGCTCACTCCAGACCGTGACACATCTGTATCAGCTGCCCCAGGGTCTACCCAAGGAATCTCCTCTTTGTGTGAAGGTGTCCAGAGCCCACAACACGACTCCTTGCTTCTGTTGCTTGGGAAAACACACTTTACCCAACTAACATTTTAAAGCTCTCCCAGCAGGAGCAATGCACTGACCTGCAGGAGAAGCCCATGATGACTCATCTGATGGCACTCAGCAGCCCACAGCTGCAAGAAGGAAAATGCTGGAAGAGTTTCCTCTCCAAAATCACACATCTAGGCTTTCTTCCCCCTGGAAACCTGGAGGTGGTGGCCTCTGCTCATCAGGTCACATGTATCTTCCACGCCTCCTTCTCATGGAAACAGCCTGGGTTCTAGGGAACAGACATATCCACCAGCATCTCCACAGAAAGCCAACAAGGAGAGTGTGGCTGGATGCACACTGCACTCTGTAGCTGTGACTTGTCTGGGCTGGGGGCAGCTCTTATGGGGTGTGAGTGCACAGCTCCTTTCAGCCTTTCCCTTGTGCTGGGCCCATTCACAGAGCCCTGTGCCCAGCACTGCAGGTGTCAGTGGGGCACTAAGGTGCCAACACTCACAGCTTCTATTTCTCTAATAAGGTCCTGTAGCTGGATGTTGTGCTTGGGGCCATGCTTTTACTGGAGCTGGATAAATACAGAGGAAATGGGAGTTGGTGTCTAAGCCCACAAAGCAGTGATGTACCTCACAGAAGGTTTGAGCATTCTGGTAGCAGTCTCCATGCAAAAGAAATACTCTGCATATAGTGGTTCTCTGTGGTGTCCTGAAATGTGATCAGCACTTCTGGCTCAGGGCAAGCAGCAGAGGGAAAAATCAAGTACATCTGACTATGAGAATTTTCAAGGTGAAAGTAGATCCTTATAGAGCTACACAAAGAGCTCAACTCTCTCGGCCAGCATCAGAAAGCTGATGGCTTATAGATCCATCATAGGGTACATAACATTCTTAGCATTCAGAACTGGCCACCCCAGCACTCCACAGGTATATGGCCAAGAAATTTAGTATTCCAATTATCTGTGCAATGTTAGAAAAGGCAGAGGTGGCGTATAATGTGCTGTGCCCGGAGGATTGCTGACACTGCCCCAGTTGCAGAAATCATACAATCATTTAGGTTGGAAGGCCCTAAATATCATGTGAAACTGTCTACCTAATGCTACCACATCTACCTCTAAAACCCTTCCATTTGATTTCTCAGCATTCTCTACAGTATTATTATTATTATTAGTTCAGCTTAGTCACAGAGTCTTCCAGGGACAAACAAACCCAAATTCCTGATGTTAAAAAAACAAACAAACTAAAGAAACACAAGCAGAGAGGGGAAAAAAGTCAGGAGGAAAATGTATCCTTTGTGCACTGCAGTGCAGTCAAAGCAAAACACACCCATGCTCCCCCCTACTTTGCAGTTCACTTTTAATTTTTGCTGTGTCCAACCGCTGAAAGCTGTCTCACTGCTGGGTTGGACACAGGGATGTGTCAGAGATTCCCTCTTGCTCCCATGGGTGGGATGTGAAGAATTCCTCTCTTCATAGCTGACATTCCTGCTGCACTGAGACAATAACATACAATTCTTGTCCAAACAATCCTAGATAGACACTGTGATTTTTTTTTCTAATTATATAAATATGAGAATGTCCATTGGATGTGAAGCTTCCTGACCAAAACCTGTATTAAAAACAGAATATCCCACGCTCACCACCTGTAGTTAAGTGACATATTTAGGGTGTTCTTATCCTGCCTTCCCAAGATTAATTATTCAAGACTGGGAATGGGATTCAAATTCACACATAGCTATTGAAATAAATTTTACTCCTGGGAGATGCAAGCGTCAGTAATATGGTCAACTGCTCATTTCCCCTAATAGCAACTGGCACAAACACTGAAGTCTGTGGTGGTGTGTGTTGGACCTAAGCATAAGCCAGGTGCTTTACCATAAAGCCATAACATTTTACCAGCAGCTTTAGAATAAAGTGTAATTTTGTCTGACACATTTGTGCTGCAGGGATGGGGTGGAAACAGAAGGGTTTGTGGTTGTTTGGGGGCTTTTTCAGGTTATTAGTTGGAAATATAAGCATGAGTCAAAACTGAATATGGGTCACAAACTGCCAAAGTGCTGTTTCTGATCTGAAGACATTACTATAGCTAGTTAAAAGCAAATTTCACTGTTATCACTGTCATCACTCTTAGGTGAGATTCTGGTGGAACCCAGAGCAGACAAGTAGAGGAAGGAGATGGCTCTGATCTTCAGTTCAGGTTCTGTGTGCTAACAACCCACAAAAATGGAGATGTTTATGTTTGTGGTTCCAGAGCAAACCAAAATGAAAGAGAAGTCTTAACTGCAAAATTAGGGTTTGGGGGTTGGACAAGTTTCCCACTGCCTTGCCAGGCTGGTTGTCAATATCAGTGATGAATGTCCATCTGGTTTCTGAGACTGTTTTTAATCAGGGGCAGTATCAGAAATCTGCATGCACCAAAGAAACGCTGGGGTGTCAGATCTGTTTGTTGTGTGAAGTTGACTAGGTTATGCTTTATTACACTCCAAAGATCTCAGAAAGAGTCTCCTCATACCTTTGCTCACATGAAGCTTGCTCCTTTCTGTGCAGATTGCCCCACAGAAAACCCTTTCATCTCTCATGATTAATTAAGAGTATCAGCTTTTCATTATGTGGGATTTGTATATTTTATTCAGGTTTTTTAAAGCTTGTTGCTTTTTTTTTGCCCTGGAATCTGATGGAGGAAATTTGGAATGACAGCATAGCAGATCCAATGTAGCTTGTAATCGGTACAGCGGAAAGTTATCTTGCCATTCAAAAGTAGACCTATGGAAAACAACAGGATTAATTGCTTTAAAAAGTAAATTTTCCTTAAAGTAATTTAGTGATACTGTAGCCCATGGGTGAAAGGTTCTGGCTCCTGTACAGAACTACTCCTTTTTGGAGTAGACAGAGTTCTGTTGATCATGATGCACTCTTTAAATATTCCTTAAATCCAAGGACTCAGGGCTACTTTGCTACTGCATTGATTCAGTCTCTCTGATTTTGCATACTCAAAATCCAACAGTTTCAGTCTCTCCACAAGGTCTTGGTTTCTACAGTGCAAAATAGGAATAATTTGAAACTGCAGAAAAGTTTAGTGTGATCAGACCACTAAATTTTTCATTCAGTTTATCCAATTCCTGTAGAAGGGACAAAACCCTCCAAAAATTGACTCTGCCTACAACCATTTGTCCACAAAGTAATTGAGATTCTGGAAGACTGGAAATACATCAACAGATGTTGTGCAAAGATAAGAGTTCTATCTTCTGCAAGGAACTATAAGCAGAGTATCCATGGGATAAGCTCTGGGAGCTATTTTACTATAAAAATACAGATTTATAAGTGCACACTTACAGACACTAGAACATGTAAAAGGGTATTGATGCACAGTACAAGCTAATTTTCACAGAGCAGAGATCATTTGTGTTCAGCGTCTTTCTAGGCAAATCACTGGCTTTCAGCCAAGTAAATTTTTTTTCAACACAAGGCAAAATGAAATCACTTATTGGAACGAATCTACTAATTCATTTTTGGTCACTTTCACCACTCAGACCAATGTCCAGGCAACGAATGACTCCTTTTCCTGAGCTGGTCAGGACTATGAGATGGCAGACAAAGCCAGATTCTGCAGAGCTGTGCAGGAAGGGGAAGTTCAACCTACAATCCATAGGTGAGGAGCTCACTGGGAAGTGGGGCTGGACCCTGCCAAATGAGAGGCTCTTTATTTATCTAATCTCTCATCAAAATACAAAATTTTGGATACAATGCACACAGGTATCAAAGATAAACTAATTTTTAAAGTAGCATTCACTTACCTAGTATAATGTTTCTTAATTATACATTTTTTGCCCTTTTATTGCCCTTTTTTCCCTTTTTTTTAGGAAAACAAAATCAAAGGCTAGAGTGCAATGTAAAGAATAGTGGTATACAACGCTGTACAGCAAGCACACATACTTTACAGAAAACTTGGATGTGGCTTTTAAAAGCACAGCAATTACAGCTATACAGAAGGCACAGTTGACATACCATGACTGTGGATGGGTTTGGGCCATTTGGTTTTTCTAGTCATGATTTCGAGTCAATATATAAAATCTCTGCCTTGTCTCACTATGTAATTAAAAACAAAACTTCTCTGGTATTTTTGCTGTGCTTCCCCCTCCTTCCTAGTAAATTTCCTAGTAATGTTACACCAAATATGGATTTGATGTGGTAACCAAACCTCTATAAAAGAAAAAAATTGTATTGCTTATTTTATTTGGATTCAGAATTAGGCAGCTAAGGTGTTGCAAACAATCCTATTTGACCACTAAAATTATGTTATACTGATAGCAACTGCTCATCAGCATACAAATGCAAAAAAAAAAAAAAAGTGCCAACTCCATTTTTTTCTGAAACGCAGAAGTAATGCATATTAAGATCCTCTAGTGACCATGTGCAATAGGGAGAAGGGATTCATGGCTACAACACTTAAATTTCTTCCAGTTTCTCCTTTATTTCTTGCAATCTCTGTATGTTCACATTTGATTTTGAGGCCCTAGTTAACACTGCTTTTGCTAAAAATCATCTAGTGTTTTGTATCTAGCTGCAAGTCCCTTTACATTAAAACATAGTGCATTTAATAAAGAAGGACTGTAATATCTTGTCTCTCACTTTTTAAAGTGTTTTGTTTTTATTGCTGTTCAAAAACACAGAATACTTTCTTGCTGCAAATATCTCAAGACTACATGGGGCTTTTTTTTTTAGATTGTAGATTTCTTTTGTAGATTGTAGGCTTGCAGATTTTGTGAGCTCCTTCTCACTAACTTGTTCTTGAGCCTGCAAGCAAGAGCAGGTCAGGCTGGTGCTTCATTCACAGCACTGTCTTTCTAATGGAAATGTGAAGAAATGCATCAGCAAGAGAGCTGAAAAAAACTTAGATTTCTTTGTTCAGGCTCTGATGCACTCATTCAGTGTTGACAGCAGCTTTAATGCTGAGTGTTTCTCCAAATACCTTCCATCACTTTACCAGAATAGTGCTCCCATGAATGATCTCTCTTAAACAGATGGTGGTGGGTCTGTAGGAGCAAGCAGCTCCTACACACACTTTGTCTCCACGGTCAAAGGACAGGGAAACAAGGAACAGCCACACTATGTTTCCAATCTCAGCACTGGCTGCTTGCTATCAATACAACCATTACATGACTCAGTGCTGATTCCAGGTTGCTCTATAGATGGGATCACAGAAGCATCAGGGGATGTTTCACTGGGGAGGCACTGATTGCGCTGCTGATAATGGAGATCTGACCAGTACTTTCAACATGATAGGGAAAACCGATAAACTCTGTTTTGAAATGGAAATCAAATTCTTGTGATCACCTGAACATTTCTTCAGCATCCACCCCCTCCTTTTGCAAGATGATTTTTTTCACATGTCACCTTTACACAAGCATTTTACAGACAGATTTACCTGCATTTTGTTTTAGAACCATGTCATGCTTGCTGCTCCCCCTTTTCTGGTGCATGTGTGTGTGCTTTTGTTACTTGTATTGTATAAGGTGCCTTGGGATATTCGCATCCTGTGCATTGTGTGGCATTGTGTTGAATAGGAGGTACAGAAATTAAAAGCAGGTCTCCTCCTACCCACATATGCCTTTTCTTTGCAGGTTTTCCTGGAAGTTTTGTGCGGGGAGGGAAGGGAAGAGGTAAAATATGACTTGGCTGAGACTGCCGGATGCTGAATCAGCTGTGATTGCCTCACGTTTTCCTTTCTTTTAAAATAAGGGGTACAGTTTTTGAAAATGCCCATCTGACTTCTCTCCAGCGCCTACCCAGCCCATCACTTCTCAGTAAGTCAGTTTTTAAAAATGGTGCATGTGCTTCTAAATCACATGGGACTCTGGATAACACCTTTACAATACCTTTCTCCTAGGTCTGCAAATATGATGCTCTGGGATTTCAAGGACCTGGTGCAGCTGCTGCAGGTTACCACAGTGCTCGTTATCAGCCACACATAGTTTTCCCCTCCCAGAAGTGTTCTTTGCAAAAACAGAAGAGGCAGCCATACTCATTAACTCCAAAAAAATGCACCACCACCACAACTCCAAACCGCACAACGTCTTAAAGCATAATTTTGATTTTGTTCCGCTGCACTGCTCTGGTTAAAGGAGCCAATGCCTGAAGTGCTGGCTCCTTGCTGCTTGCACCTGCACACACTGGCACAGATGAGGCTGGTCAGCCACGGTGTGGTGATGCAAAAGTCGGAAAACAGGGAAAAACTTCAGAAGAACCAAACAAGGAGCATGACATCAAAATCCTAGAAGCTCCTGAGAGCCACATTTTCAGAGGGTTTACACATCCTGAGTTTGAAGACAGATGAAATTAGGCATTGATTAGAGGTTAATAGCAGCTCTCTGGGGGTGTGTCATCCATTTTTAGCAGGGGTCACTAATTTGCTTTCACAGTATCTTTATCTTCATAAAGAAAGGAGGAGTTTGATGCCTTTTAGTTACAGGATGAACAGCCCCACAGCATCCAGCCACATACATGGTGTTCATCTTTTCCAAGGCTGCTTCCCTGCTGTGCACTATCTCACACAGATTAAGGTTCATCCACTCTTGCTTGCTACTGCGACTGAATGCTTGAAACCCTGGCAAAAGAGCAGAGGAAAATGGAGTGTTAATGAGGGTTGTGCCCTCCAAGCTGTGCAAGAAAAAGGACTGGCACCTGCCAAGCAATGCCTTTGTATTCAAAGGTGACAAAAGTAATTGTCAATTGCTTTTTTGCTTTTTTTTCTCCTTTGTAGAAATGTTTATATTTTCACCTGATAACACTGAAGGTCTTGAGAGCTGGTTTTATACGCTTTCCTAAAGGTTATTAATTCTTCCTACACTGTTCCCAGTTAGACAGGGTACCTTATAATATAACTTCCTCATTAACATCAAGAGCTGTGATTATACAGTTGTGTTACCAAGGGCTTCAAAGACATGAAGCCTAAATATAATCTTACAGTACCTTGTTACAATACAAAGCACATCCTCTAATACATTTTTTTTTGTTTGCATAAAATGCAGCACAATAATGGTTCACTTGACCTTTGCCCCTTTGTATAGTTCATTTTAACATTGTTTGAGGAGCACAGAGTTTGCATTTTGCAGGGCACAGGTGCTCTGCCCCACGCTGGAGGCTGAGGCTCAGCCAGGCAGTGTGGTGCACCACTGCTCCCCGCCAGCAGCTGGACTCAGGGGATTGCTTTTGTGGTCCACCAGGAATTTCCTGTGATAGAATATCAGAAACCTACTGGTGACTAGTAGGAGGTGACTTCACAGGGCAAAAGTTCTCTCCCTACAATAAACATTCTCAGCACCGTGGTGGAGATTTCCTACACAGACCTGACAGCCGCCAGCGACTTGTCATCCTGACAGAGAATGGCTCAGGGAAGGGATCCTTGCTGTTTCCAAGCATTTGACACTGCAAAAGTGAAGCTGCACCCCCCACTGCCATTTTATTAATGCCTCCTGAGAAAAGGGAGAAATCAAACTACTAATACGTACTAATTTTAAAAATCCCCAGAATGTTGAATGAAAAGACTTTTACAAATATACAAATCCACAGTCAAAGACGGAATACACTGGTATCTATATAAATGTACAGTCCATAAATATCATATATCTTGGTGGCTATAGGTACCATGATACACATACTGTCCATATACCATATATCCATGGTACCTGTCGGTTCCATGGCACACACATGGTCAGAAAACTAACACAACAATTAGGAAAACACTTTACTCCCTCCATACATGGTTGCTGGGTTAAAAAAAATCACAGGGATATTTATCCACTAAATCTCTTGCAGGGCACTGTCATTTGGAGGATCCAAGTAGTAAATCTGAGCCTGACACAATTCCCTTGGCTAGCACTACTAAAAGGACTGTCTGGGGCACTAGATTTGTTTGGCTGGCTGAAATATCGTGCAACTGGGCAGACTGCAGTGAAGTTTAGAGACTGAAATAGCTTTGGGGAAACAATACATTAATTTCCTGTGGAAAATACATCTATTAAAATGGGGACTAGCCTTGGTTGAGTCCAACATGGTAAAAAAGTGTGCTGTAAAGCCTAGAAGAAAAAACACCTCCGTGTTGGCTTGGAAATAACAAAGTGCTGAAAAGTAATATTATCCTCAGAATCAGGACTGTGCAAGGGTCCAGCTTGGTAGAGGATTGAGATAGAGCAAAGATTTCTAGAAGCTGTCTTTAAGCCGTCTCACCATCTTCTCTACATGCTCGAGCATTTAGGAACAAAGCCTGTGGCCATGGCCTTCATTATGGACTTTTTGAGGTTTCCAGTCCACTGGACAAAATTTGACTCAAAGCAATGCTGATTTATTTTTCTTCTGAAATCTCATCATCAGCTGGTGGCCATTTTCACAGGTCAATCTTCATAAGGGCTGGATAGAACTTACCCATCCCATATCTCACTTGGCTCTGCAACTTTTGTATCAGGAAGAAGGAGAAAAAAGCAATAAGAAATCTGTAGGAATGCTCAGCAACACTGGAGATGTTTGATGCTGCACCCCTTGTCTGTTGTTCCTGAAGTACTTCTAAATTCATTGGTATTTGCACAGAAATCACTGCCCAGCCTGGTCAGAGCAGTCTGTGCCTGTAGGCAGAGGGGTGAGGACTATGGGGTCAGCACTTCAGCTCTTTATGCATTGCAGTGGGAAGGGACCAAGCCCTGGTTTTAAGAGTTGTTTCTCCTATATGATCAGATAAAGTTTTCTTTTTCCCCCAGCCATGTACAAACTACAAACCAGTATGATTCCCATGAGAGCTCTGACTATTGCCTCTTGGAAGGAATAATTTGAAGAAATAATATCCACCTTACCCCACAGTCTGTCAATAATGTGCTGGGAGGCAAGACCAGTGAACTCACCAAACTTTTAGTGGGAAATAGATGTTTGTGCTGAAGGAAGACTAAACCCATCTGTCAGGTGCTTTTTTTTTTTTTGTGATCAAGGCTGATATTTTTAGTCTCAGTGATTGGATTTCCAGTCAGTCACTATGTACTCAGGAGGAAGAAACCAGTTTGGTTAGCTTTTTTTCTGTTTCTCAGCAAGTAGAACACTGTATTCCATTTCTGTGGACCGTGACATCCCATGGCACATTAAAAGCCTTATTCAAACCACAAGACAGCCATATTTTACACTCAGCAGGAGACTGTAGGAAGAAGTATGAGGCCGGGGTTATTCTGACTCTGGACAGTTTGTCAAATTAGGAATTAGGAAGAAAGTTTAGGACATTCTCTACCAGTTCATGTGATCCTGAAAAAAATAAGTAGAAGATTGCCTCAGTAGGGAATTTCTTTATATTACAAGAGACTCTGCATAGAGGAAGATTTATATTCAGAAGGAGCTGAGTCTGCCCTTGTGCTTTTGTTCTAAGTCTCCATCCATTGTCAAAGCATCACAAAATCTGTGGAAACACCAAAGGCAGTTCTGAAATAAGCAGGATTTTATTTTTTGGTCTACACCTGAACAAAGCAATTGAACAGTAAGATCTCAGCTTAGTTCATAAACCAGGTTCATGATATCTGGGAACTCATCTTCTAACCTGGGCCATAATTCATGTGCTGATCCACAGTTTTACCTCAAACCATAAGAAATTAATCAGATATTTGGAGAGCTTGAGAAGTCCTTATTAGCCTGCTCAGCATTTTCTTCTGATTTATCTCTTCAAAGAGATTATGACAGGAATTTCAGGAATCACTTCTGCCTTTTGAAACAGTAATCTGCATTTACTGAACACTTCAGCAAAACTCTCAGGCATCATTCATCATGTATATGCAGGGTACATCATATTTCCTGTGGCTACCCAGTCTATTAGACTGGAGAGGGGTCTTATATGTCAGACATATATCAGCAGCAGAAATACACTGCTCCTACTTTTTGTCATCTTCAAATTGGCCATTTTGTGCTTGGGTCCACAAAATAGCACATTACCTGATTTTAGGGTGAAAACTATCATTTTCTGTAGGCAATTTAGAGTATCATGTTATAAACAGGGATTGCACATCACAAAACAGGTTTTCCACACTTTGGTTATGGAAATGAACATGAAAATGCTGTGCAATTTTATTGTATCTGATTTTCCAAGGCCACTTGTTTCCTTATTGGATTGCTTGGTCCTGTTTTCCCACCTGGAAGATTAAGTCTCAGCGCACCTTCAATTCTTTAAATTTGCAAGCAAAAGGAATAAATTTACTCCCACCAGACAGTAACTTCACAAGCATGGTCAGTGGGGCTGTTTGGAGAGCGATGTAGCTTAATGTAATTCTAAGCCTCTTGAAATCTGGTCCAAAAACATCATGCTTAATGAATACTTTCCATCACCGTTTAAATCTATTAAGAGAAAGAAAAGGTGTTTTTACAAGAGACCTTTGCTTTTTTGTATTGTAATACTTCTTTTCCTGGCAATCTTAAAGGGTTCACCCCCACTTCATTATTTCAGTGTAATAGAGTATTCATCTTACCCCTGCCGACTTACAGATATCCTCAAGGATTGCAGCTTTTAACATCAGGAAATGTAAAGGTAATATATTGGCAGCTTTCCCATTTACTAACCACTATCTTTCAAAACTCTGCTTTCCTTCCCCTCCAAAGCTGTTGCTTCATTAATCTCCACGCGTGACTGAAAGCGTTAAAAGCTTTCACGGGTAATTCGCTACTCAAAAAAAAAAAAAAAAAAAAAAAAAAAAAAAAAAAAAAAAAAAAAAAAAAAAAGACTTCTGGGGGACATTTCCCACCATTTTAAAGAGTTCGCTCTGCTGTGGTGCAAAACACATTTTGAAGTACTCCTGCTTCGGAGTCCCCGCTCCCCGAGAGGTCCCTCCTCAGCCCAGCAGGTTTCGGTGCTCTGCCGGCGCTCGGGGCCGGGGTACCCGGGGGAACATCTCCCCCCAGCGGCCGCGGAGCCGCTCTCCTTCTCCCGAGGGCTTGGATCTTCGTCCTGCGGAGGAAAAAAAACCCAAACGAACGCGCTGCAGGCTTCGTGATAATTTCTTGTAAGGCAGAGGAGGTGACGGGCGCACCTCCCACTCTGCGCGCATCTCCCTGCCGACAGCCACCGGTGCTGCTGCACCCGCAAAGCCCTGCAGATCCCCACCGCGACCGGCAACGCTATTCCAAGTGAATTGAACTCAAATTCAGCCCTGTGAATTGAATCTTTTCACGCTGCTTCGTATGTGTCTCCACATTTTTTCTCTTGCCATTTCCAAACAAGAGCAACAGATTTTATTGATCAGTGTCAGAAAGAAACACACTTGACCACTTTATCCACCAATGGCACAAACCCTACAGGGAAGAACAAACAACATGTCTGCAAACTGGAGACTGCTGCTGCCGCCTTCCTTACTGCTGGCCCTTGCTGCTGTGGGAGACATCCAGCTCAGCCACAGCCCTCACAGGGCAGCTCCACATCACTGGTGCTTGTATTTTAGCAATAAACATATTTCGGTGGCTAGATCCCCGTGGCAGATGCCAGGAATTACCAGCTGGTCTGTTTCTCAAGCACTGAAACACGTTGACCCTGCTAGCCCCTGCATAGCTCAGTTCCCTTCTTGCTTCCCATCGAGTCACCCAGGCTGGTGCATTCTCCCAGTTCCAGCCAGAGAGGAAAGGAAGCTGGTTCCTCTCATAGACTATTAGCATCAAAATAAAGATATTTTTTAGGCAATTTGAAATTGGGCTACATCTGCAACACCAATTTAAGCAAAACATTATTCTTTGTCTGATTGTCTGAGTGATCAATAAAATAACCACCAAGCCTTGCATGGCATAAGTTAGGAAGAAGGAAAAATATTCCTTTCACAGAAATTCAGGAAATTATCTTGTTAAAGAGAATCTTCTAGGCTGATAGCAGCTACCAGTTAGAACTTTTATTCTCTGTATTGATTTGTGCTTTATATCTATCTGTTCTGACACTGACCAACAAAATGTCTCCCTTGTTTAGAAGTGGCAAGTGAAATAAAACAACATAGCGGCATGTAACTGGAGGCAAAACTGGAACAAGGCAGCATGTAAAAATTCAACTTACAGAGCTAAATTTGTGTTAAATACACTTGTAAAATTTTCAAAACTTTTGGGGCTGTTGATATGAAAGCAGAAGGTTACAGTTCTAAATTTTCCAACATCAAAGGGTGCTAATTTTATATAAATCAGAGCACAGCTGAAAGAGTAGTTCTTACTGCTGTTACAAACAGTATTATGACTTCTGCGACTGTAAAATACTTGGGGGAAAAATGCTTCTATTTTACTTTGGATGGGATATTTTGTGGATATGATTTCATCCTTTCCCTCTCTGAGGGGAAACATCCAGGGCAGCAGACGTCCCGTCCTTCATGGATTAGGAGCAGCACTCTTGCTAAAGCCTGGATTCTCCATTTGAAGTCTGGGAGCCTGTATTTGCTGTCTGGTGAAGTGGTGTCTGGTGAGAGCAGAAAAAAAACAACTCACTTTTAAGTCCTAATCTGTTGGGGACATGTGAGCCTGCACTCCCAGTCTTCCACTTGTCTTCACGGGGCTTGTAGGACCTTTCCCTCTTTAACGCTTCTACTCCTCCATCAAGCAGAGCTGAAACAGTCCGAAAGACTTCAGAAGGAAGGTCAAGGAAGCCAAATGCATGCACAGACAGGCAAGTGTGTGCTGCTGCACAACATTTTACCTGAGGAAATCAGATTAAAACACAGGAAAACTTGACTGTATCATTCCCTGAAGCCAATTAAGGGAATCAGCTTCTGACTGTAAGTGGATATTGTAAGAAGTTCTCATATTCTAGGAATGGCAGCTGGCATTATTGTTAACTCCCAAAGCATATTTCCCCTCCTTCCCAGGCGGGCCTGCAGCTGAGAGCTCTGCTATCTAGTGAAGTAGTGGCAAAGGCAGCACAGCCAGCTCTTGCTCTGTCTGTGCCTTCCAAACTCTGTGAGCAATGGAATACTAGTTATCAAACTCCCAGAAATTCTGTAGACTGCTAGGCATCCAGGTCAAAGTTTTACTTGAAAACTCTTTAAGATTATATACAAGGATGAGGTATTTTCAGCCACCAGGTTGCAGTTTGATGAAATCAGTGGTTTATGTACACTATGATTTCTACCAGAACAAAGTAGTAGCCAGGGAGTAGCTTGCTGATTGGATTTTGATTATCAGTCAAGGGACAACAAACTACAGTATTTTCATAGTAAATAAGGGACACATTTGTTTTCAGATTGGATGTGAAAAAACCTCAAAAGATATGTAATCTAATTGATCTGAGCAAATTGGTACAGACAGGTTAATCAGAATAGAAACGTGCCATGAGTCGGGTTGACCTGGGCCCTGTGGGACTCAGTCATTTCTCTCATTTCTCTCCATATCATAGCAACTTTTTCTTTCATAATGGACCTGTGACCTATTTGTTTTTTCTGTTCATGTTAATAATTTGAGTAAGTTGATCAGACGTACAAAAAGAAATTCATTCATTCTCCAATGACCATAAAAGTTTCATCATTATTTAAGTAACATTGTATAGTATAGCTTAATGCATGAGCCTGTGCTTCACCGGGATGTCTTTATTTGGACTAGTTGATAAGCTTTTATAGGAAAGTGGAATTAAGAATTTTTAAAATTCCCGTTTCTAAAAGGATTTAGTAAACACTGACTCTGACTGTCAGTTAACACTCTAGGCAGAATTTACCACGAACAGTTGACTTCTTCTGATAAGGGGTATTAGTGGACAGACACACAAAAACGTTTTTCAGTGTAGAATTATGTATTTCCTGGTGGCTTAAAAAAAAACAAAAAAAAAAAAACCCAAAAAACCTAACAATCTCAACACTGTAAATTCTTCTACCTAAGGTTTCATCAGTTGGTATTCTTAGAACACAGCTGTGTAAAATACAAGGGAATGTGCAATGACATCCTGAGTCACAAGAAGAAAAACTCCAATGAAATAGGTACACTGAGTTTTAACTTTCATTTAACTGTTATGTCGTCCATGAATGAAATTAGGAAACGCCATTTCACTTCATATTTGCAAGTGATGAATTCAATAGCATTATCAATAAAACACAGGCAAAATCTAAGTCAAGTGGTGGCAAAGCTTATTATATAAAATCAAATATAAGTGCCCTGACTCCTTGGATAATCAGAAGCAGCACTAAAGCTCTGGCAATTTGGGGTACAATACAATCAGAAGAGCCACAGAGCTACCTGCCTTACTTGTTGGTTCCTACATGACTGCAGCCAGAGTTCTGACAGTGGCATGTGAGTCTGAAAGATCATTCTCTGCTTTAGTATGATGGTGGTTGGTCAGATGAGCACACAGAACTAAGCCAGGGACTGTCCTGACTGGGTTTGATATTGCATGAAGAAAGGAAAGTCAATCCTTCCCCCATTGCCATGCTGCAGCTGATAGTGGGGCCTTCCAGGTGAGTTCTGTCAGAGAACTCTTCCAAAATTTCATGTTAGGCCAGGAGGCAGGTCAACCCTTCAGCTCCCAATCCTGCCACAAAGCAATTCAACCCAGAGATCCAGGGCAGAAAGGACACAGGCTGCTCTCAATCTAGGTCACAGCAGTGGAGAGAACATGGGATCACCTGCATGGGTCACAGGGCCACCATCTCCAGGCTGGTACAATGCTGGATGACTAGAGTCACCACATGAACTAGGTTTCAGGGGGAGTTCTGAGCACAGGGGATTGCTCTGAGTGATTTCCCTTGTGTCATGGGTTAACTTCAGCCAGCAGCCAAGCCCCATGCAGCCACTCACTGCCCCAACCAGTGGGATTGGGGAAAGACATGGAAGAGTAAAAAAGAACTCATGGGTTAAGATAAAGACAGGTCTGGAATATCCCTTTGGTCAGTTGGGGTCACTTGTTCTGGCTGTGTCTCCTCCCAACCTCCCATGCATTCCTAGCCTCCTCTAGCATGGCAGTACAGAAAGCAGAAAAAAGAGTAACAAAAACGTCTCTGTATTATCATAACTGCGTTCAGCACAAATCCAAAACAGAGCCTCATACCAGCCACTGCCAATTAACTCTATCCCAACCAAAACCAGCACACCTTGGCTCTGCCTGCACATGATCCCATTTCTGCACTGCTAAAGCTCCATACCAAATATTATTTTGGAACAGACGTATGGACATATAGACCTACCTACCCTTGGGCACCTGCTGCTTTAGTACTACTGCTACCAGTGCAAGACCACAGGGCTGACAAAAACTGAGGCTCTGAGTAGGTTTTCCAGAGTTGATGCTTTCCAGTACATAGAGATGGAGCTCTAGCAGATGCCTGCTTTTTCTCGTGCCTACTTATTTGATACTAAAGAACCTTATTTTTCCCTTTTGGTCTGAACAAAGGCAGGAATCCTGCACTTGGGGTGTGAAATAATGAAAACAATTGGCTTAGCATGACCAATTAACAAAATTCCATTACCTACCCCCCCCCAAAAAGGGGTAATTATTATATAAAGAATTCCTTATAAACTCAAGGATCACATTTAAGACCTTCAGGCCTTCAGAGTCCTCAGTATTTTTCTTTCAACATGAATAATTTAAAGTCTATTACTTACCCCTGGTCAAAGCCATGTTTGCCTGCTCTGTGGCTCTTGCTCAGATTAATTAATTAAGTTTAGAAGTCAGGTTTTGTGAATTTTAAAAATAATTATTCAAAGTGACTATGTAAATGAACAGCTCTATAATCTTGTTTGTGAGAGACACCAAAGATGGCTGCAAGCACATGTGAGAAAACACAACTTTGATCTCAGGCAAACAGTACTGGGTGATGACTTTGAGACATAGAATTGGACCATTAGTTTTCAGAGGGGAAAAAATCTTCTGTGTATGTATGTGTTCTAGCAGTTTTGCTATTCTCATTCCTAGTCACAGCACTGCGAAGGGGAATGTACCTTGGGAATATGCTAGCATTCTCTCCAGAGGCTCATGTTATCAACAATAGTTAGTAGAGAAAAATCAGTCGCTTTTAAAATACAGAACCTTTATTTTTTCATGGGCTAATTAGAAGCATGCCACAGATACAGAATCAGAGCCATATGTAAAGTTCTGAGTGAGATATAAAAGATTATCTGAAGGAAAAAAAGCTTGCCTTTTCCGTTCAACAACAAGGAGCTTGTGCAAGTTCCTAGTTATTTCATTCAGGAAGAATCAAAGTTTCCTTTCAGGCACAGAAAAACATTGAGCTCTGACTCTTTGTGTAGTCAAACACAGTGCTAGTAGCAAACAGTCATGTTGTATCAACCTTATTTCCAATACTTCATTTAAATGACAAAATATTCCTCCAATCCCAAGTACTGCTCCAAGAAGGCTTTTTTTAGGGCTTCAGTACAGGGATTTGTGTGAAATCCATTAGCATGGGCAACCACTGAGACCCTCTGCAGTCTGCTTTTGGAGTCAACACAGGAGATGACTCCTTTGGTTCAGGTTGAGGGGCTGTTTTCCTAAATTGATATGTCTACTTCTTTTGGTAAAGGTTAAAAGAAATTCTCATCAATGTTATACTCTTGAAATGCTGATCTATATAGCCAAAGAAAGCATTCTGTAAGAGTCTTTTAGCTAGATTTGACTCTTCCTCTCTAATATGCAGTTTGCTAAGGCCCAGAACTCAGAGCATTTCTAGCAGGATCTACAATGATGATGGAACAGGTAATGCTTTCCAGGTGGCAGCCTAATTGTAAGATGCTACCTCTGGTCAGCAGACATCTACAGGAAGAAAATTCTTCAACTCAGAGAATATCCCACTACATTTGATTTTGGACTCTTTACACAGGATGAGCAAAAATAATACAAATACTGCAGTCAGCCATGATTTTATTAAGGAAAAGTCAAAAAGCACGATGTTCTGAACTTACTGTTGATTGCAATCAGCCACCTCAGTTTGCTCAGCACAGCTGGCATGAACAGCTCCCAGGAGACTACACACAAAATCCTCTACATCAGGCGTGAACAAGCCTGCAAGCTAGCTGAACTCCATCTTCAGAAGAGTAGAAACAATGAAAACAAAGTCCAAAAATGACGATGAAATAAACTAACTATTCACTTTGAAGTTTAAACCTTCCAGACCTAGAAAAGAGTCAATAGCGATTGAACCAGAGCACAGTGAATTCCCATAGGAATAAATAGGTCTGGTCACTAGGTGTCAGCCTTGCCTCTACCAGGAGGACACTGGACCTTCTCCCTGTCCCCACTAAGCAGATGCAACTCTCAGCACGACAAATTACCGTCGCAGTCTCGTAATTAGGGGAGAGGAGCAGATGGAGAAGGATGTATGTGCGGGGTGCATGTGGACCTGCTAATACCATATCTGTTACCCTCAGGTTTGGATGCTGGAAACAAGGACAGGTTTCATGCTGAGGAGATGTGACTGGATGTCACCTACAGAGACAGCAAAGAAATTATGCTAACAATGAAAATATCAGCAGGGTATTAGCAATGAATGAGTAAGTGTTTTGCAAGCCTGACAGTATTTACTGTTTATCCTAGAGCACCAGTTACTGGAATACTGCCATCACTTGAAAATACTGGCTCCCACTTCAATTTGCTTCTAGTCTTGCTGGATACAGGAACAATGCTTGGAAGCAAGATTCCTGCAGGGCTGGAAGCTCTAAGGACAACAAAGAAAACCTAAAATGCATATTCTTTAAATAATTTCTTGACTACTTACAGTTCATAACAGTATAGTCAGCAAAAACAAAGAGTAATTAAACATGCAGCAGAGTTTCAGTGGTGTTGAAGAATACTCATATGTTTCTGACTTTAGAATCTCTTCAGGTGGATTTTCATAACTTGACTCTCACGTTCCCAGGTCTCCAAAATTATTTTTTCTTTGGCCTCGGCCTGCTATAGTACCATAGGTGTGTGTCAGTGCCCATGGTGGTCTGCTGCCATTGCAGTTTCCCTATATGCCATAAGCAAATATATTCCCTATATGCCATCCAGCTGAGTCAAGAACAACTGGAATTGGAACAACATGCAGTTTTCACAAGACGCAGCAAAAGTTACTTGACAGGCTTTTACCTCCCATTTACTTCTTAGGTTCTCTTAATGGACAGATAAGCTTTCTCACATCAAACACAGAATCAGAGCACCCCAGTGCTTCAATCCCCTCAGAGACATACAAATGAATGCAGAAAAACTGACTCAGGTAGAATTTTACTGCACAATCACATCTTCACTATGGTAATTCATTTCATGATTATTCCACACTAAACACCTGTCTTTAATGACGATCTTGGAACGACTGGAGCCTTCCAAAAACAACAATAACAACAAAGCCCAACAACAAAGTCACAATTAGCTCAGACATTTTACCTAGAAGTCAGGGCAGCAGCAGTATCACATCACCCCAGTCCAACATAAAACCAGTAGAATAATATTTTGTCTGGAACAGTTTCAAGCCTAGTACATGACCCATACTCAGACTGCCTGCTGCAATAAGGGTAATGGCCTTGCCAAGAAAAAAAAAAAAAAAAAAGAAAAACAAACAAAACAAAACAAAAGAAAAAAAAAACAACAAAAAAACAACAACAAAAAAACCCAAAACAACAAACCAATAACAATAAACCAAACCAAAACAAAAAAAAAAAAACAGGCGATAAATGATTGCCTGTGCACAAAAACCAAGCACATCAGTACCAAATCTGTGTTTTATACGAACATCACAAGCTGTCACAGTAGCTGTATGTTATAAAACATACTGGATGCATCTTCTCAGATAGCAGTGAGACAACATCTGTGTTTAAACATTCCAGTCACCTTCTCTAGCCATTACAAGCAGCACTTGTGAAGCAGACACCTCAAAAGAGGCATAATCCTCCTCTCCCATTTTGTCTTTTGCAAGTGGAAGGGACTTTAATTTCTGTGCTTTGCTTATAGAGTAAATATTTACATTAGAACTAGAACAAACATTAGCATGAATTACATAAGAGTCAAAGAAGGCAGGCAGGCAGGCAAATTTTGAGTGGAAATATCAGTGCAGGGCTGGGAACTGGGAGTCATCCACCTTGAAAATCAGAGGCTGCCAGGTGGGGATGTCACAAATTTCTTTATTCTGGAGAAGCTGCTGTCTCCAGTAGTTTTAAAATAACACTATCTTTGCCAGCATCTCACCTCTTGTGGCATCAATATATCCTATAGATTGCTTTTTTTCACTAGATAATTTTAAAAGCATGCTTATTTTCAAAGACAAATGCAACCACATCAGGTTTCACAAGTTCCCAGTGGCAAGCTAGGCACCACACATTGGTAATATGTTGACCCTGTGGAGAAATTCCAACCATTAACTTGGAACATTTTAGGTCTCTGAAAACAAAGAGGAGGATTCAACTCCAGATGCTGAAGTTTTGGGTGCATACAGGAGTGCTATTTTACAACTCCTGTAACAGTCAGTGGAGTCTAGAGTGCCACTGAATTGCTTGGATGTCTACTCCAAGCTGAACATGGCTTTTCTCTAGGCTCTAGATACCGACTGTATCAATTACAACAAAACCAGCAAGATTCCTATGAGAGGAGTTTGAAGTGCTGTTTACATGTGAGCAATGTAAATTTAGACCTACATTAATTTTGAAATTAACACAATACCTCACTATAATAACTTACAAGGAATTTGGATTCCCATTTTTGAAGCACTGAACCACAGCTACGTTCAACTAAAAACGCATCTCCCTTGTCAGATATCAAGTGAATTTATTTTCTTAATTTAAGGTACTTCACACAGGGAGCAAACTACATCAGCATCACAAAAACCCCTAGAGAACTAGTTTACTATAAATTACACATCAACCTATTTTTCATAGGCCATTCTATGTCCACAAACTTCTAGCTATCATTACCTGCCCAAGGAATAAAAAATGGCAGATTTTCAGGCTAAATATGGACTAACCTGCCCATATTTATAGACTAAAGCCCAGACAGGACAATGCTACTATGAGACAGAATTAATATTACAGAGGCTGAAGAAAAGTGCAAGGAGAGACAGATTTGGTCATTGGTCCATTGAATGCAAAATTACCTATCCTTTCATACTGGTATCTAGTGTTTGCAATTCTGACTTAAGTGCACAGGCACTCTTCTATGAGTGTTCATTGACTGATAAACACCAAATCCATTGCACAAAGGGCCCTCCAAGGTGCTTGGCATGTGGCTTGGAATCTACAAGGTTAACAAGTAAACAACATTGCTGTTGACATTTTTAACAACAAAAGCAACACCAGTCCAGGAAACTCAAGCCAACCCCCCCAACCCCCCCCATATAAACAGATGCAAGAATGATCAACACTTTTCCTGCTCCAGAGGCACATAAAACAACCAGATTTTCAAACCCAGAGTAGGCCAGACAGGATGACACTGTGAGAATGATTGAGTCCTGTAGTTCCCACCACTACAACGGGAAAGGTGAGAAGAGACCTTGGGAAGATGCAGATGCTTCACAGGGAATATTAAGCACAGGAGACAGAATACATCTGAGGATAGTTTGCTTCCACTGAGAAACCATACTTCCTTAGACAATGCCATATATTTCTGCTACAAAGACCAAGACAAGCCACCTGGGTAGGAGATAAAGGAGTTTTAAACGTTCATAGTTTTCCTCTAATGGGCAAGAACCCTATCACACTTGGACCTATCTTTTCATAGACTAAACCATAACCTTAAACTGAATTGCAGACTGTGGGTTATATAAAACTGTTCCTGTCTGATCACATTTTAAGAAAATTTTAAAATATAAAGCTGCATATAGAATATTAAACTGGACATTTTGAACGCACAGAGCATCTTTCTTGTTTTAGATATACATATATGTAACAGTTAAATATGTAAAATATGGGACTTGTACAACAATTTCAAACTGCTTACAGAACTTGGTGTTGAACAGTACAAAATTAGTTTTACATTAGCATTTAAGGTTTTAACATAGAAAATAATAACATAGCAATGAGAAGCTATCTTTGTAATTGATCACTTTTATATGACTTCCTGGAGGACTAACATTGATTATGCTTCTATGTCAAAACAATGCTGGCACACTGCCAGTGAAGATTCAGATTAGGGCCATTGATTTAATTTATTCCTTTTTGGAAATCATTTGTACAGTCAATTTTTAAACACAAATTCTATATGAAATTTAATGGAACCATGTTATCACTGTTGTTCATATGAGAGAAGGGAAAACACATATACTTTAATCCACTTAATTTTGAGTCTCCAGTCAGCCACCTGTAACTATAGCATTGACTGGCTGCAGTCAATAGAATCTGTTCCTAAGAAACAGGTGATTTCAAATTATCACAGTATGAAACAAGGTATGTACTTGTTTAGACACAAATAAATTCAGATTGCAGTCTCACATCTGTAATCAGTTTTATCAAGTAATCATTCAGAAGCATTATGCTGCTGATAAAAATTGACATGGCTTCAGCATTTTGTGACACAAATAAAAGCTCCTTTTCCTCAGCTACCCTATAATACTTTTCCACCTACAGCAGATTGGGTACTTCTTGCTGTGTCACACATTGTTGCACATGAAAAACCCCTGTCAAAACAGGATATCCAAGACAATTCTTTATCTTATGAACATGAAAACATGGTCCATATACCTAAGTAACAAGAAAGGCTTTAGATGCCAGCATTGGCTTAGTCTTGCACCAGTAAGTCTGACACATAAACAACAGTCCTTTGGGACACTGTTTATTATGGATTTATTAGAAACCTTGTCAATAACTTACTTGTGCTTTTGATAATTCTGTATTTGGTTGCTAGGAGACTTGTGTTCCTGATGAGATAAAATGAACAGGAAATCCTCTATAGCCTTGTGACTTTTTGCAGTAGTAAATAAAAATTCAAACAACTGATACAAAATACTGGCTACTGTTAACAGAAGTGAGAAAAAAAGACAAGCATTGCATATTTTAAATAAAGGAACATATAGGCCTTTTTTGCCCCCTCCAATTATAAGATGATAAAAGATCACCTATATAAAATAGAATGACCGGATTTTGTGGAACGTGGCTGTTTTGGCTCCAAGGTATTTGTAGCGTTGTAGTATCAGAGCCAGGATACAGCTGCCTTGTGACTAAGACATCGTTCACTGAATAAGTGCTATCCAATCCCTCAACGTCACCAGACATCTGTTTCCTGTTTTCATTCTTTCTTTCACTGTTATCATTTTATCCAAGTTACCCTTTCACCTGAAAACCATTTAGAAACCTACAGAAACCAGCGTGTGCACGCGTGTGTGTGTATCAAAGAAGTTGATTCAGAAAAAAAGTTGCTGAGAGCAATTTGTTCATTTTAATACAAAGAGCAGAAATGGAAACAAACTTGCCTTCCCCCGTCTTCTCCTCCCCAAAATACACAATGATACATAAACACTTTTGTCTTCTGGTCTTCACTAATATGACTAACTTCCTTCTTCACTTCCAGTTAAGTAGCTTTCCTGTTGAGTACCACCACCTCCACAAAATACAATTGTGAATTGATTCATAAAAACAGAAACATTATGGCACAAATAAGGGAAGGCAATAAATACTCTTCCCCCTCTCCAGCTCCTTCCCAAATAGAGGCAGTAGTAATATTGTTATTGTAAAGTTATTGTAATAACAAAAACTTGGAAAAAAAAGAAAAAAGAAAAAAGTATTGCTTGTCATTTAAGGTTCCAAACCAACAATCATCAGGATGCAGAACAGGATACATCTAAAGTGAGAAAGTTATTTACTTCACATTCAAGTTAACACCAACTGTACTTTTTTTGGCACACAGTATTATTCTTAATGTGCCAAAAAGTGTTGGGCACCTTTCAAAATATGAATGTTAATGCCACTAAACAAAATTCCTGCTATTCATAGTCCAATTTTATATTGCTGTTGTTTTGCTATGTTTCACCTATACTTAAACCCCAAATCGGGGAATGACCATTACTGATAGCATTTAACACACGTTAACAAGGAACAATAGAAGTTGAAGAGTAAGTTGTCAAAATTTAGTGACTTTCTATTCTTAATCTTTTGATTTCACATTATTTAATCAGAATGAGAAGACTTGTTTTATTTTGTTCTGTGGTTACATGTGGTCATATTAATTGATAAGGCAGGTTGTTGAACGTGAAGGAAAAATCTGGGCTGGTTGACAAACACCAAGAAAAATTCATCCGCTTCATTTTATTCCCTGAAAGAAAAAGAAGATTCTTCTTAAATCCTCCCCCATTGAGGTATACCAGCAAAATACAGATGTCATACAGGAGAAAGAAGAGATTCTAGTACACAGAGGACTTTCCCTATGAGCTGGGATGGTTTGGCAGCTACAGGAAACTCTAAGTAGGATTTCCAAAGGCACGTGAAAATTGGAAAGCAAGATGACTTCTTGTGTTCTGGTCTCTTGGACTGTTTCCTGCATTCTTATAATCAAATTATGACTCTTTTAAAGCCAAATTCAGCTTCCTTTAAACCACATAATTATGAAGGAGCTCATTAACTTCTGAGTAGTCAGGGCACATTCTGATACATTATCTTGGTCTCCCCTCTCATCCTTCTTTCCTGTCTGGTTCACTGTCTCAAATGCCCAATCCTAAGTTTCCACACAAAACCTACAATACTCTTGCACAGTAATAATGCAGTATTCTGGAGGGACTGATAAAACAAACCTTTGTTGAAAAATATTTTTCAAGACTTAAGTTGATGTGATTAAAATACAGTTTCCCATAAATACAATTTGTTCGTAACTTTTCACAACGTTTAAATTCATTTGTCCACTGTCACACATGCAATCTGTGATCAAGCTGAAAACTGAATTCTAGCTGTGTACTTGGTTCACCATATCCCCATCCTTCATAATCACATTCCCATCACATGCCCATCCTTGACTCTGGATTCTGCTACGCATTTTTATTAGTAAGATTACATTTGTGTCAGGACAAGTTTTAAATTCTGTTTGATTAATAAAAGTCACTGATTTAAGACAGCTATCTTCCCCCCCAGCCTCAAATTTGGATAGAAAGTTATTTTAAACCGCACACTCTGTCTTCCTCAATTACTTATGAAGAAATAAAAGAAAAATCAAGATCTCTCAAGCTCTAGTGCTACTGATGGCAATGCAAAATCCAAAACATAGCTATGGAACTGAAGAGGTTAATGCAATCTTTAGTACACTTTTATTTCTTTTATTTTCTGTTTCTTTTTATTTCTCCCCAACCAAAAATATCTCTTAGACCTATTCAAGACACATTTTCTAGAACTTATAATTTTATGCAATATGACTGTAAAACTAATTTTAGTTTTGTACAGTCATGTTTCCGATTTTAAATTGAGAGGGGGAAATATAAACTAATTATTAGGTCAAATGACTCTTTGGAATTATCCTCTGAAACAAATGCAACACCGAAACCTTTTGTTTGAAAAAATAACTGGCAAACCATTGGAAGAGAAAGTGCCCAGACCCATATTTTGTGTCAGACTCCACATTGTTTTCAAATGTTAAGACTTCTGATACACTCTATTATGACAATAAAAAAGTTGAGAGCTACACCAGAAGACTACATGAAGAAAAAATGTTTTTTCTAGCATAATAGGAGTCTTAAAAACAAACAAACACACCCTACTTCTATCCATTATTTCATACCCAGATGTTTCCTGTACACCTGCAATTGTGTCCAGTCCTGAATTCATGTGCTGTAGTATTTCAACAAACTCTCATCAGTTGGTTTTAGTATTTTCTTGTCTGCCAGGTTTACGATCCATCCTGGAGCAAGACCAAAAAATATCTGTCTAGGATCCTTGCGTGCACTTAACATCTTAAAGAGTTCATCCTTAGTTATGTCTGGTAAGACATAGCCATATTTCTTGGCAAGTTCCAGCCTGGCTTCTGCAACCTTAGATGGATCTGCCAGGTAGCCCCGATTCCTGGGATCTGTGTAGTAACGGACGAGGTCTTCAGGTGGGAGCATTCGCTTTGGGATAGGTTTGCCACGCAGGAAAAATACTACTGGCTTGCATAAAATTTCTGTGGGCAAACATGAGAGAAGATTAGTGACTACACCTCATAAAATAGATTTAAAGACATTAAAAGACACATTCACATAAAAAAGTACCAAGCAAAAAATTGAATTTCAAGAATATTCTTGTTCAGAATGAGATAGTGATTTGCAAGTTTCACTTAATCACACTCTGTTTTAACTGATATTTATAGTGCCAATCTGGAGGAGTTGCTACATCTAATGCACTTAGAAACCCTACTTAGGAAGGACAGCCATAACTAAGACTATTTAAATTACTATTTCCAGGTTTGAAGCCACGTATTTGCATGGCCATTTACAAAGTGTACCAACTAATGTCAAATTTAGTGCTTCTGTAAGTATTTTAAAGAAAATATCAGTGGCACATGCTCCTATTTAGCCCTTTGTAGGACTATCCTCTCTTCCTCAAATTTGACTAATTTTGACAAATTATATTCCAGAACCTTATCATTTTTATTATTTTGTGGAATGAAAAAAAATCCCAGAACATTTATCACTCCAGGGTAACATATTTTGCACACTAAAATGTCTATTCCTCTTCTTCTCAGCCTCATTCACACATGAAAGCTGCATTATTGTCAATAAAAACTGTATGAATGAATGTTAGGCAGGATGCAGCCTCAAGCAAAGCAAAGCCTCATTCTTCAGTGAAAGTGTTCTGAAAACAATAGCCATTTTAACTAGAATGATTCTGAGCTTCTGTAACTTACTTCCTCACTTTAAGTAGAAAAGCATTTTAAATTAAAAATATAAACATCCACAGTGTTTTTTAAATCTATTTTTTCCTGAGTTTTCTTAGTGCTATTTAACATGGGAAACAGAAGATAAAAATTCAGCGAAACAATATTTTCAGTTCCTCTACTTACAAAGCTATTCAGATTTCCTTAACTGGTTGATTGGTATATAACTACTAACACTGGAAGAACTAAGCAGTGAATGGTTAAAAAAAGCAAAATTGAGGATGCATTATCATTCATCATTGGAGGCTGGAACTAGACCATCTTTAAGGTCCCTCCCAACCCGAAGTATTCTATGATTCTATAAATATACATGTAACTGTTTCTGAAGCTTTTAGAAGCTGATTACTTTCTCCTAAGAACTGTGCTTGAAACTCTGATTTGCATCATTTAATCTTTGCACATTAAAAAAAACAAAAGGTAGAAATTAGAAGAAGTTCTTACCCAAGCTCCTTGGATCATAGAATGATGTTGTTACTACACCTCCATTTTTTTCTATGGCTGCAATTGCTAATTCAGATGCCCTCTGCACTTCAATATTTACTTTTGCTGCAAAAATATCAGCACCCTGTAAATTTCAACACATATTACAGTAACATTAAAATGAGTATTTTAAGCCATACATTTATTTTTCTCTGAAAACTTGTAAGGAACATTAAATCCCACAAAATATTGTGAATTTTCTGTTCCCTGCACCAAGATAGGTAACCAAATTGCTCTCAGTCACTAGGGTTGAATAAAAAAAAACCTTTCAATTTCCAAAACATTCATACTTTTTTTCAGTGCATTTTAGTTTTCTGTTGTAAAACACTTCAGCCTTTTGTTATGTACTCCTTAACTCTCATTTCTGCAGTCTCTTGGGTGTGAAGGCATCCTCCCGAGCTGTTTCTTTTTTTACTGACACACAGTGCCCTCTAGTGGATTTACGATCCACAAAAATCCCACAGCAAACTAATCTGGAGAATCCAAAATACTTCCAAACCATGGGAATGACAGCCTACAAGCCTGAAATACCAAGTGTGCTGTCTGCATACCTCCTCCACCAGCTGGACACCGTAATCCCTCTTGAGAGGCTGCACTGTCACACCTCTGGCGTTAGTGAGCTGAGTCAAGTCAATTGGCTGCGTGGGGTCAACTCTGCCCAAATCAATCAGGTACTGCAGCCTCTGAAGACTCAGAGGTTGGTACTGGCGTCTGAGGCTGGGGAGAGAAAGAAAAACAAACAACCCAAACAGAACAATGAGAAATTTTAAAAACTGAAGTTTTGATAGCAATTGGTCAACTGAGATATTCTGGTTTTCATCTGCTCCTAAATCAAAAAAATACTAAGACATTACGGTGTCAACATTTCTTGGCAAACTAAGAAGACTGTAAATAACTATCACTTTCAAAGTGAATCCACCTTGGGTGCTTCATTGACAGACAGTCAAAAAACCAAACACCTCCTCCCATACAAACTTAGTCAAAGACTATGAGCAAAATTCTGTATATGCATAGCTTACATACAAGATTTTCTGATCCATTACCACTGTACCAAACATCTCAGAAAGTATTGAAAGGAATCTCCCTCAAAACACCATCAAGGAAGAGAAGTATTGAGAAAATATGCACTAACCCACATTCCCCAAAGGGAGCTGGAATCTCTTGTCAGCCATTGGCTTCAGCAGAACCTACTTTGGTTTTTTCTCAAGTTCTAACTTTACTTTACAAACGAATCCCTAGCACAGTCTTCCAACGCTAGAGTCTATTCCTGTCTATGCTGATACCCAAAACTTTCTCCTACAATCCGTTAGATGGCTGCTATCAGAAGTCTCTGAGTGGCAGCTCAAAAACTGGGAAGTAGCTGATCTTTGTTACTGGCAAGCCACGTACAAATACAAGTAACAAGAATTTGTGCTGTCAGACAGCCCCTTATGAGGAAAAGTTCAAGAAGTGGAGGCAGAAGGAGGACTGAGGTGAAGATAAACAGGCAGAGACATTGTCCAGCGTGCTCCCTCCTGCCCCAACAGCGTCAACCGAGTGTGCTGACAGTGGCCACCACAGCAACATTTACAGTAGCCTGACACTGAAACTTTGCAAACAACATGGAAACCACAGAGTATTTTTGTTTTGTTTTCACATGCTATCAGACGCTGTTAAAACCAGCAAGATCCTAATAATTTCTTGTCGCAGCAACAGGCTGGATTTTTGCTGTTGGTTATTCATGAACTTGTGACCACTATTAACATAAAAAGCTGTGTGTCTGCATTCTGCAGCATTTCCTTTGCAGGACTGTGGATTTACACTCTGCCTTCAGCAGAAAGTGCTTCTTATTTACTCTTATAATAATTTAGCAAACAGGAGGAAATAACAGTACCTGGAAATAGAATTTGAGTCACATTTCAGAACTTAAGATTCAGAGGAAATTCTTGAACAACTGGGACAAGCCTGTAAGTTCTACTGCATGCATTAAGAATGGAAATATAAAAGTGCTCAGCTACTTGATGAAGTGGTATCAGGAAATGGAACATGAAATCAAGTCTAACAATTCACAAATACAGATTAGTCTTTTCATCCTTGAACTGTCTGCTCAGTGTAGTATGCTTTTGTTACTACTGCCTGTAACAGCCTTGTAGGGACACAGAAGTTTGCAAGATCAAAAAGCAACAAAATGGTTGCTGACCCAAGTAAAACAAATGCTATCTGATGAAACAAGCCCAGCTTTAAAAAAAAAAAACCCAAACAAATAAAAAAAATTAATGAAAAATTTTAAATTATCAATATAAATGAAGGAAATTTGGAAAATGCTGACATACATCTCTCCAGGTAAGAACAGTGACTGGAGAAAACACATGTCAGAAGAATAACCTTAAACATTAAAAAGGTGGAATGAGGACACAACAGAAACAAGTACAACGTGAAAAAAAGACAGAAGTATTAAACAAAGCAAAATGTCCAAGGAGAACAAAAAAAAAAGTGATTTAATGCCTCACCTTGTAGATTTGGTATTAAAGAGTTTGTTAAGATCCTAGATGGAACAGGCAGAGCACAGACAGACAAACACCACAAAGTCACAGGGCTGAAAGGTAGAACCATAAAGAGAAGCAGAATTGTTTGGCTGGCAGCAGATCAGAGCTTCTGGTGAATAAAGTGAGGAGAAACAACAAAGCAGGGCTTTGGATTACACTTCCATGCCCAACATCCTCACTCCAGTCACTGGGACTGTTCTCAGTTCACTGAGTTACGAGGCAAAAAGAAAAACAAGCAGGAATGAAGGAATAGTTTCAGAGGACAAATTCACTCAGCTGGAAGAAGGGTGGTCTGCTACACATGAAGGATTATGAGAAGAGAGTAAATAAGCAGATGTGTAACACGGGAAATAATTAATTAAAAGAATAATCTCAGAAGTAATAGGAGATTCTTCTGGTAAAGCAACTAACAACCTGAGAGGAATTTGGGAATCTGAACCTTTTCAGTTAGGCCTGTTTCAGCATATTAGAGTCTTGCTTCAGGAGAAAGATCAAGAAAAGCAGACGATTAATTTCCAAGTAAACATTTAGAAACTTACCTATGTCCCTCATTAAATCCGTATTTTGGTATGGCCAAGTAAAATGGAGTTTGACCACCCTCAAAGCCTAATCTGGGGCGATTCCCTCTTTGTCTTTCTCCTTTGTGACCCCGGCCACACTTCCTACCTCCGTATCTTCCACGGCCACGTCTTCTTTCCTTCAAAACAATCAATGATACATTTAGACAACTATTCCAGAGACCAGTACCTATAAAATATTAGATTTCAGAGATATAAACAACTGAGCAAAATGGTGATTCTTGAGGAAAAAATTATGTTATAGATCTTTTCTAAGTGGAAAAATAAAAAAGCAGTTAATGTGATTTTTGAAGAGCATAGCTTTAGGCTGGCACCACAAACAGTCTGAGGATAAGTCAGCTTCCTTTGGTGGCAGAGGTCGAGTCTAGCACAAAACTGCTCTTGAATTCTGTACTATTTAGTAGCTTTAGGGAGTCTTCGGCATTTTTAGGAGAGTGCTGCTTGCTATTCCCTCCACTGTTCCTATGGTTTCAGCCTTTGAACCTCATCTCCCTGTTCACTAATATTCCCCCCAAACTGCAAGGGTTTCTCCCTGGTTTCTTTACATAATTTCTCTACCACTTTATAAGAAGCCAGATCACAGCTTTGTTTTCGAGAAACAGTAACAAGAATGTTAGCTGGCAACACATTCTTTTACTTTGTACGCCTTCTAACCTTCAATTTCCAAACATATTACTCCATCCCATAAACATCTGGAGTTAAAAACCTTTGACTATTCCCCTCCAGCCCCAGCAAAGGCCCTGAGGTTCATCTACCCCACTCATCAGGCAGCTCTCTGTGGGGTTGGCCACACACAAGAGCCACAAGGCAAGCAAAGGGCAAGTAGCGGGCCAACAACACACATACACAGCACTGCCATCCACTCCTCTGCCTTTCCACGCCTATTCTGGCCATGCCGTGCCAGGATGATGTCCTTCTGACAATCCTGGGGGCAAACCACGCCAGGACGCTGCCGGGGCACAATCCTGCCACCAGGGCCCACCCGGCAGGCTGCAGGCACTCACCCGCTTTTTGGAGCCGGGGTTGGGCCTTAGGTTGGCCAGGCTGACCCTGGGCAGGGAGCGCAGCAGCTCCAGGGCCCGGTTCACGCCGCTCCCGCTCATGGCTGCTCCCTGCCAAGGGCGCCCGCGGGGCTCGCGCCCAGCCGCAACGCTTAACGGCAGCGCCGTAAACCGCACCGGCCGCGCCTTCCCAGCGGTGTCGCGCAGCCGCCGGCGGGGCGGGCCCAGTGCTTTAGCGGTGCCGGAGCTCAGAATTCCAATGGTTGAGCGTAGGGCGCTAGTTATGTCTCATTTTCCAGCACTTGCTGTTTTATTACTGAGACCTCAGACAAGTGTTTCCAAGCCGAGTCCTTAAAACCACCAGGCTGCATCTAAAGCCCAGTGGCCGGTGGTGCACGGACCTTGCTCAGCTGCGAGTACTACCGCGCAGGTACTGGAAACATCCATTGCTGTTGGAGACTCTCGAGGCTTAACTCCAGGAATCAACCAAGCCTCACACAGGCTCACCTCCCCAGCAGTGGGATCTGGGAGAGAATTAGAAGGATAAAAGGTAGAAAACTAGTGGGTTGAGATAAAGACAGATTAATAGGGAGAGCAAAAGCTGCACATCCAAGCAAAGCAAAACATGGAATTAATTCACTTTTTACCATGGGTAGGCAGGTGTTCAGCCATCTCCAGGAGAGCGGGGCCCCATCATGTGTAATGGTTATTTGGGAAGACAAACACCATCACCCAGAACATCCCTCCTCCTTCTTCCCCCCACTTTATATACTGAACATGATGCCACATGGTCTGGCATGTGGCAATCCCTTTGGAGATTGGGGTCACCTGTCCTGGCTGTGTCTCCTCCCACCCTCCCATGCACCCAGTCTTCTGATGAGCATGGCAACCTGAAAAGCAGAGAGGGCCTTGGCTCTGTGTGAGCCATGCTGAGCAATAACAGAAACTTCTATATTACCATTCCTGTGTTCAGCACAAATCCAAAACAGAGCCTCTCATCAGCAGTTGGGAAGAAAATTACTAGAGCCAAGACCAAGACAGGGACGTTCCTAGTACTGCTGCAGTACTCAATCACTTGCATTATTTCAGTCTTTTAAATTTAAATGTGTACCTACTGGAAAACCACGCAGCAGCTTCCATCGGTATATTGATCTGGTGAAAAGGGTGTGCCGGGTGCAGGCTCAGTGCAGCGAAGAACTGAATTGTAGAAGCTGCCATTGTGGAGTTACAGAGCAGAAAGGACAGTTCCCATTGTGAAAGCTGATATTCCTCAGTGTGATATCTTGCTTTCCATCCTGAAACTTCTGTTTGACAGTACCTTCTTCCATGTGGAATGTCTGCTTGAGATTGGAGAGGGGATCAGGCAGCAGCTCTGCCAGCCCTGAGAATAAATGGAGGTAAAATGGAAGTCATGCTGCAGAAATCTGCGAGTTTCAGTATGAAATTTGTGTAGCTTCTTACCCATTCAAAAATATTAAGAAAAATTACATTGTAACAACACACAAGATGCTGGCATGGACAACCATCTTATCTTAGCCTCTAGGGCAGGGAAAACTACATAATTTAGAACATACTTTGCCGTGTAAAACTCTTTCTGCTTTAAACAGAAATTTCAAATCAGGTAGAAAAGTATCATACCTAAGATAGATATCTCACTCTGAAGGGACAGCCAGTATACCCGTTTTTGAAAGGTTCACAGCTCAGATATTTTCAGCAATTCCTTTGGGATTCCTGAAGGTCGTTTTCTTGAACACTTGGAGTCTATAACCAGCAAACTGCCCCATGCCCAATCCATGCAAAGCTCACGTTTCCTCAGTGCCCCCGGGGCCATGCTAGCAGCAACTGGGAGTTCAAGTAAGATTATTCTAGCTCTACTGACAAAAACATTAAAATCCTGTTTTGTTGATCAGAAGACTGTTACTTCTTAGGCTGGAGGTTCAGCAGCAGCTTACCTTATGGAAGTGACATTTACATGGTAAATAGCAGAGTAGTGAGAGAAAGCAAAATTTTTTTCATGTCCCAAAAAGGTGATCTAGAGCAAGAGCCAGGTTTGGCATACTTAATGAGCATCTGACATAATGTGAAGCTTCTAATCTTTGAAGAACTTTTTATGCATGAACTGTATTTTTTTAACAGACTTGAATTGGGTACAGTACATGAGGTAGGAGCACATGCTAAATTAGAGAGAAATCAAACCACAAAAAGTTACCTGTGAAAATAATAAAATTTTTTCAATAACAGGGATGCCATGGTATCAATACTATGTATCAAAGCAGCCTAACAATCATGGCAAAAGAGGATATGTATTTAATGTTACACATCTGGTTTAAAGGTTGCTCCAATACATTTTGTGCAGCCGATGCTGATGATGTTGATGAGCAAAAGCTTTGTGAAAAATTGTCCCTTTTTAGTATGGAACACAGCAGTGGGAAGGATGTGAAAGAAGTATAGTGTGAGTTCAGCTGCTGTTGGAGCTGCCAAACAAGCACCCATGCCAGCCTCTTACCACTCGGCAAATACAATGAGCATATTGATTTTCTGGGAGTAAATATCTGACAAAGATGTATGGAATAGAAGACAAAGTACTCCGTTTTGATAGAAATGTGTTTGCCAGACATATTCAGAGTTGGTCTAAGAATTTGGAATGGACTGGAATGATGCAGTAACTTCAACCAGAGTGCCTGAATAGCCTAACACATTTCAAGACGAGTAAGAATCAGTAATTTGTGAGCTGTAAGCCGAGAGATTTAATTCGGTGGTGAAGGCATCTGACCCGATGAGGGCAGATGAGCCCTGGCTAACCGCGCTGCTTGCTATATTTGTGCTGGCTTTCCCGCCTTCCCGTGACTTAGCCTTTTCTCTGTTACCTATTTAAGAACACCATAATTTCCTTTTTCCCCCCAGGCCTTACACCACAGCACCAGGCGCCCGCCCGCGCCCCTCCCACCCGGCTCCCGCCGCCCTCCCGCGCCGCCTCCCCGCCGCTGGCCCGTGTCCCGCCGGCCGCCCCGCAGCCCCGGTGCATGTGCGGCAACAACATGTCGGCTCCTCTCCCTGCCATCGTCCCGGCCGCCAGGAAGGCGACGGCCGCCGTGAGTGCGGGCGGGGGCGCGGGCAGGGAGCGCCGCCGCCCCGCTTTGTTGGCGCGGCGGGCGCGGGCGGGGGGCGAGGCGCGGCCGCGCCGCCGGCTGAGGGGGATGGCGGGCGGCCCGGCCCGGCCCGGGCGGGTCTCTCCCGCTGCTTCCCTGCCAGAGCCGGGCCGGGCTCGGCACCTGGAAGGTCAGCGGTGCCCGCGGGGAGCGGCCGCTGATGGCGGCGGGGCCGGGGAGGGGAAGTGAGCGAAGCGGAGTTTTCTTGGGAGAAAGTGGTGCTGTGCTCCGAACTGTGCCTGACCTTGGGTGGGCGCCTGGGGCTCGTGGGCGAGGTGCGTTTGGTTGTTTAGTGATCCTAAACCTCTACCTTTGTTGTCTTTTTTGTCTGTTTTGGTTTTTTATTGCTGTTTTATTTCCCTCAGGTCATTTTTCTTCACGGATTAGGAGATACCGGGTGTGTATTCTGATCTATTGCATACTCAGTAGCTATTATACTTTCAAATATAATCTGCGTATTTTAAACACGTGAGCTGTTAAAATTTACTTAAGCTTCTGATTTTGCTCTTTACTGAATGCAGCGGCCAACGACAGATAAAACTTAATGTGTCTTGTAATGATGGTGACAACTATTTAATTAAAATTTTCCACCAAGTCCTCGGAAACTTTACTCACCTACCTAATTTGGTCTGAATGTGATCTCTCTTTTATTCCTGAGACAAACTTTGTAGAAAAAGGAGTCTATAGTTTTCTGATAATTTGCTTTCCTGAGAGTGAGTTTCTGGTTATTCCTGTGTTTGTGTAAATTTAGAGTTCTTTTTTATTCCAAACTTGTGGATTGTTGGTTTGCCAATAGCTGCAGTTAGTCTGTGTTTTCTTCATCAATATGTCATGCTTACGCTAAAATCCAGACCTCCAAAGTAGTCACCTAATGTCTACAGATTTCTGTCTCTGAAATACTGTCTTCAGACTCCAAAAAACCCCTCCCAAATAAAATGTGTAATGCCCTGTTGCCTTGTTCCTGTTATTTCCATGTTTGAGTAGAAATAGAAAGAGTAGGGAATTTCTGGGAGGCATTCTAATTCTGGTGTAATGTTTCTGTTTGAAGCTTTTGTGTGCCCAGAAATAAGCATGCATTCATTACAGCTATTGAATTAACAAGTTAAGAGAGTGTTGAAGCCTTTTTAGTGGAAGACTTTAAAGGCACTTAGATACTGAAAATAAGTAGCATGAATGCTTTGTCTATTGTGCTCCCTTGTGGCCAAAATTACATAATATTTTTTTAAGATTTTTTTGTTGTTGTTACCTGGAACTTGAATGTTGCCTCCAGGTTGAAACTTGCTATGCTATTTTTTCCAAAGAACTAATGACAATTAGTTGTCAGAATTAAAACTTGCCTAACCTGGGCATTTAGTAAGTTAAAAAAGAGTCAGGTCCATGCACTTGGCAGTATTCTACAAGTGGAGGTTTTTGCTCTGATTTGTTGTGCTGACACAACACCTTGTTTGCATTACCTCTCTTCCTTCCTGCTGGTAGGACGCAGCTGAGGCAGCAGCACTGCCTACATCTTGGCACCAAATGTTCAGCAAGTGATTGCAGAATATTTTGAGCTTTTGGAATTTGAGTCCATGCAAATCGGCTTGATGTTGGTTTTGGCAAGGGGTAATAAATAGAGATTTTCTCTTTAACCTGAGTTGTATTCCCTAGACAAGATGGCATTTCCACTTCACTGTCAGAGCTAATGCACAGCCTCAATCTTGCAAATGCACTGAGCACGCTGGAATGTCTGCATTTGACAAGACATGACATGTCTGTGGAGATACAGTGATTTAGGTGTATTTCTTGTTTTATTCTGCTAAAGATTAGATTAGATAGACTGCCTTTGACATACTGCTGTTTGTGTTTTTTTCAAGTAAAAGCTCTAGTAGTGACGCAAAAAATTCTCTGAAGCAAACCCATTAACAATTTTATAACTTCCCCCAGTTTAAACTGACCTGCTCCTCTTCACATGAGTTTCTAAATTGATCCCTTCCATTTACCAGCTATATTTTTCTTACTCTGGAAAGTGTCTAAGAGAGGTTACATGCTTTTTCTGTCTTAGCTTCTTTGTAAATGGCACTTAAAGATTGGTACATACTTGTCAAAATCTGAACAAAAGGTGCATCATAGAGAATTGTTCTAAGGAGTCTGTGTTAATATGTATGCAATGTTGCTTTCCAAATTTGTCAAATTTGTCTTTGTAATTGGCTAAAAAAATGTCCCCAAATTCTTACGTAACTATTTTTTCTCAGTTCTGTTTCTCCTTTAGATTCTTATTCAACCTTCTGTGATACTGCAAATATCGTGCAAGTCATATTTCCTGTCATTTGTTAATAATATATCTAAAAGTACTGATAAGAAATAGGCTGAGATACAGTCAGTGCTTCAAACGTCTGTGATGTCAGTGTGTTGGGAATGCCTTCAACTTTAGGTAGCATGCATTAATTAACTTTTCAGGATAATATTAAAACTAAACCAAACATGCTTTTATGACTGCTCTGCTGTTGGTCTGGTTAGTTCAACTGTATCACTGACAAATTTGTTAAAGGTATTTCCTGCTTAGAACCAAATTTCCAGTATCTAATTTAGTGGGTGAGTTAGGAATACTAAATGATGAGAAAAATTAGGAAATACAGGTGCTATTGAGTGTTCTGGAAAGCCAAGTGCAGGCATGTGCAGTGGCTGTGCATTGGTTCAGATTTGGGTCAAGGTCAGTTCCTGTCTAGATGAGGCCTGGAGTGAGTCTTGACCTTATGCTCTCCAGTGTTCAGGTTTGGAGGAAGCTCATTAACTCACCTGCTGTGCAGATCTTGTTTTGTTATGGATGTTCATATACAGTATCTGCTTGAGATTGAAAAGCTACTGCAATCTGTTTTTCAGGACTGTCTGAATCCAAGAGCATGCAAGCTGAGCTGAAGTTAATAGGGTTGATTGTTTGGGTTGGCTCCATGTGGAGTTTGCTACTGTCCACGTCAAGAAATGTGGGTTACAGAATGCCAAGCTTCTCTGTCAGAGAAGCTGTTGTAACTCTGCAGGAGCAGCAAAGCAGCCTCTGAGCTGCCTGGAAGCAGGATACCTGTGTACAGCTGTTGTGTCACACAAAGTAATAGAGCCAGACAGATACAGAGTGGGCTTTGCCTGGAGCCAGAGTGAGATTTCTGTAGCTGTGCCACAACTATGGCAGCCAAATTAGATCAAGTCTTCCTGACTGTATGTATGCAACAAGCATTCAAGGGCTGAACAAACCTTCTAAGCTCAATACTACATTCATAGTATACTGTGGTTGATGTAAACATTTTCTAGAAGTGTGTTTATATTGACCTAATTCAGCATGTTTCATACTTGGCCTGTGCTGATGCCCCAGCTGGGAAATAAGAGCTAAGCCAAAACATACATGCAATTGAACATGTTTTTGTTAACAGGCACGGATGGTCAGAAGCACTTGCTGGTATCAAGAGCCCTCATGTGAAATACATTTGCCCACATGCGTAAGTTTGTGACTTTCTTGTTTTACCTTTTCCTATAGAGATATCTGTTATGACACTTGCAGAGATGTCAGAGAGACAACTCAGAAGTGAGATGCTATCTGATTATCTCTGTGTTTTGTTTTTTTAATACAAAAGCCCATTCTACAATAGTGTCGATGCTATTAAATGTTTTTTGTTTTCAGGAAATTGATTTACTTTGGGAAAAAACTGCATTTTTATTTGTACTTCGATTCTGGTACCTATTCAGACTCAAAACATTTGGAAAGTTTTAGGTACACAGTTGTATTATTTTGACTTTTTTTTCATTGGATTGAGTTATTTGTTTCTTTTTTTTTCCCCCCAACAGTCTTTTGTCAAAAAGAGTTTTATCAAGGATAGTTTTGGGGGTTTTTTTGTATTTTACTTACTATTACACATAATTTGCATTAGCTACATGTACTTGAACTTGAGTGTGTGTATAGTAGCTTGAAACTTACTACAGGTTGCAAAGAAATTTAAAGATTGGCAGAATATTGATGTTTTCAGCAAATAATGCAATTTGAGCTATCTTTGTATGCAATTTGAGAAGTGAAATACTTCTAAGCATGGTCAGGCATCAGTAAATAAGGCAGTAAGATCTATCTACTATTGACTTGATGGTAGAAAAAATAATGAAGTATAATCTTATTTTATTTTAACAGATTAAAATTCAGATTATCTCCTGCTCCAATGGTCTTGGCAGACGTGGAGCAGAGATGATAGAGAGAGAAGGAAGCAATGTTTTGGTGTATTACTGAGTGTGGTTTATTCACCTGTTTTACCACGTGGCCAAGCTCTGCTGAACCATACCAAAGGAGCTTAACGATATCTGCTGTTTTCATTGCTTGCCCTTTGTCTACTTTCAGTCCTTTCCTGCAGAACTTATGCTGCTCAGTTTCTATAGATTAAAACTAAAGCCAGATTTGATCCATGGCATGATCCATTGAAGTTGTCTTGCTGTGGCTGAAATGATGGCACACAGCAGCACAGAGGTCAGAAGGATTCCAGCAATGAAGGCAGGCACTGCCTAAGCAGATTCTGCTGTTGACAGAACCATGTATGGCCAGGCTCCACCATGTGCTGCTTTTGGCTGTTTCCTGGTGATGCTGTATAAGGTGCCTTAATCCACTCAACCTGTGAATAGAATTGTGATAAATAACTCCTAATTACAAATAAGTAAATAATATATGTATATTAAAAAGTATATATATGAGATCTATGCACTTGCACACACATTCATTTAAAGCAGCCCATTGACGTTTTGCTTGCTCTCCACAGAAAGTGGTATTTAAACCCTGAATATTAAATGTGCTTGGGCTGGCAGGTTTCAAGAGAGTTTCTTCAACAGATGCTGCAAAGCAGCTAATGTTAATAAATGCTTAAAAGTAAGACCGAGTTATGATGTTACTGCATCTGCATTATTGAATTTCAGTATATATGTTATGTCAGGAGTGTTCATTCTCATTTCTAGGCCAGTTATGCCTGTTTCTTTGAACATGAACATGTCTATGCCATCATGGTAAGTATTTGTTCAAATGCAGACAGTTCTAATCAAATTATATCTGGGGCTATGAACTCATTGTTCTTAATTTAAAATCATGAACAACCTGAGTATCTGGTTTTAATCACTTGCAAGTGTAAAAACCTTTTTGCTTTAGTTCTGTTCTTATAAAAGGGCTGTCATGATTACACTCTAATTATCCTTTTGTATCTGTGGTAGTGATTATTCCTCAGGACTAATCTGTGTATGTTAGAACAAAACTCCATTTTATTTTACAGGTATGGTCTGTAGTATGCATTGTCTGAATTCATAGTCGGTAGAAGTAGAGGCTTGGAGTGGAAATATTATTGCTACTAGTGAGTAATATCAGGGTCAGTAGGATATATGGAAACTGTTCTTTAGAACATCCATTCTTAATAGAGAACAAGAAGAATGTTATAGCGTTCAATGATCTTAAACCAGTCTTATTTTATTGGATTTTGGGCTTTCCCCCTCACTTCCCTAAAGTAACTTGTGTTTATTTTTCTTGTATTTCTACAAACCATATTTTAATTTGTACATGGAGCAAAGTTCCTGCTGATATTTTTTGAGCAAATATCAAAACTGTGCTGCTTAATCTGCAGTAAATTACAGAAGATGCCAAAACTCAGAAAAGCCTTGTTGACTAGATCTAGTCTTTTAAGCCACATTCACAGATTGTGCACTGTTTCTTGTGATCTATGGGTAGTTGGTACCAAACAATATGACAGCTAACACTTTTGTCTGGAAAACATCCAAGTTTCATTATTCGTGTATTAAGGAAGTGGAATGGATGCTCTAATGAGTAATGCTCTTGTTGATGTTTTTGTAAGGTTTGATATCATTGGACTTTCTCCAGATTCACAAGAAGATGAAGCTGGGATCAAGCAGGCGGCGGAGAATGGTATACTTATTTAGTATACTTGCTTATAAATACTTAGGAGTATTTCTTTTGTCTTAAAAGTACTTCCAGGTATTCTTGAAAATGAGCTATCAATCTGAACCAGGTTTTCCAAAGACAATATTTCGTTAGGGAAAAGAATATATGTATATGGTATTATCACTGACCAAAGTTTGACGAGATTAATTCTTTATTGTTAGTTTTTTAACTTTATTAGCAAGTAAAGTAATTCACCAATATAAACACTTCATACTCTGAAATATGGGAACAAGTATAGTTTTTTTTAAGAGATTTTGGGTAGTGCAGCAGGTCAGAGCAGTGTTAGCATCCAGTTGTATTGCTTTTACTTGGAAGACGATATCATCTTCCCAGCACTAGTGCTATTGCAAAACCTATTTGCACGTTTTTCTCTTTAGAAATGACACAGTGGCACTGAAATTTCTGACTGTGCTCTAGATCTGCTGGTACTTTTAATATATAGCAGCCTAGATTTTCCTATCACTACCTTTCTCTTGAAGCCAGGAAGAAGGCATCATTCCTCTTCTGGATTTTCTAGAGAATGGAGCAGATTTTAACGACTGGCCTTTATTTATGTTGCAGTTAAAGCACTGATAGATCAAGAAGTAAAAAACGGAATTCCTTCTAATAGAATTATTCTGGGAGGCTTTTCTCAGGTAAAGTATAGTTGGAAAGAATCACTGTCTTCTTTCTGGAGAGGTAACCTAGCTTTATTAACTTGGGAAACCCAAACACTTAAATTAAAATCAGCTGATGTTAGGTGCCTCTCAAATTTTAAGGTGTCAATTTTCCTTTGCTTTAGCAAATGAAGTTTTTTGGTTTTATGCAACTAATTACTATTCACTGGAAAATGAACATGCATGTGTTAAAAGGTACTAAAATAAATGATCTGTTTAAAATCTTTATGCACATAACCTACATAGTTTTGCTTGAAAATTTTGCTAGTATTTTTAATTGAATTTGGTAGATATTTGGTGGTCAGCGTTTATTTGGGAAATCTTTTCCTTCATACTTAGAGGCATCTGTGGTAGGTAGGCTAGTAGATTAATTGGTCCATACATCAACTCCTTCAGTCTGCATGCAAATAAATTAAATATTAACTTAGTGATAATACTGTTGTGAGTACTTTGGTTTTGTTGGGTTTTTTTTTTTTTGATAACTGTTGGAGTAAATTTCTTGGCTTACTTCTGCATTGACCACATGGACTTCGAAGGGAAGGGAAAAAGCTTAACAAATTTATGTACATAAATACTGGTTTTAGTTGTTGGCTCTAAAGAAGAATTGATTGCAATAGGAAAAGAGTTTTAAAGTAGAAATCTGAGATTTTGAAAAAAACATTAAAAAAACTTTGCAGTCATTATTCTAACACTTATATCTCTATTTTAGGGAGGTGCTTTATCGTTGTATACAGCTCTTACAACACATCAAAAATTAGCAGGTGTCATAGCCCTCAGCTGTTGGCTTCCTCTACGGGCCTCTTTTCCTCAGGTATTTGTTTTTTCCTAAGATGGTTTGCACTTGGGGAATGAGTATATCTGGAGATTGAATCTTGTACAAGAATTAGTGGCCATCATTATTACCAGATGATGACAGTTGTTTGATCATTTGGAAGCTTTTAAAATAGGGCCCTAAGGCCCTAAAATTTTAGATTTTGTTAAGTAAGGAAAATGAAGAAACACTCAGTAGCTATTTTGCTTAAAATGACACTACTAGAAAATTTAAAGGATATAACAAATTTTCCTTGAAGGTGGATTTTCTGTCTGCCATTTGTTTAATCTCCAAAGCACTACCTTGTTAGAGACTGGGTGTTTGAGCAAAGTTTCAGGTTTTTTACTTGGCCAGAAATTATGACTTTCTGTTATAAAACTTTTTGCCAAAATTTTATTTTCAGGTCTTTGAGCGTAATGTATTGTCAGGTACTGGGCTTACTTCATAAGGAACTGCTTGCAGACTATACATTGTACTATTTTCCCTCAGAATTCGATTTGCTTGTCATGCCGCAGGTTGTAGTGCCATGGGGTTATTTTATTTCAAAGGTGTTAGCCTTATCTCCACTTAGTGTCTACTTCTTCTCCTGTCTAATTCCATCCCTCCCAGGGCCCTATCAGTGGTGTCAACAAGGATATTGCTGTTCTTCAGTGCCACGGGGACTGTGACCCCCTGGTTCCTGTAATGTTCGGTTCCCTCACTGTCGAGAAGCTGAAGACTATGATAAATCCAGCCAACGTAACTTTCAAGACTTACTCTGGCATGATGCACAGTTCATCTCTTGAGGTAGTTTTCTGTTTTAGAATTCTTTTTCCTCAAAATTTATATTTATAGTCTTTGTTTTTTGGGGGGAAGGGGTTAGTTTGTCCAGTTGGTTTCGGTTTTGTTACTTTTTTTTTTTAATTAATAAGTGCTTCATGCTACTTATTTTGGTGAGTAACTGAATTCTGGGCTAAAAAAGCATCCAAAGCAAAAGTTTATATGACTAGTGAGAACTTCCTCATAAGACTGTATTTTAGGGACTAGGCAACTTGGCTATAAAATGCTCTTTTTCCCAAATTTTTATTATTTGCTTAGTTTAAAAAACTAATTAAAATTAAAAGACAAATTCCCATAGCATAAATTCAAGCTGGTATTTTGGAGAGAAGAATCCTGGTAGTTCTGTGGAGCAAGACATCGAAGGACTAGTGAGGGAGGGCTGACACTCTGGAAGAGGCAGCCTCAGAACCTGTGTTTATGGTTCTGGCTGATGTAATAACTTCCTGCTGCCAGGAAGGGGTGGATTCCCTCTGCTCGTGACCTTGTGTCTCTCACTTCCTCCTTGTACTGGCTCTGGGGCAGATCAGAAACTTCCTTGAATCATTTGAATTTGCTAAAATGGCAAAAGCTGCATCCTTCAGTGTTTGCAGCTGTAGGGAGCTGGAGCATCAGAACTCACACAGAGTGATAGGAGCCAGAAGTCAAAGAAGAGGCAAAGAACAGACTTGCCATTTGTCAGCAGCAGTAACATTGTTAATTTAGATTGTTGCATCTTGTGGGTACTGTACTTTTGAACAACCTCTTTGTAGCATTTACAGAGTAGTATTGCATTTAGACTGTAATATTGCTGAGTTGTTAAACAAATATATTAATAATGTGTTCTTTCTTGCAACGGTGAATTAATTAAAAAAGATTACCATGGATTAGTTTCTCAGTCTAGTTTGCTGTATGGCTTTGCCTTAAGGCAGGAAACATTGAAATGAAACTGAATGGTTAGGAGGAGGAGTTGCTGCTGATAACTTGTAAAAGTTTAGAGCATACAGTAAGCTATGGCTTCAGCTACACTGAAACCCTATACATAATCAGCCTGATCACTTGATGATTAATTATGTACCTTGCCTGTTCAACTTCAGAAGGAGAGAAAAGTAGTCCTTGCTTTTCTTCTTGTATTTAACCTCTTCTGAGTGCATAGTGCCGTGAAGTTATCAGCCTTGACTAGTGTGCAGAGTGGTAATCGAGTAACTAATTGCTCAATATTTCTAGCCCAGCTGCTCATTATAACTCATATGTTAAAGCATGATTTACTGTAGCTGATTATGTGGTAGTAGAAGATTTCAACTAATACATACTTCTATCTTTAAACAGGAAATGATGGATGTAAAACAGTTCATAGACAAACATCTACCTCCCATAGACTGAACTGATCTGTGAGAAGCCTTCTATATAAATACACCAGCATCAACTGTGGTAGAGTGTTAAATCTTTTCATATGCCTGATAGGAAACATTATTTCTATACCTGCAGTGTTACTACTGTGTTGCAAATTTATACTTAAAATGAAGGTTAAATAATACACATGTACAAGAAATTATAATCTTTTTAGTATTTATCACCCAGTGGTGGGAAGGATGTGAATGAGGGAACTAGGTAACAATGACAGAATGTAACTGTTTTAAGATGTCTGATTATTTTTTTCTTGATTGCAGAATTTCAAACTATTTGTACAAGTAATAAAAAACTAAATTTAAGTGAGCAACATAGATGTGACCAGTTTAGTTTTACTTGACACATGATTTGTTCTTAATACTCATTGAAAACATATGACATTTCTTTTATGTAATGAATGCATAATGAACACAATATAAAACACAGTGGACATAAAGTACAGAACATGTAACATAGTGAGCATATGATGGTAGAATAAATGCTACCAAGGATAAAGCTTTAAGGATTATATGTTAATTGTTTAACAGATTAGGAGGGTTGTTCTATAATGGCTAGAAGTCAGCAAAAGTATTTCTTATATTTAAACCACCTCCATTTTAAAATGTTCATATAGATAAATACTGTGGAAATTCTAAAGGGAATCATTCCTTACTAGACCGTTGTTTGTTGCTTATTGTCATTTTTCTTTTAAACTTGTTGCAAATGTTGACTTGGAACAGAATTCTTAAGAAGTGCATAGGATTAATTTGATTTTCATTTAGAAACTTCTTGTTTTCATACTGAATGTTCATCTGATATTTTAGTTGTAGTTTTCATTTTTTTATGTATTTCACATGATTTTTTTTCTCTGTGCTTTGGAGTAAATAACTGAAAATAGTGCAGCTGCATAGTTCTATGCATTGTTGAACTGTCATGTGTAACACACACTTATTTGAATTATTTTTTACTAAAAATATAAGTGCAATTGGGATATAACTTACCTAACCTTTAAAGTGATACTTTTAGATGATACCATATAATACTATCTCTTGTTACATGTTGAGACTTGGTTTATTTTTTCTGAATAGGAACAAAGCATTTTATTTTGAAATCTATCCTTCTACATTTCCCCAGATCAGTATAGCCTATCAGTATAGACCTATCCCGGAAAAAAAAAGTAAAGTAAATTCACAAGATACAGAATGTTTCTTCTTTCAGAACCTTAAAATTGTAGAATGCACTGGTTTACAGGAGTTGATGCACACTCAATAGCTTTTATCAGTTAAGAGCCATAATTTACTGCTGGAAAGAGCTGTTCTGTAGTGTTCACCACACTAGGAATGTTTAAAACAATGCACTACACTTTTTGCCGCATTATTTGCTGCATAACAATGTTCTATCCTGTAATATGCTTTCAGTCAAAGAATATTTCTATTTTGGATGTATTTGTCATGTCAGTACTGTGCTTCACACCTGCATTTAAGGTTCTCTCCCAGGGGTCCTCTTATAGTGTATGTGGATTTACATCAGGTATCTGCCAGTACAAATACATTATGTGAGGAATTGCACCTTTATATCTCTCCTTTAACATTGCTGCTGCCAGAGATCTGACCTGTTTACCTAGTCTGAGTTACCGATTTTCAGTGCTTTTTTTTTTAATGTTACACTTCGTTTTTAGGCAGCTGCTTCTTTTCTAATTCAGTTTCTCTGGATTGTTAAACACTTAATAGGTAAAATTGAAAAGGAGTTTGTTTTCCTAAATGGTAATGAAACAGTTTTAGATATTCCATCTGTGTAGTTGAGGGCATTTTTATTAACTTTGAAGTTTAATTAGTAATTTCTCTCAGTCACTCTCTTCTATAGATCTGCCAATTTGTCTTTCAGTTAATTTAGTTCACAGAAGAAACCATAATATTCTTAATGTAGTTGTGCCAAAATTCTCTTGAGAAAACATTATGTCCTAGCTTGGAGTCATTCCCAAATTGCACTAGCTGATTTTGCAATTCTACTGAATTGCAGCCTTGGTAAGCAAACTATATGTTATTTTCTCCTAGTTTTTAGATTTATTTTCATTCCCCTGTGGTCTAAATAATTCCCTGAGTATTGGTGTGTTTCCAAAGTTCTTGCACTAGCTTCTAATTTTTCTTTGATTTTTTTCATGTTCTGTTTGTAGATTTGTTGATAACTCTTAACTTCTAATTGACTGTGTACTCATTTCATATATTTTTCCTTCTGAATTAATTTAAAAAAAGTATTTCTAAAATGTTAAAATGAGATCTGCCCTAGCTTCCTTCTGTGTTAGCTTCATAACACTTTCTTCAACTTGGTGAACTGTGTTTACAGTTTGTGGTCACATTCTAATACTTAGACACACTAATCCAAGTCAGCTTCAACTGTCACTGTCATGGTGTTTTTCACTTTCAGATGTTTTTCTGGAAATGCTTTTTATGTGTTTGTTCAAACATTCAGCTATCATAACAAGATTCTTTTTCATATTGTTGTTTTGCTGATTTGCTTTATCTACAAAGATGTTTGTTACCAAAGTCAATATAAGTAAACATTTTGACTTATTTGAATTTCTGTATTCTAGGAAAAATTCTGCTGATTATTTTTTTTTCTTCAGGAGTGTATGTTTATATTGTAATTGGCAGTTCTTAAAGAGCTCAGAAGCCAGAGGAAACTTCAAGTCTGTGTGTCCACCCACATTGCACTGTGTATGTTGAGCTTCTGTCTTTTGTAACTTCCTAGCTGGTTTGAAAGCTTTGTATATGATCTTGTAGCTGAAATTCTTCACTGCCTGAAGTGATTTGATGCTGGGATTGTTGTTATAATGCATGTACTTGAGGCTGAATAATAGCTCAGTCTGATGGGGGAATTTTCATAGTATTCTATAAAAATGGAGAAGTTGGACTGTCAGTGTTCTAAATATGAATGTCCTATCCTCATAAACTACCATTTGAAACTGTCCAATAATGTTTATTTTTTGTAATGTTAGACTGTCCACCAACAGAGATGATATCTATCAAACCTGTGAAAGCATTGATAAGAAATGACGTTGCTTGCAGATCAGTTTGTTTCAATGGGTATCTAACTCCATAATGTGTTCTTAATTTCAAAATGGTACTTAAATTTGACTGCAGTTTTGTGCTGTCAGAAGTCTGACTTCTTGTTGGAATATTTTGCCCACTTTTGAATAAACATGTTGAATTGCATATTACAAGCCAAATCTTCCAGCTATTCTTGAGGTAAAATTTTAATGGGATCTGTACTGTGGTGAGGACTGTATGATCTGGTCCCTTTGTCCTATCTTGTATAATTACAACACAGTAGATTGGTAAAAGTACTGTACACTGTAACTGGTATTAGAACTGTTGATTAAAACATGTTCTCTCTAATGGAGTATACTGCACTTCATTGAAATAATTTGGATGCATCTTTTATGTAGAGATGCTTTTTGGGTTGATGGATATGACAGAGGGCAAACTAAGATGTCAACGAAGCCATATGTACAAGGCCTGTGTCTCTTAAATTTTATAAACAAATACTGAACACTTACTCCTTGTGTTAAGAAATATAAGCCATTTATATTTATTATAAACATTTAAAATGTAATTTATTTTACTAATTTTATTTATGATAAGAAATCTTAACTTTGGAAATTATTTCTGTAGCAAGGAAAATGTAAAAGTTTCCCATTTTAATCATTGTGAAATAAATTTCAATTGGTATTTGGGCAAGTACTAAAGATTTTTTTCCATACTTACCTGAAGGAAGTTGAGCTTTTATGTGCTGTGAAACATGGCACTCTAGAGGCTCCTTGAAAGCATATTGCATGGTAATGTGTGCATACTATAATACAGAAGAACAATGATTAGTAGTTACTGAAAAGAAAATCACTTACTTGAATTAGGTTTGGCTACTTTGTTGAAAGAATCCTAACTATGATTGGAGGGTGGTTTTCATGTTTGGGTTAATTTTATTTTAACTTTTTTTCTTGGAATTTGCAATGATTTTGAAAGATAAAAGAAATTAAGGTATTTTCTAGTAGAGTTATTCTAGAACACTGAAGAGCTAAAGTCTTCTCTCTGTATTGCTGCACTTTTCGCTGGCTGTTTTGTGTTGATGGAAAGGCTTTGAAGTTGATTAAGGTTTGGCACACATACCACTTAACAGAATTCTTAAAGAAACAATTTTCAGGTCAGGGGTTACATGTGCTATTTAGCTTAATATTTGAGGGTGATCAGTGCTATACATGATGCAGGGCACTCTAGAGAAAATGTGGGATTATCTGGGAAGAGAGGGAATGGGGTGTATGTGTGGTAAAGGCAGACTTCCCTTCAAGCAGCTTAAAGCTACTAAAAGGCTGCTTGTCACCACAGAGTGCAATATCCAAAAGTCAGTGGCTTACAGTGAGGAGTTTCATGAATGTATGGGAATGTGTGGTAGATGTGGTGCTCTACGTGAATATGCTGTGGCAAATCAAGAGTCTAAGAATAGCTAGTAACAATAAAGATGCAATATTACACAGAGTAATCTGCCAGTTTATATATTTTTTTTTTTAAATTTGAGTAATGTTCAGTTTCTATTTACTTTCAGCCCTGGCATCCCTGATAAGGTAATCATGAGGAGAAAAATTGTGTGAAACTGGCATAGTAAAAACTCCCAAAACAAGACAATGTAGTGTATTAAGCTTTATTAAATATAGTATGAGAGCAGTGGTGTAAGTGAAGAACGTGACTCAAGAAGTTTTCAGAATGTCTGTTGGTTCAATTGAAAATGTGACTCTTTGAAGATTAATAGCTGTAGAACAAATTCCCCCTTCCTTCCCCGCTCCTTTTTTTCTTCCTTTTCATTGCTTGCCACTCTCATCTTACCACATTTGCCTTTGGGATAACAGATTTTATTAATTCTCTTTGAGTTGAACAGGTACCTTTGATGTAGCTGATTAAAGTTGATTTAAACTAAGTACTTGTATAACTTAATGGACATCCACAAAGTGAACCAGTAGATAATGTTTTTCTTTTAGGACAAATTACTAGAAAAGAGCAACCTATTGCCTCCTTTTTTATCTGCAAAACTAGTAAAACTTAAAATTTCCAGCCAGTTTGCTGAAGTGTAGTGAACTTGCTTCAGGCATCTAAGTGGGAGGTTTAGCTTTTAGAGGAGAAGACAGACTTCTCTCGTCTTAGGTTTGTTTTAAAGAGCTATTTCCCTGTATTAACAGATGGAGCAGATGGAGTCTGAATATTTCTCAGTTGTCAACGCAAGCAAACTCTTAAAGTAGTTTGTGCTTGAAATAATTTGTTAGCTGTGTTGTAGTATTTGAAATTATCAGAGGGGATCTTTAAAAGGCTAAAGTCTATATTGGAAAAAAAGATATAATTGCCATAGAACAGAGAAATCTAACAAACTCTAGAAACTAAAAAAGAAGTAAAAAACCCCAAAAATTAGCTTAACTTTTTTATATTTAAATGCTTGCAGTTACTGCTTTTAAGTTGAAAAACTGAAGGTATTTTGAAACGGTAAAGAACATTTTGAAAAAATAAAGAAACCCAACCCATCTGTTGTATAGCTACAGAACAACTGTATCAAGATGTTTATTGCTATTTCAGAAGTTTTTGAACAAAATCTTCTTACGAAAAATTGAAACTTCTGTTTGTTATAGCTCCCCTTATATGTCTGTGATTGGACTCATCTCCTCTTTCTCTGCAAAGGTTGGGGACCACTTGGCTGATTCAGACCAGCTGAGATTTTGTTTGGAAAATCTAAGACGTTGCACTCAGGGCTCAAATAAAGAGGAGAGGATTAATAGCCAGAACATGGTTACATAAAACCTTTTGCATGCTGTGAATGTTACATTTTGCACAGTTGTGTTAGTACCAGATTAGAGGAGCTTTTTCCATACCGAATATCAGTCCTGAATATGTAGGATTTTAAGTGCCTTGAGAGCAGTTCAAAGATTCTTTACTTCAGATTCCGTAGAAGTGAATGTGTTGCCCCTCCTGCCCCAAATTTCTGAAGAGGCTGTCTCATATCAAATGAGACTAGTCAGTAAAAATCTACATTACTTCATAAGTGCACTCTTTTAGGAAGTCATCTCTGCCTGCTAAGTCCTAGTATTGTAGAAGGCCCCATGATCCAGCAAATGAGAGTTGGATACAGGCTTTCTGCATGAGCAGGTGTGCAATAACCTTTAGAAAATGTTGCAAAAGAGTGGTGAGGATGTGCCGTAACAGGTAAGTGCAGTGCAACGAACAGTGTGTTATTTCTTCTTTCTAATGTGTTAATTTAGAAGAAAGATGCTAAACAGAAAGGAAAAGGTCACTTAGATTGCTTTTCCCGCTCTTGATCTTCTTTGGACTTGGAGTGACCTGTTATAGTAGAGATTGGTGCTGTACAAAGCTGCTTTGATAAAGACTTGCTGTCCCAAGGTTGGTGGAGCAGCTTATAGAAAGAATTTGGTTAGTACTGATTCAGTTAATTGATACTGTTCTGGTATTGTAGTATACAATACAAATAATGTGAATTGTATTGCGTTTTCTTTTAATGCATCTACTTGCAAAAAATAAAAAGGATATGCATTGCCATCTGATTATTCTTTGATTTCCCTACTGAAATATTTCTCTGATGCTAGTTTTTTAAGATTAGATGTTAAATAAGTGTGATATGCTTTGCCTTTTGTAAGTGTTCTCATGGGATTTAATTTGTAATTGTCAGTTTCTCACCTTATACATTTTGGATATTAATAGATTTCATCTGCATCTTGAGCTCTTTCCTTGCATTTCCAGTAAAGTAGGTGTTGAATTGTATTTTAAAAGAAATGTTAGAAAAGTGTGGATGACTTTATTCCAGAGTTTAAATACATTTAAACTGACGGATTTGAGATTTCTAGTTTTATGATTGCGTTGTCCCTGACCTAGCTTGCACCTACTGTAGAACATGTACAAGCTTGTTGATCCTGTAGTGCAGCAAGAGCTTTGAGCTGCCAACACCCTGTGTGTTGTTTTTATCATTGATTGACTGTGGGGAGCAATGATGCTAAACTTCATTTGAGGTTAGCATAAGGTTAAATACCAGTGTTTGATTATTACAGGTACTAGATAACTAAGTTCTAAACAAAGTGGAATTAAACCTGAACTGGCACAATCAATTATATATTGTGAGAAGCAGCATTATTTTATTTTTGTCTCCCCAAAATCTGCTCCTGAATGAAAAGGTATTATTTTCCTTAATATATTTTCTTTGTTCTTGTGGGATGTTTTTACCCCCTGTTGGGCAGAATAAACCAAAAAAAAACCAGCAGAGATTCTGTATGCTTGTCCAGTTCATGGCCCAGATCTAACCTGGGGGAAGATCTTGATCCCAAATAATTTTAATCGCTTCTAATATGTACAGGCCTTGGAGCTGACCATTGTGTCCACTGAGCAGGATGCAGAAGTGCCCAAATCCGCCTGTGCCCAAAACCCACCAAAACCCAGGACAGTCTTGCTTCCCAGTGCATGATAGACAAGTGTGTTGTTATGGTTCTTGCCGTAATGGCTTCCTTGAGTGTTGTTGGAGGAAAAGGTCTGCCTTGCCTATTCTCCAAAATGTCCGTATTTTACAGTCCTTGGTTCACAACTGGGGCATCCACAGCATTCAACTGCTTACATATAATGGATTTGAGTGGCTGTATAAGCACCCTCCTGGATCTTAGGAAGGGATAATCTTCCTCTAACCTTCACATGTGCCTACTGTTTTTGTGAAGTAAACACTCCTGTTTTACGGCAAAAATAGTTTCATTATGCTTTTCTAAATCAATAATCACAGTAACAAGGCATCTAGTTCAGCTGATGAACAGAATTCCGTTAGTAATGATGTATAATATTTATGTGTCAAACTTTATAAATGTGATGTGTCCCACTGGAACACACACAAGATTTAAACTAGATCTAAGACTTAGAAGCACGGTAGCACCTCACAGTGTGATGTTTGACCAATGCCAAAGTTTATATCCAGCTGTGTTGCACTGCCTCGGAACTTGCACCTTCCAAACTTCACTCTGAAGCTGCAACTTGAAATCCTCACTCCATTTTATATAAAAATAGCTCTCAAGCCTTTTCAAAAGATGTATGTATAAAAACCTTTTCTGTTAGAGGGGACAGGGGCTCTTTCCCATCCCTTTGGCACTAATAAAAATCAAGTGTCTGCTGTAATTCTGAGCCTGGGTCGTAGGAAGGGGATTCTGGGCGGCGTGGTTCGCACTGTGTTAGCGGGTACGAACAGGGGCAGCGTTAGCAGCATTGCGGGGACATGGAGAGGGTAAGAGGGTGACAGAATCGCACATTATCCTGATTTGGAAAGGATCCACTAGGATCATGGAGTCCGACCCCTGGCCCCGCACAGAACACCCCAAGGATGACACCACGGCCATGAAGAGCGTTGTCCAAACGCTTCTTGAACTCAGTCAGGCTCGGTGCGGTGCCTAAGGAAGGTTGTCAGAGATCAGACAGAGATCTCACTGTACTTTCGCTGGGCTTGGGGCGCTTTGGGGGGAGCGCGGCAGCCGCGGCCCCGCCCCTGCTCTCGGCGAGCGGCAGCGCTGCCTGGCTCCCGCGGCCGGCGCTCGACGCGCGCTGCCTGGCGCCGCCCGGGCCGCCGCCGCCATGGCCACGGAGGACGAGATCATCCGCATCGCCAAGAAAATGGACAAGATGGTGCAGAAGAAGAACGCGGTGAGCGCTGGGACGGGACGGGTCGGGAGGCGGATCGGCGGCGGTGCCGCGGGCCCCGGCGCGGCCCCGGCCGGCCCCGCGCTCCCTCCTTCCCGCGGGCGCGGGGCCTGTCCTTTCCCGCCGCCGCGCTTCCCCGCGCTGCCCGGCGGCCTCGGCGCTCCCCTCGCCGCCCCGCGGGGCTGCGGCGCTTCCCCCCGGCCCCGCCACACGAGGGGAGCCGGCAGCCGGTTCTGCTCCCCGGCGGGGCGGCCCCGTCGCCCTCGCTCCAGCGCCTTCGGCCCAGAGGAGGTTCCCGCCCGGGCACCGGCCCTGGATGGGAGCGGAGCGGCTGCGCCCTCCTTTTCCTGCTCGCTGAAACCGCGGTGTTGGCCCTGCGCGGGTAAAACCTGTCACCCCGAGGAGAACGAGTGCCGAGATGGCCTCCTGTACATAGTGGGGTGTCGCTCTTAGATGTGAAAGCTGGAGGTTTAGGTGGCATGTAAAAACTAAGGTATGAGTGAAAAGCCTAAACCAGCTGCGGCAGGGCCAGAGTTGAGTGAATAAACGGGTAAACTTCACAAACGGATGAGGAATGTGAGCTTTCTTTCTTTCTTTCTTTCTTTCTTTCTTTCTTTCTTTCTTTCTTTCTTTCTTTCTTTCTTTCTTTCTTTCTTTCTTTCTTTCTTTCTTTCTTTCTTTCTTTCTTTCTTTCTTTCTTTCTCTCTTTCTTTCTTTCTTTCTCTCTTTCTCTCTTTCTCTCTTTCTTTCTTTCTTTCCTCACTTCTAATTGTGTCTATTAATCTGGAGAATAACTTGTGCGAATATAGTTAGGTAGGATTCAGTTGGCTTAACTCAAGTGTTATTGTCATGTATGCCCTTCATACAGAACTCAGATAACAGATGGTGTTTATACAGAGTCTACAAACACATCAAAGCAAGTAAAATCAGAGTGTAGAGCAACAGGCAGATAATGATCATGGTTATACATAAAATAGCATGTCAGTAAGTTGCAAAATCTGTTTACTGCGTCTTTATCAGGTGGGCACATAGTTATTCTCCGGAAATTTGTGCTTGTATATGTGGTCGTTGTTCTTCCTGCAAGGTACTATTATACACATAAAGTTATGGGTTTTTTTTCTATACGTTATGATAGTGCATTAAAAACTTAGTAACAGTAATAGTTCAGAACTCAACACTGGAATTCCACTTTATAGAAGTAGTTTTGTTATTGCTTTATACTGGAAGTATGAAGAGAATTATTAATAATATTTGCATATTTATAGAACTACTGATTGTATTAAACCAATAAGATTTGTTTAGTTAAGAATACAAGCAAATTCATTGTAAGTACAAGCCATGCTTCAATCTTTGACGTTTGGTAATATGACAGAGTTTAGCTCTGATATGTTTGAACTTCCAAATGATACATTGTGGCAGCAAGACCCTTGTCTAGAGGAAAAAATATTTTATGACTGGCATTTATTAATTCCATTATTTTTCGCTCTTTGTTTTTATTTCTATTCTCCATTTATTTATGCATAAAAGCATTTGCTCTCTCACTTTCTCTAAAACTGAAGTAGTGGCTCTTTCCTACAAGGTGTTGAAAGGGTGAAAACTTACTGACTGAAATGTTTAAATATCACGGTCACGAGAAGGATAAAGTGCAGCCAGCTCAATTTTATTTGTAAAACTTCTGATAACAGAAAGAAAACAGCAGCTCTCAGGTAGCATGAGAACAACTGTTGATACTGGAGAGTAGCCATAGCAGGGATACTGCAGGTGACCACAGGGTATTTATTTCTCTGTGATCTGAAAGTCTTAGGAGTATGGATGAAATTCCTAACAGCAGCTGGGAATATGTATTCTCACTCAAGACATGTGTACACTCACGCATGTGTAACATCATTAACTTTCAGAGCTCTGGGGGCGGTGCAGTGACTTCCTTGGGGTCAGCATAGGTGCGATGTGGCTGAACACAGCGGGCACAGCTGGGCCAGGCTGTGCCTGGCTGGAGCCAGAGCTAAACCTTCACTTTCACCTCTCTCCAAGTAGTGAGAGCACCAGCAGCGTTGGGCTTATGTACTGTGTTGAAACAGAGCGTAGCTCCGGCTCTTTACTACACACAAGTGGCTCTATTGTTAGGCTGATATTTTCTCAATGAGCTGCCACTGTGGCCAAGACTGGAGATCTGACAGTTTTTCCAAAGGACATGTGTGTAGCATGATAAAAACCCTTAAGCTGTATCGAAGGAGTGATGTACATTAGTTTTAAAAACAGGAAATGTCTCTGTGTTTTTCTTATTAGTCTTTGTCATTTACAAGGTATTTCTTTAATTTCATAAAGTGATTTCCTACCTAATTCTGCCCTGCAGTTAAAATGCTAACTTTAGCGAAATTATTAAGGTAGTCCCTATGAAGAGGTACTTTATTGTCTCACAAAGGTGAAGAAGAATTGAGAAATGCATTCTTACACAAGTACCCACTGAATAATGATGCTCTTGACAAGCTCTTGTGTTCCTTTCTCCATTTTTACTCATCAAGAACAGGTACTTAGTCCGTGTCTTTGAATGAGAATGATTTGATGACATGCATTAATAATACAAGAAAGAGAAAAAAGCTTTGATACTTGCTCGCTCTGAAGCTGTCAAGAGTCAGATGACAAGAAATGTTTGATCTCTCATACAAAAGGTGACTCTGGCTTGTGGCAAAGCACTCTGCAGCATTTCTTTTGATGAGTTAAAGGGGCAGGCCATGCAGACACTTTCTGAGTCAGACTCTTGGTGATTTGCCTTGACTAAGGATTTAATTGTAGCTGTGCAGATTTCATAACTATTTTAGTGAAATGATACATGCAGTTCTTTTGTTTGGAAGGAGAAAATAATATGATTTAGTATTTAATGCACTGTGCCATATGTATTTCTGCTGTTGCTTCAAACTGAAATAGATACTACTCCTGCTTCAGAACTGATTGGATTAAAACCTGTAGTGCCTTCCTTTGAGCTTCTGTTGTATGTAAGTACACCTTTCTCTCATTAAGCTGCCGTAATTAATAGGTATGAAAATTAAGGCTACACCCATGAATTAAAAAAAAAATCGAGAATGCTTGAGTAAGTTTAGAGAAGAAAATAAAATTGTCTGTGTTATTAAATATATACTCCTTTAACTAGAACAGAATTATAACTGGATAGCTCTCCCATCTTTTAAAATGCACTCCATTTTCTATTGCCTGAAGCTCAGCTTTAAAATATGACTATAGAATGCCATTCTGAGCTGTTGTGATCTGACCAACTGAAAGAAGTTGAGAGGAGTAATCTACTGGATCTGTATGAAGCTGACTTCTGTTAATTTAAGTGGCAAGGTAAATTGAAAGCCAGCCAGCCTAGGAGAATGGGGCATTGCCTTTCATTTTCTGTAAAATTATAGAAATACCTTTAAAAGATGATTTATAACAATAGTCTTTATGGTTGGGGGGGGTTTTGAACACAGAAATCTTTCATTAGGAGAAAAGTAATTACAAGTCATACTATGCAACTTCCACACCAGTCTTGAGATACAGAGGGTATTTGACTTTATGCTAAAGAAAAGTGATTATAAAAAACTGTTTAGTTGGTATGAGTTTAAAACCAATTTAAATTTAATTTTAAAGCATCTAATTCTTGGTGCACAGTATAATTGATTCAAGAAGTGAAGGCTTGGAAAGGATTAGTGCATTCTCAATTTTGGTAATTCGGTAGAGAAACTGGCATAAAATGTAGATAACATCTGTTAACCTGTTTTTTGGTTGGGTTTGTCTTTTTTTCGTTTTGATTTTTGTTTGTGGCATTTTTGGTTGTTTTGTTGAGTTTTTTTTCTTGTTTGCTGCATTTTTTGTGGGTTTTTTTCTTTTTTTGTTTGTTTTCTGGTGGTTTTTTTTAATAGTTGCATAGTTTCTTAACCTGCTGTGTATCAAGTTGCTAGTATTAAAAAGCATTTACTCTGGGAATAATAAATTTTTTTTCACATGTGCAGTTGAGAAAGGATATAACAGGCAAAGGAATTTTGACTAGACTGTATTTCTAAGATGAGATGAAGATAGTGCTACTTTGCATTACAGTGTTACTTTCATACTGAATTTGCAGACTGCAATAAGCTGTGTTTATTTTGAAATTACATGCTATATACAGTGTGCTAATAACTTAATTGGTTTGAAGGTAAGTATTATCAGATAATATTTTTTTAAATGGCACATTGACTTCTGTCATTAGTTTTGTTTTGGCTAAGAAAATTCTCTTGAATTTGATTTTGTTTTGTAGCAGTGAAGATAATTAGCTTGTTTTATTTGGATCTGTGTTTGCATAGAAGAAACCACACTTATGGCTCTTGAGAGAAAGATATGGTTTAGTGTGCCAACTCAATTTAGCACCTGAAAACATTGTGACATTTCTCAGTCTTACATCATTGCTGCTAAAATTCTGTGGTTAAGACTGGAGAAGTTTTGTATATCATGAATAAAAGTTAAATGAGGCTTTTGCTCTCATGGCAAAATAGTAAAACTTTAGCTTTACATGTTAATTGAATTTGTATAAGGTGGGATTTGGTGAAATGTTTGGGTTTGGAGGCCTCTTTGGGTCAGAAATGTTTGAAAAACAAAGGTTGTAGCAGGCATTTGAAGGTATCCAAAGCTGAGGGTTTTTGGATGTGACACCAAAGTTCTGCTTCCATCTTTCTCAACCTCTTAGTGGTTGTTTTAACCACTTAAGATAAAGTATAAGACAGCAGATGTAGCAGAATAGTTTCCTTGCAACAGGTGTTATATTAGAAGTTGATTAGGGAGAATTTGAAAAGCAACCAAAATGCAAAATAAAATAGGATGAGTTGAGAGGTAAGGAAAGAAAAGTGAATCCAATTCCACAGATTTGCAAATGGAAATCTTGTGGGATTTATTTCCAAACTTCATGAATTAAAAAAAAAAAAAGAAAGGAAAGGTAATGAACTGAGCCTGGGTGAACTGAATGGCCTCTTGGATGCACAGGCAGTTGTTTCCTCCTTTCTGTTCATAGCTTCCAGGTTCAGCACCACATGCACTTGAATAACAGCCAAATCATCTCAGCCTTTGGGATGTTTGTGTAGGCTCACAGCCCATGTGCACAGTCAGAAGTGGATGGTGCAGAGCTCTGCTGAAGTAGAGCTGGTACATCATCAAGGTTGGAGAGGTTAAAGAGAATTACAGAACTCACATTTATGCAGACTTTTTTTAAAGTAAGGCCTATATTGCTAAGGAGTGAATTGTTGGAGTAGCTGTGTTTAGACTTTCTTAACATCTAATAGTAGTCTCTGAACTTGAATCATCTGTCTAGAAAGCTGCTTACACAGAATTAGTTAGTACCTTTCCTAACAGGCTTAGTAGTGAAAAAAGGAAAACCCAGACGTATGGCTTTACCACATCACCACAAATATGATTAAGAATGATGTCTGTCTGTATGTTTTATATATATGTGCAGACCTTCTCAACTCCAGGTTCTTGTTCTAAAACTGATGTGGTTGTTCTGAACTGAAAATTGCTACTGTTGTCTGGATTGTTTCTGTTGCTATTAAGCAAAGCACCCTTGAAGATGTGTGTTGGTTAAGTAGTAATTTACAGAATGCTTTGGCTGTCCTTTGAGTTACATGGGGTAAAACTCCCCTAGTTTTTGAGTGAATACTTTGATTTCCAAGTTAAGGCCTGTTAGTACTTAGAGTTTGTGAAGTGGAACATTCCTTGTTGTAGTTCTGTGGATAAATTGAGAACTGGTGGTTTGAACCCAGTGTGTGACCCTGAAGGCAGATAAGATTATATTGTTGACATTATATTTGAAGTTCCCAATTGCTACTAAGTTGACTTTTTTGTTTTCTTTCTTTTTTTTTAGGCTGGAGCTCTTGATTTGTTGAAGGAACTTAAGAATATTCCCATGACCCTTGAGTTACTACAGGTATGATTTTCTTACTGTTGTTATGTTGCAAATGTTTACTCTGTAATGAAGAAGGTGGAACCAGCAGATTTGAAAGAAGGTTACGCTATTAGATTCCTAGGTCCGAAGTCCTTGCAAGCATTGGTTTTGTTACATGGTAATCTAGTTTCACTTCACTTCATTTAGCAACTTATCTTAAGTATTTTTTTCCAGTAGCAAACTCTTTATAGCTTATCTTTCTGATTAAGTTGAGATTAGTAAATTTTGTGATAGACAAAGGAGAAGAGCTGCTTACAAATTTACTGGACATAGAATCTTACATTTTTACTGTAATGCAAATGCGGTGTGTTTCCTTCCTCTGAAGGAGAACGCTCCTGATTACAGCTGATATCATCTTTTCTTAGGTAGTTAGTTCTAGGTTTACCTTGTAAATGAGGAGAAACATAGTTGATACCTTTTAGACAAGTTGTATTTGACACACACTCCACATCCTGCTCCCTCACTCTGGGTAATGTATTTCTTACGGTAATTATAATTCTCTTTTACTCTCCTGGGCTGGAGTGATGGGGGGGTACAATCTGTCCCAGTTGCATGGATACTCTCACTAATGTTACTTGGATTTACATCTTTAAAAATATTTCATATATTATTTTTTAATTCTTTCAAAAAATAAACTTGGTCAACTTTCCTTACACATCAAGTTTCAGAGCATGCCGTGTAATTCATCAGTGAGCAACTTTTTTTCCAAACCAGTCAGATATTTCCTATCTGTGAAAATTTTCAAATGTCAGAGTTAAATCTGAGACCTGCTTTGCTGTAGTAGCCACTCAAATTGAAGGAGATTGAAAAGTAACTTTTTTCCAAGGGGCAGTTAATGGTCACAGATAAACAATTAGCTATAAAGTTCAAATTTTAAGGGTGCCAGAAGCAATAACATTTTTGATTCATGCATCCTACATACTTGCAGAATGCACTTAGTAAGTTGTTACTAATACTATTTCTCACAGAAAATAGGAATTTTAAGGTGTCACTTTTACGCATGAAATGCTGGTACAACTCTGATACTTTGTCCCCTATGTTCAACCTTCTTCTTTAAAAAGAAAACAAAACCTCAGAAAAAATACGAGCACAAAACAAGAACAAAAACCCAGGAAACCCCTCTGGTTAATCTGAATCTTTGGAGTTTCTTTGTGGAGATCGTAATGTAAATTATATTTTGCATTAAGTATAATAATGTTATTTTGCCTTTGGAATTAATCTCATCTCAAATGCTCTGGAAATTCAAGTACTTGGGGATACTCTTGCCTAGTGCGTTGACTGTACCTTAGTTAGGAAGCTTTTCATAAATATCCATTGCTGTATTCAAAACAGTTCCACTGCATAAGATTGCATTTAGAAACATATTTGGACTCAAATTTACTTTTTTTTCCCCCTTGAGAGTTTGATAAATATGTAAAGTCTGACATGAACTTTCTTTGTTGGCCTCCCAAATTTGCTTAAGCAATGGTGGACTCGGAGCGAGAGTTGAAACGTGAAGTAATTGTACTCATTGCTCTGGTGGTGGATCATTAGCGTGCCAGTGTCAAGAAGGGTGATGATCGTGAGATAGTGGAGGCACTGTTTTCCTCTCTGTAGATCAAGACTTCTGACAAATGTGTTTGAATTGATGAAATGCAGAACATAAGTGAAAAGCATACTTCCATACCCATTTTTAAGAAGTTTTGAAAGCTGGCTGCATTGAGAAAAGCTCTGCTAGCTCTGTTATTCTTGTGTAATAAGAGAAGTGATGGTTTTTCACGTAGTACCGCTGGTACTTCAGTCTGAAAAGATGGGGTCCTCTGACTAGTTTTACAGGTATGTGCAAAAGGAAGGTGCCTATTAGTAGTCTGGGCTTGTGCTGATGTCCTGTGTCTTTCATGCTACATTTATTTTCACAGAAAACTGGAGCGATCACTAAATAATACCACCGTGGTGTTACATCTGATGAGTTTTACGTAAGCAAGCTGATCCTTGCTCAGCTAGGCAAGGAGCCAGTAGGCTTCCTCAAATGATTTATCTGGTGGTCTGACTTGCAAATCTGTTTAGCAGCTTCACAGCATTAAAGGCATCGTGTCTCTTGTGTTAATTGTGGTTAGTGCACAGCTAAACATTGAGTGAGACAGTCAGGCTTTATTTTAACAAACAGGTTTTGCAGGAAATTAAACACACGTGTAGAACTTGGCTGTGGTGTGCAGTCCTTGTTAATGGCTTCAGCCCAGTTCACTGGCAAGCAGGCTATGAGACCTGGGAACCCAGAGGGAGTTATTCTTCAGTGGTTGGTTTGGCTCTGCTTTGGTCTGAGTGCTCACCAATTCTCTATCCTCATACACTTACACTTGAAAGTTGGTAGCACCCCTGCTTGCTTTGGTGGTTGCTCTTCCTCCCTGGCTGTGTTCCTTACATTTTTGCATTTGTTCTGGTTTAGAGAGCACCTGCTGCCACCGTGTGCTCTGCTTTGGGTTCAGTCATAGGTTACTTATGCTCACTGCTGCTCGCCCCTACTGGAGGCTGCTGGCCAAAGCTTCAGTGCTTCAGGATGGAAACAGCTGTCTTATGCTGTCTTTACTCTGAAAGAAGATGAAAAGTGCTCTAGAATTTAAAGGGGGGAAGAATGAAAATACTAGGGTTTTTCCCTTAAAATGCGGCAATCACAAGGACAGCTCTACTGACAGGAAGACTGAGGAAATTTCAAATACTGTCAGCTGGTTTGTCATTAAAACATATTCATTTTGAGAATATAAACTGATCTTTTGTGACTAGCTGTGCCAGCTAGCAGGCAGATAAATTAGTAGATCATGACTTCCTCTCTTCAGGTAGACCTAATCCAGTGCTCTAGAAAAGCAAACAAATTAGTTGTTTTTATGTACTGCTTTAGGAGCTGGTAGTTCAGTTTCCGTAAACTGTCTCTCTTGTGTGATCTGAAGAAGAAATTTTTCCAGTTAGTTTTGAGTTTTACTTGAGTTTTTGGATTTTACGTGCTTAAGTTAGTCTGTAAGTTTGTGTTTTCCCTTTGCTGATGAGCACAGCCTGTCGTTATGCCCAGGTATTAATGGAGGGCTGGGTTTTTTGGTAGATACATTTTTCTCATCCAGATGTGGTATTTTATGGATTTTCAAGGACATGTTATTCTTTATTGTCTGAACATAATGTTGAGATTTAAGTGCTCAAAATATCAAGAGAATTGGCCAGTGCCATTAATGTGACTGAGCAGAGTCCATCTTGGAACACTTTAATTACAGGTGAGTAACCATTTGTTTTCTTTAGTCCAAAATATGTGTTTAGAGCTGATGCTCAGGCCTGAGATTATTTGATGTGTTTCCTTGCCTGAAATAGCTATGGGTTATTTCAGTATGTTTCCAGTCATTTAGCACATCCATGGTTCCTCAGAAAGTGTTGTTTGGGTTGTAAGAAGTAATTTACAAGAACAAATCATTTCCATTTTTAGCAAGCCACAAAAATGTCAATTTTCCTTTTAAGAAGAAGGAAGTTTATGATGATATATTGCAAAAGTGATTTATATTTAGTGAGTCCTGTAAATGGTAATGCAGCAAAACAGCATCTTAACAACAAATAAAAAAATTAGTCATCAGTCAAAATACAAAAAGATAATAAAATCCTTCTTTTTATTGTTAAATGCTTTTCTCCTCTTGTGAGGCTAAAAGGGTGAAAATTATCTCCTTGTTACACGAACACATTAGCCATGAATCTACTAAAATATTACTGCTGAGCTGATGTCCTCATGTGAGTCTTGAAAGGCGTGAATTGTAACTTACATTCACTCTGTAGGTGGCAGTAGTGCCAAAGGCTTAAAGCTCGCCACAGTCTCGGTCTTTTCCGAAAGATAGGATAGCTCATTCTTTAAAATCTTAAACACAGGGAGTTCTGCTTCTATCTAAAGTCAGAACTCTCTGTGCTAAGGATTCTACAGAATATCAGTATCACCAACATTTTTAGGTACCTCAAACATGCTTGCTCCCAGCTGGTATTACAGCTTTTTCCACCGCCACTAAATGGGAATTCTAAGAGTGTGATGACAGTGAAGAAGTTAGCAAGCTTCTTATAGTGCTGAAATATAAATACAGTCCTTAACCCTTGTGCCCACCATCACTGCCCACCCTTCCCCAAACTTTTGTGATGAAGACAGATGGTAATACTGTTGTATTTCTTTTTAAAATGTCCATGTTGTTAAAATAATTTTTATAAAGGCTTGCAGTATTTTGTCCTGATAATCACAAGAAAAAAAGGAAACAAACCTACTACAAAAGAAAAAGAAAAAAGATATTGTAAAAAATAATGTCAAAGTACAAATTTATATATGTTTATTTGTTAAATTGTCTTCATGTCACTTGTGATAATGTATATTTCTATTTCTTTTGCAGTCTACCAGAATTGGAATGTCAGTGAATGCAATACGCAAGCAAAGCACAGATGAAGAGGTTACATCTTTAGCAAAATCTCTTATCAAGTCTTGGAAGAAGCTGTTAGGTATGGCAGCAGAAATGAGCCTGCTTTTGCATGTTTTAACTCTGTGTAGCCCCAGTGCTCATCATTGACACTGCCTTGCTTTAGACATATTTGTGCTTTTGTATGAATATTGAAACTTCCTGTGCTGGTGTAATTGGTTTTTTACTTTTTGACTGTCACCAGGCCATTACTGTGAGAGTGTATGCAGAGAAACAGTTAATATATTTTATTTGGGCTGGCACGCAGTAGGAAATCAGCTTCTCTGACATGATTCATTTCTGAAGTCTCATTGCCTGCAGTTGAGCTGGAGTGACTGTACTGCAGCACTAAGCACTAACAAACCTCTTTTTTGAATAGTTTCTTTGTCAAATATAACAAGAACTCAGGAGAGCTGGTGCAAAATCTCATGTGAGAGTGTGGAGACTTTGAAGTTTGGTTATGAAGTAATTTCTGAAGAGAAAAAAACAGTAAAAACTATGTTAAAATCTGTTAGAACCTACAGGTAGTGAGAAACAGCTGCACTTTCTAAAACCTTCATAATTTTAAATTGCTCACTAATTAGTGACTTAATAATTTTTGTTTAATTTACCTTAAAGCAATTAATACCCTTAAAACCTTTCTGTTAGGGTTTTATTCAAGGGTATTTGGTAGCACTTAATATATCTGAAAGCAAATCTCAAAATGTGTCCACATATTTTTGTTCCTGCACTGTGGTGCACTCTGTTTTGTTTCTTTGTATGTAAGTTTAGGTAAATTAATATTTTAATTAAGATTTTAAAATAGAAAACAGTTTACATTATGATGTAAATATTTACTATTCTATCAGGAAAAATATACCAAATACCAAGAGAGTGTGAATCCCCTACCATTTGAACTCAGCCTCATTTTTATCAATTGTGAAGTGTTTTATCAGATATTTTATAACTGTCTTGTAAATGATATAGAAAATACTCTGACTGTCTGTAGAAATGGGCAATTTGTCAGAACCTTAAACTTTGATGCTGTAGAAACAACAGCCTCCAGAGCAAACTTTTTTGAGCTACCTTAAAGACTTTTAACCTACCTACTAATAATGTTAGTTTTAGTAGTTAAAATAAGATAATACTAGACATGCTGATAAAATACCTTTAAATTTATAATGACTTTTATAATAAAAGTAAATGCAAATACAGGATTTTAGTGTAGGATCTGATCAGAGTTAACTCGTAAATAGTGAAAATAATGTACTTTTTATTTTTAAACTAAATGTAGAAGTCCTACTTTATTACATCAGTATATAAAAGTGGTAAGGTATATAAGTGGAGAAATTGGCTTGCATATTAGCATCAGTTACTCTAAAGACTTCTAAAAGTAGCTGCTGGATTGAGTGATTTAGCTCTCAAGTTATTAAAAGTCATTAGTCTAAGTTTTAAGAACAAAACCCTATCAATATTTGGTGATATTTCAGTTAATTTTTTTTTTCTTGGAAGTATAAATTTTTAATACTGCAACTTAGCTTAGACAACATAGTAGACGAGATATTCTCATTTCCAACAGAATTCTCACTGGGAGTGTGCTCAGACACTGCTCTCTTTGGGGAGTGGGAGATCTGCCTGATTATCACTGTGACTAAGGGATTTGCCATTTGTTTGTTAGGACACTAAAAATAATTGTCTAATATTTTTAACACTTGAGTACCTTAAGTCAGTCAAAATTATCTTAATTCGTTGTTACTTAAAGTTTACTGGCGTTTAAGTGTTCAAACATTGTGAAACATGAGGAGTATCACTCCTTCTTGGAGGGTTTCCATGCTGTCAAAGTCTGGGTAAGAATGTGGTGCCTGAAGGTCACAGCAGGTCAAGCTGGGTGTAGGCTGCTGTGCAAAGAAGCAGCCCTGACTTCCCTTCTGCACAGGTGCCTCTCTGCTCCCTCCTGTGTTACAACTAGTGCTGGAGTGGCTGTCCAGAAGACCAGAGCTGGGAACTGACCAGTTGGAAACAAATTGTTTTGTTCATTTCTTCTGGCTTCAATTTCAACTATCACTTTTTGGTCCAGCCTGTTTGCTGTTACTGTTTCCTGCACAGGGATTGTAGCAGTAACAGACAGCTGGGGCGAGGTGGACCTTCCCCTTTCTCATAGTTTGCTAGATTCAGATTGTTTTAACACAGCTGGGAGACTCTGCCTAAGGCTTTTTGCATGAGGTGAAGTCAAACATGTAAGGAGCTGGGAAGAAAATAAGAAATACTTGGCATTTATCAGAACTGAATACTTCTTGAGGCAGTGGGTATGTAACCTTCGTTCATGTGCTAATTTTTGTTACAGAACAGGTATTATTGTGTGTACATTATTGTGCCAGCTCTAGTATAGTTGTGGTAATGCACTTACTACATAAAATATAATTAATCCTGAAAATACAGCACTGCTTGCATTCAAAACTTAGGTAGTTAAATTTTGTTTTGGTTGTGATGTAGATCTGATCATAAAGCATAGTAAGGCAAATATTTTGCCTCTTTTATCATTGCTCAGTAACTCATTAGAACATAAAGTTTCATAACTGTGAAAGATAGGGTATAAGTATGGGTGGGAATCTTACAAAGTACTCTTATTCTGTTTTATCATTAGTTTTGACTTTCTTGGAAGAATACGAAATACCGTATGTTGAGCTGCTTGAGAAATGAGTTTCGATTATGCTGTTTATAGTGCATGTAAAATGGTATGGAGCAAAGATGGCAGCAGAAGCGGACAGCTGTTAATCGTACCAAGCATTGTACTCAGAGCTCTGAAGTCTTTGTGAGTTATTTTTATAAATGACATTTTGAATTTAGGCAAGAATTGTTGACTGTTCAGGCTGCATGTAATGTTTCAGTTCAATGCTATCAGAATTTAGTTGTTAGGAATGCATGGGGAACATGAGAACAAATCAAAGTGAGTTATGAATCACCAGATCTTTGTGGCTTGACTCGAGCCTTCCCAGGTTACCAATGGTTTTTTGGAGGGGTCAGAAGCTGTGCAGCAGAGGGCTTGTGACCATTGTCTGAAGTGACTCACTGAGTGAGCCACAGTGCAAGGTCCCTTTCAGATTCTTTCTGAAAGTTAAACTACACGGCAGAGATGGTCATAATTTGCATAAAGAGCTAAATTCAGTTCTCAGAATAAAATTCTGCTCAGTTATAACATGGGATTTACAAGTAATGACTGTTTTGCCAAGTAGCTGAGTATACAGAGTATGCTGTGCAGATAATGAATCTATGCATACTCCTTTAGGTTGTCAGGAGTGTTTCTTATGCTAGAAAAGTAACAAAAAATCCTTAAGGAGTATAACTCTCATAATAAGTATTTACTTGCTGAACTGAAGAATAAACAGTGAAAAAGAATATCCAGACCACTTAAGTAAATTTTCCTTCAGTAACTTTATATACTGAACCAAAAATGCAGAATCATGGCACAATATCCTTAGCATTAAGTGATCATCTGTTGCCAGTATTGAAAACTGAAAGTGAGGCCACATTTTGAAATGCCTATTTCAAAGAAGGACATGCCTGAGTAATTTTATTGTAAGAGTGTTGAAGTGTTAATAACACCAGTCAGGCATCACAGAAATATTTTACAAAGATTACTTTTTCACAAAATCCTTTGTTATTTCAAACCTGGATTTGATTCTCCTGAAGCCAGCAAGTGCAGTCTAGGAGTATCTTACAGCTATGTTAATGCTGTCAGAAGTGAAGTTGTTCAAGGACATCTCAAAACCTACTGACTTTGCTCAAAAAAAAAAAAAGTTCCTGGCAAGACAAGTTCTTAAATTATTATTAGAGTCTAATAGCATTTATGAGTATTATTTTCTATTGATAAGAAGAGTTCATGTCTATATAAGACATCAAGCAGAATCAAGTGCAAAAATAATTTCAGTAGTTTCATTTTCATATCGAGTATGAGCTATAGAAATCACCTACTGTCAAGTGTATATTTGGAACTGTTCATGTACTGTTAGTAGGTCTTTAATTTGTTAAACTAATCAGTGGAGAGATAACAAGACAAAATGCATTATACTATATAAGAGAAAAGCACATATAGTGAAGTAAGTCCATGTGTCATGGTCTTTTGTCACTGATGATAACAAAATCTTTAAAAATAGTAAACAGTTCATAATTTTGTTGATTATTTATGGATTTTTAGATATTCCTTCTCCCAGTGCTACTGCTGAAAGGAAACTTTACTGATCTTACTTACATGCCTTACTACATCTTGCAGAGGAATTGCTGACAAGTGTAGCTGCTTGTGCATCTCAAGATTATTAGGTCAGATTCTGGAAAATGGAGCTTAAACAATTATTGAATATGAAGGTCACTGTTAAATTAATAACTATATAATTCGATATTTGTTCTCTTCTCTCTTTCCTTTAACTTATTTAAACTGAATACTCAGAAAATTTTCCAGGTTCTGGTGGTGATTCCTGAGCAGGCAACACATGATATCCCACTAAATTAAATTTTCATGTGCTTCCAGGTAATAACTAGCCACCTTTCACTAATGTTTCTGGAAATTTTTTTCCTTTAATACTTTTCTTAATTTGAAGTTAGATTTATAAATTAATAACATTACATCTTTATATTTTCTAATTTTTTCTTGTAACTAGCAAATGTTTAGTGTTTGCTTGTAATATAGTTAGAAAAATCTAAGAGAAAGCTATTAATGGCTTCTAACATTCAGATTAATTACGTTATCTGGCTGTATCTTATTACATTAAAATTTTTAGTTTGATAACACAAACTACTGTAATGTCTTATTTGACCCTGGAGAGATTTTTCACTGGAGAAGCTTCAAGTATCTTTCAAATGAATTGCAAGTCCCAAGTAGAAACTGCAGTGCCATTGTTAAACTTTAAATATCTTATTCCAATGGCTATTAGTCTATTCTTGTTGCTACCATATCCTTTGTATTTTAAAGAAGAAATGTTAATGTAAATTAACTTCTCTTATAAAAAAACCCAAAACATTGAGGTTTTTTTATGGTTGCCTGAAGATGAAGTAGCTAAAACTGCAAAGTTACAGTTTTCAGTCCTAAATTTGGTGACAGTTTCCATTTGTTTCTGAAGAAAAAATGGTAAGTTTGAATAGCTGTATGGAGTTGCAAAAAAGAACTGCACAACTTGTAGTTTGTATTATATAAATATTTATAATGTTCTGTAGACTTCCTGAGGTGAATCACACTGGAATTTTTAAAGACATTTCACAGGAGGGCCATTTTTTTCCACCTTACTTTGTTAGAATTTCTGTGGTTGTTCACAGTTCCCATTAGATGTCATTCTTCCTTTTTGTTTGAGTCTGGTCATTGAATGAAAATTAAGCTAATTAATAGGGACTTCTAATTTGTCAAGGATAATTTTTTTCCCCCAGTGGATAGATGAAATGCTGCCTAGCAGGCTGTTAATTGCACTCTTCTCTTTTGTCAATACAGTATTTCAATAAGACAAGATAGCCTTATTACTGTATGAGTTTAAAGACAGAAAGCATCTCTTTTAGTGCTTTCCAATTTATGATCTATAAGAGTGACTTAAACACTTAGGATAATATTAACTCTATTTTCAGCTTTCTGAAGCTAGATTAAGCAAAAATATCTACAAACTCATAAGTGATTAAAGAAACTGTATTTTTGAAGACATACTTGCTGAAGATGTCCAGTCTCAGCTGCTCAAGTCTGACCTTGACTTCCTTGCATAGACTGGTTTGCAGCTATAGGAGGAGCTGTGCTTTTATCTGTGTATGCCCTGCCTTCCATAGGGGATAGAAACCATTGGGGTATTGGCAGGTGTTGGCAGGTGCCTGCCCTTGGTAAAATGGTGCTGGGCTAAATGGAAGTGTTTGATAAAGAAGATCTGGGTCCCAACTATGTCACTGTGGTGTGTATGGTGCATAATAAGCAGAGGATACACAGATCAGACCCGTACCCCAAGATACCTGTTTGATCTCATGGTCTGTCTTAAAGCCTCTGACAAAAATGAGCAAGTACTTAAAACATTATGAAGTTAAATGAGATTGCATGCATATTTGGAACATCTTTTAAGATTATATCATGTAATCAGTTGTTGCCATAGAGAGAGTGAGTATGCATGTTAAAAATGGGAGTTGTTTTCTTTCTCTTAGTGCACTTCAGTTGTCATAGCAGAGAACTCATGTGATCCATTTAGTTTGTAGTCATTTGCTTTCTTAGTGAAATTATTTTTATAAACAAAAGGTGTTAAATTAGTATCTTTATTAGGAATTTTTTAATAACATCTACACCTTATTAAAGACAATCAGCCTGAGTGCATCATCTGTGTTTAATTATCTTTTTTTATCATTAAACACAATTTATCCACGATTGAATACAGCATTTGCAAACAATGGGTGAACTATTGAAGGCTAGGAGAAGTATCTTCTTGTGCTTTTCTGGTTCCTGTACTATTTTGTGTGCATCTGTTTATAGGTGCAGCTGGAAACAGGACGGTAGATTGCTGCCTGGTCTGATCCAGTACTGCTCTCTCTGCTCTCCTGTTGCAATGATTTTTTTAATAAAGTGGTATTTGATTGGATAAATTTGTTAACTTACAGGTTCAAGAAAGGATCAAAATCATGTTCCATTTATTGTTCCTATAAAAAGAAAGCCAGTACAGTTATTTTCTACTCTATAAAAATAAAATTAAAAAGCTTGATGTTTGAAGAGACCCAAATTTGTGTTACGTACAACCAAGTTCCTCTGAGAAGCACAGGGATGGGGTTCCTCTGGAAATAAGGATACTTTTAGATGCTTAAACAAGAATTTACATGCTTAGTTCAGGACATCTGTGTTGGCAATACTGAGCCTTAGCAGATTTCCCTCCTTTTCTTGCTCTGTTTTTAATTAATTTTAAATTTTGTAATATATGCTTATTCCAGTAATACAGTCTACGAATTTAGAAGTGTAATAGCAGCTTTATAAGGGCTTGGAAAGAGGAATTCACGAAATCTGTCAATCAGTGATGCCAATCTCACTAGGCTTTCTCTGTAGGCAGTAGAGAGCCAGCCTTTCTGGAGAACAAATCAAAGCAGGTGCTCAATTTAGCCACTCTGAAATCCTCTTTACAAAAGAAGGGTGTATGCATTCTTGCTGTGCTAGAGTTAAATGTTGTGATTGCTCTTTTCCATAAATACTTTTGTCTTTATTCTTTATAAAATCATAGTGAAACATAACCTATATTGGAATGGCAGATTCAAATATATTTAAATACTGAGGCAAATAATTTAAGAGCTATCACAGAAAATACTGTGTGTCTGGAGAACTCCTTCAAAAATATGAGAACAACTTTTTATTTTGCCAACCATGATGTCTTCCGCAATATAATTAAAAAGAATGGCATGTATGTAGTAGGAAGTTAAGTATATAAAGCATGGAAGGCAAATTCCAGAGATTTGATGTAATACCTAGAAAGTTGCTGTCTACCTAATGCAGGAGTGTTGGGAAAAATAAATCATAAAAGTCTATGTTTCCATCATGTCTTCACTGCCAGTTTAAGCAGATGCTGAACTTGACTGGAAGGATCTGAAGCGTTGTTGTGTTTTCCATTTCCTGCATTGGGAGGGAGCTGGGAAGTGGAAGGCTGTACTGCAAGAGAAAGTCAAAGCAGGAGTGGGAGCTGATAGCATTTCCAACTGGTTCAGGAAAAATCATGATATTTTACCACTGCTTTAAATCAGTTACTATTTCTGGGTAGAAGAGAGTTTCTCATGTTTTGTATTTCCAGATGGACCTTCAACTGATAAAGATTCTGAAGAAAAGAAAAAGGAGCCTGCATCTTCCTCACAAAACAGCCCTGAAGCCAGAGAAGAAAGGTTAATGGCTGTGCAAATAATCTCAGTATAAATTAACATTAAACTATTTGGTCTGAATTTGTCCTATTAGAGACAGCTGCCATGTGCTTTTCTGAAAGACAGAGTTGTCCAAGAAACAGTGTTATTGGGGAAGTAAACTGTGCTAATGTTGACATGAAAAAAAAAAGTGACATAGGTCAAGATATGGCCAGACAAGTTTATTGTTTATTCCATCTGTTGGGTCTGTCGAATACTCTGTCCTCTCTCAATACTAGCACCCAACTTTGAGAACTATAAAACAACTTTCAGTCTCTTCTTTCTGGTAATTGCATATGCTTCTTTTTGATGTTAGCTTTTATATTTAATAAACATTCTGCACTTTTTTTGGTAAACACAAAATATGTTACCATAAAAAGGAGTCTACATTAATGTCACTGCAGGAGCTGAAGAACATTTACAAGAGAGTATTTGCAAGCTCATTTCTTGTATGCATTTCTGAGTTTAGTGATCTCTTTTTAGCAGCCATTTTGAAATTAAAGTTTAACCTCTAACTATATATCCAGATGGAAGCTTAAAACTTGGTTTACGGTTTGTAAAACTACATAAATTGTGGGGGGGTTTTGTGACCATGACACCCTTTCAATACAGTAAGCAAATTGAATGCAAGGCATTCACTGCAGAGCAAATGTTGGTGTGATGTATTGTCACTGTTTTTTAAAGTAAAGTTCCGTGGGAGGAAAAAAAAGATTTCATGTTAATGTAAAGAACTGAGAATTAAAGCTTATGTGCCACATAATGGAATGAAATACCTGCTGTGTCTCTATTGTGTGGAATACCCTAGTGAATAGTATAAAGACACTTTAAAGATTGTATTGACTGTAGAGCTATAAATAACTTAAAAAAGGTGGCCTGTGTTCTTATTTTGGAATACCATCAAATGGATGTAGCAAAAGACCCATATTTTGCCCAGAAACAAAGTTATTTGAAGAAGGGGGGAGAAACATTAATATTGGTTTTCATTTTGCCTTTTTTTAGCAGTTCAAGTAGCAATTCCAGCAGCAGGAAGGAGGAGGGTAGTGCTCCCTCAAATTCTTTCATCCCATCTTTTCCCCGGGCTCCAAGCACTTCAGACTCTGTACGAGTGAAATGTAGAGAAATGCTCTCTGCAGCTCTCAGAACAGGAGGTGAGCTTTATAGACTATATTTTTAAGTTTAACTATTTCCTTCTTCTCTATTTCTGTCTTTCCCACTGTACTTTATCTTCTGCCCTGTAGGGTAGAATGAACCCTGTTTGTTTCCATTTATGTGTGTAGACCCATGAAACAGTTCACCCTAGGTGCAAGTAATGAGTAACCTTGACAGCATGGGAATGTTTCAAAATGCATTTTCATTGCTGCTAATTCAGGACATTTTGTTGCTCACTTCATCTGATATCTTGCCAACAGGAGATCTTCTTTTCAGGAATGTTATTGCCTCCTTAATGCTTCATTTAGATCCTTTTATGGAGGCTGCTATTTTTTTTGTCTCGGGCTTTTTGACTGAGAGGGTGTGACTATATACAAGGCTGCCTTTCTTAACCAAAGGTCCTGGAACCTTCACATTTTGGTTATTGAAGGCTGCCTTTCTATTTTGATTTATTCTTGACATTTCATCAAGGTAACCTGCAATAAGACAGTCTTGCATTGCTTTTAACCTCATGCCTTTTGGGTATCTGTAAATTCTCTGACTGTTCTGGATTTTTTCTTTGTATCTCTCATGTACACTTGGGTGTCTTTAAACTGACAAATGGAATGATTTGCTAGATAAGGAGCAAACTGAAATCTGGACTTTTCAGAATTAACTGATGTTTTTTCTGATGCATCCTTCTCTTTATCAAAATTATGACCCAGCACCTGTTTCTCTGCTCTTAGCTTAGTTACCTTGGCCCAGTGTAAGTAGACTTCTGAATCATCCATGTTTACTCTCTTCACTCTTTTATTCTCTCTTTTAATTCATATAAATTCAGGTATAGAACATAAGCAAAGATGACTAAGACCATGAATTTGTGGTCATCTGGATATATAGTTCACAGACTTCTTTTGGGACCAGACAATCACATACAGCATCTCAGTATTCATAATTCTATGTAGTCTTCATATTAGATAGTTCTCCAAAAACCCTTTTTGCTATGTTGCTTTCTACAGCACATGTAAACTGATGGTCCATGAGTTAAAAAAAATGAGGTTATTTTTTTGTGTTATGGCTTTTGATATGAGATCAAAGTTGGTGTTTGGATTACTCACTGAAATACACTCATGTTGAAATGAGGAGGGAGATATATGTAATTTGTTCTTAAGATGTCTTGGAAATGTAGATGTCTTGGTGAGGAAGCATTTTGGTCAGAAACAGTAAACAGTTATCTTGAGACATTTTAGTTCAAGTGTTGTATTGCCTTCAGGACTGCTGTGGTCTATTTGTTCTAATTTACATGTTTCATAACACATCTCTGCTTTGCATTTGAACAAATCTAATAAGATTGTTTGTTATTTAATTACAGTGTTTCTAATGAAATCTTTCTCTTCCATGCATGCAAAATATTTATTTGCTTATTCTTGTATTGTGTGGACTAAAACAATTGATTAAACACAATATAAAATGTTTCCCTTTTATAATAATCTGTTCTGTGCACAGACTGTGGAGATGGGAGAGATGCCAAGCCTATTGTAATATTTTAGATTTTTCTGTACAGCAATGTTTATTGTTTCTATTTGTGTTTACAAGTAGGTGTCAGAAGTTTTTTGGTTTTTAAATGTTTTTAACGCTTTTAAACTTCTGTTCTGCTTCTTTCACTTATTTGTGTTCTTCCAAGTAATACATTTTGAAAGATTAAGTACACAGTAAATTAAAATTACATATACAAAAAGAAGATTAACTGCAGGTGTTATGTAATTTGCTGAGTTTCAGAGTTCTGGAACTATAGGGATCACAGGGATATCGAACACAGAGTGTCAGGTTGCTAATATTTAATAATTTGTTTTCCTCAGATGATTACATTGCTATTGGTGCTGATGAAGAGGAGCTGGGTTCTCAGATTGAAGAAGATATCCTTTGTAGTATATCTGTGTGCTCTAGAGCAGGAGTATTTTTTAAATAGGTGGTAATTTTCAAATTATTTAATTTTATCTATATATTGAATGTTTTTTCATTTCATATAAAACAAAAGTGGCAACTGTGTTCAACACATCAGTACATAAATTTAGTGTTTAAAAAAATCAGCCCAACCTAAATGATTTGCCTTAAAATATGTAGGAATGCAAGTAGGAGAGTGTGTGGGTTCTTTTTGACTCAATATGTTTTCCTTCTAGCAGCAATATTGTATCTTACTGAAGCATTCTTACATAAAATGCTAGGCTTTTCTATGCTATTTAAAAATATTTTCTTGTAAACAGCTTAAAAATTTTCTAGTGTTTTTATTTGATTTTCTATGAGTTTATTTCCAGATGAATTCACAGTTTTAAAAAGGGCAGTTCTGGTAGCAGTGTTTGAATAGTTCCAGAACAGAGGTCTGGGCTTCTTTTTTTAACAACAAAAAAAAAAGTGTTAGTGAGCTGTCATTGAATATTTGGTTCAAAAATGAATTAATTCTTCAGGATGAGGTCAAGAAACTGGACATAAACTTATGGAGGACTGTCCACATTTACAGTTGAGGTCCTACTACCCAAAAATTCATATTAGCTGACCCTAACTAAAATTATTATAGCTAAACTATGATTAGGCTTCAGAAAGTTGTGAATTCTGCTGTGTTGAACAGGAAAGTAGCTGTTGGTTGGAATGGGGGGAGGACTTGAAGGACAGAAGTACATTGATTTAGAACTTGCCCCCCAGAATGAATCCTTCCTAATGCTCTGTTTTACTTGTTAATGTTTTACTCTATTTTACTTATCCATGTTTTGTTCCTTAAATCCAAAGCACCTATTTTTCAAGAATTAAAAAACACTGATATGAAATACAAGAATAGGGTACGAAGTAGGATAGCGAATCTCAAGGATGCAAAGAACCCTAACCTAAGGAAAAATGTATTATGTGGAAACATTCCTCCTGACAAGTTTGCCAAAATGACAGCAGAGGTAAGTAAAGCACAGGTCTTGAACTATTTCCCTCTGGGCTTACATCCTGGTCTGTATTTATTAGCCATAAAAGTAATTTATGAAAGCTGCCTGTACTTCTGAAAGACTGTGGCTTTTTTGTGGCTTGCAGAATCTGAATTACAGGGCTGTGTTGGGGTAGAGGGCATGAAAGTCTCTTTACAAGTCAAAATATATCGAGAAAGTCAAATGAAAAATTGAGTTTTATGGGAGAGGAAAATGAAGGCTCATTTTATTTTTCTGTAGTTCTGCTTCTATATATTAGATTCTGCCCCTTCAAATGAAGTATAAAAGAGTGTCTTGGAGACTGAGACAAAATAATTATGGTCGACTAATGAAAGTTGTGTTCAAACGAAAGTTGTGGTGGGTTTTTTTTTGTTGTATTTTTTATTTTTTTACTATAGCTTTACATAAAGTTAGGGCAGACAGAGGCTGGTGAAAGAATGTGTCAAAAAAGGAGATTGTACCTTCAGTATGTATTTTGATTTTCTTTGTTCTGCATGTTTATGTACATATGTACAAACAGATACTTTGTTCTGTCCAGTGCACATTCTTTGTTTGATTAATGTTTTAGATTAAAATGTCAATGGCTAAAACCCCCTTAGTGTTAAGATTACTTCTGAAGTGAAACAGCATTGATACAAGATTTTCATTCCACATCTACATGGGAGGGTGAATAAAATTGTATTGAACAAAAATGTAACCAATTGGTTTTGCTGTGCACACTTGATTACTAGACCTTGTGGAGGTCTTGTGCACTAAAACTATTTCAAAAGAAAAAGAAAATGAGTGATTCTGAACTCTTTGGTTAGTGTTTAGAAACTAAGTTTATATGATTTCTGGTGACATGGTACATTATGGCTGTACTGTATTTATCAGAACAAATATGGAAGTAGTCAAAATAATACAAATTTTTTCTTATAACAAATTATGTAGGTCAATGAGACAGTTTTCCAATGATCTAACCTATGGAGAACATCTTTCTTGCCTCTTCGGAGGACTTTTAAGTCCTGTACCTTGCCTCGCTTGCATTTCTGAACTTCAGAAGTCTATTTGCATAGAAAAGTTTCTAGATGTTTGATGTTGTAACTTGTACTTTTTTTTCCTATCTGTGTTAAAAAAGAGAACATTTTTAACTTCTTGTAGCTTCTGTGCTGTGAAATAGCCCAGCTTAAGTCTCGTAAAATTAAAAATGTGTAGAATTACATTGCCCTTCAACAGAGTTGTTGTTCTTGGATTCTAAATAAAAAATTGTATTGGCTCACACAGTGGTAACTTGCTTTAAAGCTAAAACTCTCTAGTAAACTCTGTCTGCTCTTTGTCCTTTACAGGAAATGGCAAGTGATGAGTTGAAAGAAATGCGCAAAAATCTGACCAAAGAAGCTATCAGAGAGCACCAGATGGCTAAAACAGGAGGTACCCAAACTGATCTGTTTACATGTGGCAAGTGCAAAAAGAAGAACTGTACATACACCCAGGTGCGTGGTTATTCAGACTCTTCATTTTCCTTTTTCAAACCTTAAGTCCTAGATAAGAGAAAAAAAATTGGAATTGCAAAATGAGCTTTTAACAAAATGCTGACAAAGTACAAAACGTGAAGATAGCTGGATCTTCTTAGTTGTGCTTATATAAAGCAAGTTTGTTGTATTTATTTGCCAAAAATTTTATGTAAATCCAAGCTGAGTATCTGTATAGACTGAAACTTCAGTTTCTTTGCAATGCTGAATTTTTGCTAATTCTTAATACATCATATTCATAAGAGTTTTATGTGGAGGAGAGATACTGTTTTTAATGTCTGTAAGCTTATTTTTACAGAGGGACTAAATAGCAGAAAATGATATATGTGTATATACATGTGTATTTTTTTTAATATATGTAATGTACCATTTAACTAACACTAGACCCTGATTTACAGTCATTCCTACAACTGCAGAAAGGGTGCTTTAATTTGCTTGACGGTGCTTCAGGGAATGTCATTTTCATCATAGGATCAACTGCATTTGTGTTTTATATTGTTAATCAGATGGTTTAAATAGCAAGCTGTTTTTCAGTCATGAGACTTTGGAGTCTTTGCACTGGTAAATGTATGTGAAGCTGTACTGGACGTACTTTTAGTGCAGAATCTGCTCCTAGAAATATGTGCACAGTTTCAATGCAGAAATTGATGTTTTAGTGCTGTTAAATCTCTCAAAATCCAAGTTTATAATGGCTTTATAGGGAGGCAAAAAGCCCAGTTCAGTTGATACATAAAGTTAACTTGTATTTTTGTGCAAATTTGTTTCCTTAATGTTATGCTTTGATATAAACAGTTACATTGTACATGCAGTAGCAAAACTTGAAGATACTAATTTTCCTTTTCTACTCTGGCTCTTGCCTTTGCCAAAGGTTCAAACCCGCAGTGCTGATGAACCCATGACAACGTTTGTTGTCTGTAATGAATGTGGAAACAGATGGAAGGTAAGACTGTTAGACTGCTCTGCATATTTGATAGCAGGCAGCCAGTCTCTGTGGTTAATTTGGGTTTACAGTAAATGTGACAAACCAATTTCTGTTGGATTTTAGATACTTCTAAACCCATTAATGATATTACATGTTGAGATTGCAAAATAGCCTTAAATTAGAAATGTATTTCTGCCTGAAGGTGTGAGATCTCTAATGTAGGTTGGTGGGCAAGGGGGAGAGAAGTCAGGACTTAGTCCTTGCGACATTTAGTTACAGTACTGCTTTGCCATATGAAGTGGTGACAAGCTAGTCACAGTGTTTTATCTTTCTTCACCCAAAGTTTTTTAACTGGTTTTAATCTCTGCTTTGGTGAGTGTAACAGGCATTTTTTAGACCTTTTGTTGTTATTATTTTTTCTGGGTTTTTGCTACTCTGAAAAGAAGAAGCAATAAAAAAGAGACACGAGTGCTGCTGTAATCCTGTACCAGGATAAGTGTAGGGCAGTGATAACTTGATTGAATTTTTTTTTTTTAGTTCGAAAACCAGGAATTTATAAAGCTTCTGAGAAACACTGGTAGTTCAATAAAATGGAGAAACACTGAAAGGAAGGCTTGTAAAATTTACAGTTTAAGGTGTGATCACATGCCATGGGAAGCATGATAACCTCATTCTGTTATTTTTCTATGTAAAGAACACTGCAGCTCTGCAGGGCCATGCCATGGTATACATTAAGACTGCCACATTAAAAAAAATATTTTATGCATCTTGGTTTGCATAATTTACTGGTGCACACTGTTCAGATACGTGCTCCGAGATAGCTAAATTATATATAAAGCTTAGAAATTGTTTGATGGAATTGTTTGCAGTACCTGAAAAAGTACGTTTGTCCTTAAAAACCTTTTGTAAGTTGGCAGTTACAGAAGTGTCTGTATACAGATGCCTGAAGGAATGATTAAAATACAAGCAAATGCTTTAATTAGTAATTTCCATATCCTATGTGTGGTGTTGTATTTCTGTTTCTTCTTGCAAAGATTTAAACCTAAGCTTTATGAAGATCTCATAAAAAATTCTTTTCTTTTGACAGTTCTGTTAGAAGAAGAAATTGTCAAGACATCTGGACCAGTATGAACGAGGATTTTGTAATTAGCTTTAAAAACTAGGCTAAGCATCTAGCTTCTTGCAAATGAGAGGGTTTTTTGGTTTTTCTTTTCTTTTTATTTCAAAGCAGCATACATGCCTCAAGTTAGCCTTTGTTTTGACACAACCATCATTTCCTTAAATGCCTTCCTATAGCTGGTAGTCAGTAGGGCCAGGTTGCTCAATTGTATGGTGAATTTTAAAATATTTTTTCATTTTTATAAGTAAGTTGACATTAAACTTTTACCAGTTAAACATTTTGGTAATTGTCTTGTTTTTTTCTAACTATGTGAATAATGTACTGTATTTTTTGTGGTGTGAAATATACACGCTCCTCCTGTGTGTATTTTGCGTTTCCACATTTGCTCAGTTGTAAGAATGAAATTTGTTTCTCTCTGCTCTGTTCACTTTGCTTTGCAAGCAGAAAAGGTATATAAGTTCCTCATAACATTTAACTCAGTTGTTAACTAAAACACAATTTAATTAATTCTCTAGTTTGTATGTGCTCTTTCTGGATTAGGACTAAATTTACAGTCATGGGGTTTTGAATATTTATTAGTGGATATGATGACATCTTTGCAGTGATTGGTTAAGCTTGTTTATGTAACCAGCTTTGATCAATGCAATATATTTTATTGCCCAAAGCATGTATTTTACGTTCTATCAGTTGGCATTATTTCTAAGAATGTCTTAAAATAGTGGTTAAATCTGATTTCAGTGTTCAGTCTTGCTTAATGTGCTTGACAACCAGCTTGGGTTTAGACTGTAAATAAGCAAAGGCATTGTGTTATAGGCTATCCTAATAACACCAGCTAACCAATTCATTACATTAAACTGGCTGGGGAGGTAATACTATACTCCCTTCATTTAAATGGCATTGATTTTGTTCATTAAATGATTTTTGAGATGTAGAGTTTCCGATGTCAATCATAGACCTGCAAATGGGAATAAATTATTAAAGTTACAATTTTTTCCATATGAGAAATTATATAAATGCTGCTTTTTTAGAGTTTGCTTTTTAACAGTGCATGTTTAGAAATATTTGCAAATGTGTTTTCAAGGAAAAACATGTCAACATCTTTAGAAGAGATTAAACTCTTTCATTATATCTAATTTTATATTACTTAATTTGTTGGAGTTTGGGGCTGAGGAGGTCTATTTTGGCACTGTATAAATTATTCATGAGGAGATGGGAAGAGTATGCACAGCTCCTGGAGAATAAATTCCTTGAATGTAAAGGAAAAACAAGTTTTTCTATGTTGAATGTTTTTTGTGTGATGGTATCAACTGTAACAAACGAGTGGGAAATAGTATGATGACGCTTGAACTTTGAGAGACAAGAAGTGTTTGGTTAATACTTTATACAGCAAACTTTTCCAGTCAGCTTATGCAAGGAAGCGTGGCTTTACTGCTGAAGGGAAAAATGATTAAAATAGATGAAGTTTTGTTACAGACTATTTTTTTAGGGAGAAAATTGCCTGGCATTTAAACTTTCTTGCATAGCCTTTTATATATAAACATTTTAACTCAACTTACACTAATGCCTTTTAGAAGATATTTTTTTCTACTAGCAGCATGGGTTAATTTTTAGCCTGTGTGTAGGTTCATTGGCAGGATTGCTTCCTAAGATTTACTAAAAGATGTAAAATTAATTTTTTTCAAGTTGTTGAGGATAACAAACAAATTAGAGATGTTTACTATCAATTAGAGTGTTTTGTTTGGGGACCTTTCTAAAAGAACAAGTCCAAAAAATTGTGTTAAAAACGACAGCAAACTGGATGCCAAGTAGACCTAAATTTCCACAGCTGTTCACAGCATATGTGTACAGGGCAGGCACTGGTCGGTTTGCATAACCTTCCTCACACTGTGTGTACTTTAATCTTTGTGTCTGACTGTGACACTTAGAAGAAATATCTTTTGAGACTATGTAGTAATTGTCTTTCTGTCGTCACCAGATTATATCTGGACTTTATTAAAAGAACCAGAACTGTGGTAGCACTTTCTGTGATGCAAGTGTATCCAAGTAGGAGTTGAAATAAAATGTGATTTCACCTGATAATACCTGATGGCTGAGTAGCAGCCTTCATCCTTCTCTCTTCTGCCCCCATGGTAAAAAGAACTGTTTCTTTTGCCCAGTGAAAGATGGAGTGCAACAACTAGATCCAAAAATGCATCTGTTCTATTCATGCTTTATTTTGATTACCCAAATCCAAAAATAAAACTTTCCGGTACTAATCTTTTTGTTGCTGCAGTTTTCACAGCTGTCTGAAATTGCATTCCTGTATCAGAGAGGATGCAAAGGTGGGGCTGGGACTGTCTCATTTCTCCAGCTGACTGGCTTGTCTACTGGGCTGCAGCTGTGCTATGACTGACCCAGTACACTGGCATATTTCATGAACTGAAACGTGCCAGCAGAACAGGTGATGAATCTCTCTCATCTAAGAATAGCAGGTTTGGTTATTACCTTTATGGACACTTGAATTCTCCCAGATGGAACAGAGTTGTCCTACACTTTAAGGTGGTTTGTACACAATCCTAATAGAGAGAAAGAGCAGGCCATATGCCTTCTAAAGAGTGTGTGTGTGTGTGTAGTTCTTTAAGGCTCCAATCTTCTGTAAGCAAGGCCAGAGGGTCCTGCTGCTCAGAAAGCAGCACGATCTCATTAGAAGACATTTTCTCATATATAATACATTTGCTCATATACTCTGTTATCCTTTTCAGGAGAAAATATAAGTTTTAAACTATCTTGTACTGAATGGTTCTTTTTGACTGTCACTAAGCAGAAGGGAAATATCTGCCCAGTGATCTTGGCTTTTGTGAATCCAGGGAAGGACCTAGTTTTTACCCAGAGTTGAGGATTCCACTTGTGATCACCATATACGAATTTTAAATTAAAACTCAGAACCCTTACCAGCCTAGACAGGACTTAATTCATCAACATGAAGTCTTCATTCTGTAAAATGTGGTTGTATTACCTTTCAAACACATGCCTCTGGAAATGGATCTTGAAATAGTATTCATATAAACAAGCCTGAGGAGTTTCATTTCTTTTAAGCACAATTTTATACAACTATTTTAGTTTCTGTTTCACTATATCATCACTACTCTTGAATTCTTTTACCATTTCAAAGAGTTTGGGATTAATTTAGTTACAACATTAGTATTAAAAAAATCTTTCATAATGTCATTTAAACTATACTCATACTTTTTATGGCAGAAGAAATATGTTCTTAAGAACTGCTTACAGAAAAGTTGTTTAAAAATTATTTAACGTTGTGATATGATACTTTTCTCATCACTATCTTTTTTCTGATATCCTTTGTAATCAGAAACTGCATAAGTATATGATGCTTGTGTGATGAATTTTAATCTAACTTTATATGGTAGAGCCCTTCAGAATATATATATTTTTTTCTCCATTTGTACTATGCTAATGACTTTGGAGTTTAAAGGTCACTGTAAAGCACAATGTGTTGGCTGAAGGAGCCCATGCAATTTTAATAGTGCTTAGCAGGCTGGTGAAAAGAGCAGTCTTTAACAGTATGCATGGTCTGTGGGAGTTACTGCTTTATGATGTGCAGACATTGAAGGAAGAATGCCAGTGGACTGGAAAGTTGTTACAGCTTAATGATATCCTGCAGTTCAATAAATGCCAAGGCAAACCAACCGTGCTCATTTTCAACCTAGGATAAATTGATTTTGTGATAATTTCTTACATGATTAAATAACATCTTATGTCAATATGATTATTTTCTCCTGCTAGTCATGTAACAGCTTGTCTATGGAGACTTTTCCTTTTCAGTGCACTTTGCTTTTGCCCTGAGAGGTTTATGCACCATGAGCAGGTATATAGCAATGAAATGTAATTAAAAATTTGTTGTCTGTGTGGGTGGGTTTTTGTTTTCATCTTTCCCCCTCCCCCCTCCTTGCCTCCATGCCATCAATTAAATCCAGCATTAACCATCCTCAAAATAACAAGATATTTACGGGAGTGGGTTGTTTGGGTTTTTAGGAGATATTCTCAGGATATCTAGAGATCAGCATTCTGCCACTGGTGGTGGGTATAAGCTTAAGCCCAAAGCACAGTATTAATATTTGTTAAGATATTTCAGGAAAGAATGCACATTGCAAATGTCAACATATTGTAATGCAGAAGTAAAATGAAAATTGCCTAGAGAATGTTAATTGCTTAGAAGTTGTGGCACATGGAAAATAAGCTTTGAAATTACTACTTTCTTCTTCTAATAATTTAATGTTAACCGTAAAACTGTCCAAACCGATAGAGTTTTCTCTCTCCTCTAATTTCATTGCATCCTTTTTTTCCCCCTTTTTCTTGCAGAATAATAGAATATATTGTTTAATATGGACTATGAGTGTTCAGTCTATCTTCCAGATTTTAATGAAGTATCTTTGCAGGGAAGAGAGACAAAAGAAATTAAATCCTCCATTTTTTGAGGTGACGTGCTTTGAGGTTTTTTTTTTTGATGTGTGCATATGATCTTCCCAAAAAGCTGAATTTGACCTAGTTAAACTTAATTTGTGAACTTAGAGGTTTAAAGCACTCCTATCTACCCTGAATAAAACAAATACAGCATTATCTGTTTGACTGCAAGCTCTCCATGAGTGCTGCCTTTTGAAGATACCTAGTTTGTTTTGTTGAAGTTACTACTTACATTGTAATATTTCACAGAAACTGTAATAGTATTGGTAGTGCTTGGGTGTGTTAAATAGAAACTCAGTTGAGGTAACCAGCATTGATAGGCTAAGCAGTGGCAAACACTAACTGAACTTTAGTGTCTTTAGTGGTATATGGAAGGGTTTCCTCTTAACTGAGTCATCCAGCATTGTGCTACAGCAGACAAAAGCACTTCACTTTGCTCTCTCTAGGTTTTTTTTGTTTACTTTTTTGTGCTGACATGTTGAATAGTGTTTTGTTGTTGGAAGGAGATGGTGAAAACTGGTCATAGAATGATAAATGGTTTGGGTTGGAAGGTACCTTTATCTAGTACCAACCCCACTGGCATGAGCACTTTCCACTAGACCAGGTTGCTCAGTGCCCTATCCAACCTGGCTTGATCCAGCCCATAGCACTGTTACCATGTACCAGCTCTTCTCCTGTGGTGCTATGTACTGAAAAATTCAAATCACTATGTTCTTCAAAGTGCAAATGCATTCAGGGCACAACATGTATCCTGCCAAGTGCATTGAGGAAACAATTAAATTGATCTCTTACAGTCTGTTTTGTTCTTCCCATTTCCTTTCTTTAGAGAAAGCTCCCATTTTGCACTTTCCATAATGCTAGAATTAGGCAAAGATTAGGTTTTGGAAAGGCTACAGTACACGTCACTGAACTATGCCTTTCTGGTTCTCTCTTCTAGGGGTATTTTTTTGTCTTTCTGTTTCACTTATGTCTTTTTCCGACATATATGTCATTTGGCTCATTTAAATAAATACACAGGAAAAAAAAATAAAATTCATTGGAAATCCACTATAAACTCCAGAGTTTAATACAGTGGAATTGTAGTGAATCTTGTGGTTTAAAAGAAAGAAGACATTAGAGTAACAGATCTGCAGATTGTTTATGTGGATTCAGCTTACTTTCTTCCTAGTATTTCCTGTGATTACTGATTTTGAGATATGACCAGGAATTAAGTGTAATGCTTAGGGTATACTGTAGAATGAACATGGTTTATAACTAGATAGAGCTGGTGCTGTTGGACAGTCTGAAATAACAAGTTCCATCTTCCTGCTTTTATTAAGTAAATTGTGTATATATCTGTAATGGAAACACCTTACAAGATCTGTCAGGGAGTTGGAGAATTTCATATTTACAAACCCAATCTGGTTTGAAACTGCTGTCCTCTTGGGAGCAAATAGTGGAAGGTTTTACAAACACCTACTGAAGGAAGAGAAAAATATGTGAGAATTCTTGTGCTTTATTTTGGAATTTGAATGCCCAGACTTGTCTTCCTCTGAAATAAATAATTTAACTTCATGAATACCAACAAAGGGAACTTAATGCTTTCAGCAGATTCTAGTACTAAAATAACAATTCTTCAGGAAAAGATTTTTTTTTTATAAGCAGCATTATTTCAACCAGTAACTTTCATAAACTTGAGATTGCCATGCCAGTTTCCATTAGTTCACCATGTATGCATTAAGTATACCAAAACAAGTGGAGTGTACTATGCCAGGTGTGATGGCAGTGCCTAGAGTAACACAGTATTGACAGTAATACTTTTACTTTGGTCACAGTGTGGATGGAGAAACTGGTTTGGTTTTCAAGAAAATTTTAACACTCCACTTAAAAATCAGTTTTAGTTTCATGCTCAGTTGGTATTTGCACCTCCGACATAAGTTGTAATAGCTTTGTGTCTGAATTGTCTGCTATGTTTGAAAAAATACTGCATTTTTTGAACAACATTTCTTCTTCATTCTCTTCATTTCCTTTTGCAAAGTAATACTGAATTTAATCAGAAAATGTTCTTAGCTGATTGTGTCAGAGCTTTGTGCGGATTTAAATTATTCAGTCTGTAGTAAAACTTGCCTGAGTTATTTTCAGGTAAATATCTGATTAATTCTAAATTCCCTGTGGATTTCTGTAGCCCAGAGTCCCGTCTGTTTTAAAATAAATACATTTAAGAAAAAATTCTATGCTTCAATGGATTTTTCAGACAAGGACTGAAGCAAGTCCTTATAAATAGCAGAGTTCATAAACCGTGGGTAAGAGTCTCTGTGCATTAAGGTATAAATTTGAAGCTGTGCATCATCAAAGGTGTGCTGTGAGGGTTCCAGCATATTTCGGTTAATAACTTCTCTTACTCTGGAGTCCAGACTGACCTGTGTATTAAAATAGAAAGTCATGTAAATAATAGTGGTGAATAGTACAGGTGGAATCTTAGTTTAGTTTTATTGGTTGAAAAAGCCTTCTTTTTTAAGCATTTCAGCTAGTGACTTCCAAGACTATAAAAATTGCTAAATATACTTATGCAAAAAATGATTCTGTTAAAATTTGAATGGACTTATATCTTGAGTATGGGCAGAGAAATGTCCTCATTGAGGTACCTTATTTGAACAAGGCTGTCTGCAATCCCGTTATTACTGAGACCGATGGGTTATTTCCAGACCAACTTCCTGCTCTTTAGTAGAGAGCATTTTTAATTTTTTGTGACAGTTCATTTCCTGGAGAGTTAGTGCAGTTGTAAAGAGACTGAATTTGGAGTAAGAGTATGACGCAGGTGGACAATGTAACCTGGGAAGCTGTTGCTTAATCAAATTGCTGTTAAAAAGCAGAGTGAATTGTTGTGAACCACAGATAGGGCTATATAATGATTTCATACAACATACAGTAATGTCTTTTTTCCTTTTTTTGCAAGTCTCTAGTGTCTGTAGAAATATTAGTTTTGCAGGAACAGACTGAGTAGATTTAAACAGCATTTTTATAAGTACAAAAGTATAGCTTAAAGAAATTAAATTGCAATTTTGCAATTTTGCAAGGATGTTGGAAGATTTAAAATTCCAGCCTGCTTGGCAGGATTATATTCAAGCTGTACTGAGGTGTCTTTGAAACTTGACATATTTCCTAACAGCAATGTGACAAGTAGTTTTGAAAAATTTGGGGAAGTCATTGTGTTTGTTCTATGCCATATTTTGTCAGCTGCTCTTTGAGAAATTTGTGCTTTGAAAATAACACTTTATTTGTGGTTACTGTGCTTTTGGAGAGATGCATACACCCCCTTCTGAGTGTAACTAAAAAAGGAACTGATTTGTCCAACAAATACAATTTGAGTTGAGCAAGGATAATGTGATCAGCCATATATTTGTGCCTCAAACTAAAAATTCCACATCAGCATGCCAGGCTAACATAGGAAGAGCTTCCTTACAACCAGTGAAAGTAATTTTGACCATCTCACCTTAACGATGGCTGCCTTCTTCCCCCAAATATCTACTTGATGGAAGTAGTGGAATGGGGGGGAAGAGGGAAGTTCTCCCTGAGTATTGCTGTAGCTTTAAACACAGTTAGTTAGAACTAACTGTGCAAAGAAACATCAAAGAATATGTTAGGGAAAGCAATATACCTCTTTTGGAGAAAGGATAGAAATATAATCTTCATAAATTAGTCTTGCTTTTTCTTCAATGACACTTTTGTTGGATTCTTGTTTTAGTTCCTCACAGGCCATCCAGAAAAGCATGTTTTCCTCGCTGAATTCTGTTCGTAGAAATTCACGGAAAGCATTTCTGCCAGCTGGAGTAAGCATCAACTTGTCAAATGATTGAGCCCAGGCATTTACTTCTTCGAGAGTGGGAGCAGGGCTTAAGGAGGAAGAAGAGCAAAAGAAGAGAGAAATGAATGATTGTTACTCAAGCTGTTTGCAGCTGGCAGGAAGCATCTGCCATCACAATGGAATAAAATTGTAAGGTTCATGGGGTTCTGATTCCTCACTGGAACTACCCAAGTGCAAACTCTTGTAAACACATTTATAAGATGGTTTTTGAAAGTGTGCTTATCAAAAGCTCTGATGCAGGTGATTGCTGTGATGCAGAAATTGCCATTTACTGCTCAGAACAATTGCAACAAAGAAGTACCTGTACAACAGCTGGACATTTTTTCTATCTCTAATATTCTTTGTTAAATTGTGGTTAAAAATTAAATGAATATACATATAAAGAAGCAATGATTCAGACACTCTGAAAGGTACCCACCTGTATGTTACCATTTTGCAGGTGCTTTTACCTGTTTGAGCATTTCTGAAGAAACTGTTGCCTGACTTTTGAGAGGTTCAAAGCTCCACTTTAATATTTTTATAAGGCTGGGCACTGCCGGTTAAGCTTATTGCATACTTGCTGGGTGGGAACAGGATGTATTTTTAAATTACTTCAGGAGAAAGGGAGGCAGTTTACAATACTGGTTTTAATTTGTCATGAGAGTGGGGATGTGCTTATGTGCTGCCTATAAATAAAGTAAAAAATGGTAGATCACACATTTGGTTCATTAGAAGATAAAAAAACAGGTGACTTGCAAATTGAGTGTAAATGAAAAATAAATTATAGTTATTTTCATATTTCAGGTAAATCATTGCAATTACTTAGTATGGTTTGTTGGGTTTTTTTTCATTTTAGCTTGACAGAACGCTTAATAAAGACCATACCTTTCCTCACAGTTTGGAATACCCTCTGCTTGGAGTTCATGAGATGTTCTCCTTGCTCTCTCTTCTTCTTGATTTCTAACAGTAAGACTGCAAAGTACCAAACAAAGTTTTAGTCAACTTTATAGAGAAAAAGGTTGAACATACACCATATACTTTTCATTCTAAACTAAAAAAAAACCTCTAAAAGGACAAAAGCTAATGATAGGCACATTACCCATAGTTACAAGTGTATAAACCTTGAGTGTAGCTGAAAGCTGTTTAATATTCTCTAATAAAGATTTTCTACAGAAGGAACTATGTTCCATAAAATATCTCAAGTTGAAGGAATCCATCAGGATCCAAATCTATAAATACACACACAAGTATATATATGTATGTGGGATATATATGTATACATGCATACCCTTTGTCACATATCAAATCTCTTCTCCATTGATTTTTGTATTGTGTATGCTCAGTGCAATGCCTTTATTTAAGCTGGATGTGATGCACTGGTTTTATGTGAGTTAGATTTCGAGGTAGGTGGGTTTGGATTTGTTTCCTTTTTTTTTTCTCCTCGGCTGTGATGAGTGAGGGCCCAGACTCTGGTTTGGAGTGGTGATAACGCTGTTACAGGACAGAAGTTCGGAAGCAGGACACAAGATTTAAGTGAGCTAACGACTTCTGTATGTGATGTTGGAAGGGTGAGCATCTTTCAGAGTTCAGATGTAGATACAGCCACATTATGTGGTGATTGATTGCATCTTAGGAAATTGCTAATGCATGCGTCAAAATGTGAGGTCTGGAGCACAAAGAGCAGATCTATCATTGCTGAATATCGTTTTGACTATGTCTGAATGGAAACACTTGTTTGTAGCATTACAAAAACAAAGTTTGCTGCAATCACTAGTGATCACTGACAGTTTTTGATGTCCTGTGGAAGGGTAGCTGTCAACTTCTTTCATCAAATGTTAGTTAAGATAGCTCTAGTTTTTAAAAAATACTTTTGTAGTTGTAGATTATTCATTTTCATTTGAAACTGGATTTGAAAATATAAATATTTTTTAGGGAGTGGGGACTACATTCCAGTTCATCCAGGCTATGGTAGTTTAGTGAGAAATGCATGTGCATATAGGCATGCAGTCATAAAATCTGTAAAGCTGCTTAAAATAAGTCAAGAAGAAAAGATCCCAGTGAATAACCTGTTATTTATATGAAACGGGCCCTCCAGCTGAAACAAGGCAACACAGTCGCTATAACTTCTAGGGAAATATCAAACAATTTCTTCATTCGTATTTTACCTTTCTTTCATGCTAATGTTCCAAGTTTTGCTGCCTTAATCCCTAAGAATCTCATTTATCTCAAGGAAGGTTTTTTGTTGATTTTTCTGCCTGTTTTGCATTCTAAACACTTGGCCAAGTCCTATTTGCACCCTTGTTATTTAGTGGGAATCTCCTTCTCTGTCTTTGTCTGCTGTTAGTCCATAGTCTGCAGAGACCTGTTTTTCTCTTTGCCATGGCAGTCCCTGTGTTGAAGACCTAGGAAAGCTTGTGTATTACTAAAATGGAGAGCAAATACTGCAAACACGGTTTTTCAGCAACATCTGAACCACATGTTCAAGCCAATGAACTATCTCAACTTTTCAGGAAAATAAAGAGAAAAAGTAAGTAGTAATGCTAGTTCTTTATTCTGGTGGGTTATATGAGTCTCAAGCCTTTATTACCCCCTTTACCAGTGGTTCTGGCCTTTTTTGAGTATGTAAAGTGATATGTATTCCTCACATGCAGACAGGACGTGATACTCTTGTCAGAGCTATTTTTGGATTGAGGGGAACCAACAGATCCAATAGAAAGGAATACAGTCTTCATAGGATAATGCACAGAAAAGGAAAAAGACCAAAGAAATAACAAAAGCTTCCCTAAAAGAACATGCCATGCTTCAGAAAATTACATAGAGGCAGGCTCTTTCCCTAGAAATGTACAAGTAAACAATAAACTAGTGCAATACTGTATCCTCTTGGGATCTGTAAGAGTAACAGGCTGGAGGCTTGGGTTTGACTGTAAGAATGAACACAGGCTCGGAGCATCCAGCTGAGAGACTCATTTCAGTTCATTCTAAATCTACTATTAAGAATATGCTGAATATTGGATGTTCAGCAGCTCAGCTGCATGACTCATGGAGACTGTTATTTTTATTCCTATTCATAATTTTTCTGTTCCAAGAGCTTAGGCTATTTTGAGGAAATTGTCTATGAATGGGGAATATAAATAGCTTAATTACGGTTTGTTTTGCATTTCTTGCTACTAGAAAACAATTGTTAAAAAAAAAAATCAGAAATTATTTTAAAGCTGAAACAAGCTGGTCTGTTTCTGAGCCTGTATTGGTTTCCCAGATGATTCTGAAATGCAAATAGGAATTTTAAGCATCATGAAATTTGGGTACTTTCACAAACCCTATTGAGTAAATTGCTTTCTTTGAATTGTTTGAATAGTGAGATGCACAGAAAATGAGCATCCTGGAATATACCAGGTAAAATCGGGAAAAAAAAAAAAGAAAAAAAAAAAAGAAAAAAAAAGGCACTTTATCAACAATTTTAAAAGGTAAAACACAAATTTTACATACCATGACTTAGTAGATAAATGTGTCTTATTTTTTCCTTTAATGGAAAACCAATTTTGTGTAATGCAGCTCTGGACTGAGCCACTTGCAATTGCACTGGACAGCTGTTGAAGTGGCATTGGAATTTCTATGGGATGTTTTAACAAAGTTGCAATAGGTATCATACCTATATAGCAAACTGATCCTGTACAGGCAGAGTGTTAATATCTCTCTAAATTCCTGGTTTACCTCTAAGCACTTGCTGAAAAGCTTGGTAGGATCAGAGCCAGAGTTCTTGGCACCTCACAAAACCCCCCCCAAACCTCCAAACAGCATTTTGTCCTTGCAAAATATTCACTATTTGCATTAGGGAGGCCAGAATTTTGTGTGTCTTGGCTTCTGATCAGCTGAGTACCAATAGCAAGGAAATGATCAGTCTGTTCTTCCCTTGCCTTCTAATGGTGATCTCCAGAGCCTTTGCCACAGGTGCTATTGGAAAACAACATTAGTGGAATAGATTCTTAGCCCAGGCTGTAAAGTTATTTATGACCACTTCCCATCACCTCAGTGCCAGGTTTGCTTGCTCTGAAGTGCTTATGTGGTGGATAGTGAATTTCTAAGCATTCCACTTGCTGTCAGTGTTTTGGCTGAACTCTATGGCTGTTTAAGACTTTGTTTATTTGAATGTAAGTTCTACTCTCATCTGTTAAGTAACATTTTGCCCTAAACAGGTACAGGGTTTTTGAGTATGGGAAGATTTACTTCAGTTTAGAATGAAATCACTTGGATCTGGCAGAGCTTGGAAGAAAGTGAGCACATTGTTAATTTAAGGAATCAAGTGATTCCTTCTTTTTTGCATTGATTGATAAATTTTTCTTCCTTAACTGGAATGTGACTTTTGTAATGGGAGTTTTTCTGAACTTTTTTATGCTTAGCTCTTCATCTTCAGGAAATACACACAATGTTTAAAGTTTCTGGTCCCAGTGATTATCTTCATACAATTTGCAGATGCTGTGATTTGGCAGTACTAATTAATGACAACATCCAATTACCTTCAGGGGAAGAGTGCTGGGCACCTGGTTATTAATTTTCTGACCTACAAATCTTTCCACCTTCTCCTAATTCCATTTAACACTTTCTGTGCTGCTTGTCAAGTCCTAAATCTAAAGCTGGGACATATTCTGGTATTGCTTTTAGTTTTTAGTGGGAGCCTTGGTGAAGCTCAGTGCTGAGGAGACCCTGTCCAGAACAAAATAGACATTACACAGTATTGACAAAAAAAGAACAATAGAGATACTGTACAGATAATTCTTTTAAAATCTGTTATCTGTCATTTCAGTGGCAGAGGAAAGAAGGAGTACACTGGAGTAGAGGGTTGTGTCTAGTAGTAGAGCACAGGTATCTCTTTGTGTCCCAGACCTGCAGAATTACACAAATGCTTTCTTTGGCTTATGTCGTCCAATGCGGGACTATGTGTTCCTTCCCTGCTATTCTGTTCCCTAGAGGCTTGAATGAGAGGGGTTACCATGAGCAGCTGCAGCAACAGCACCAACAAAAGCAGCAGGCATTGGACCCTCGATTTCCTGTGCTGAGCTGAGCCTGTGCAGCACCTGGGGTCTCCGGGGTCGTAGCCATCTGCCTTTTGCGTATCTCCGTCCTCTCTGATCCCATGGGCTGCAAGCAACAAAGGAAGGGGGAAGTAAGAAACATCTCTGTCTTTTTTCTTTTTTTTGTTTGCTTTATAACTCTTACCCAGAAGTGCTGAAGGCCACAGCCTCAAAGGAACTGAAAAGCTAAATCACTGATTTTCCCCCCATGGAAGTTCTTAGGTTTTGAATCCTTTGGAAGATTCACTCATTGAAGTGCTGTGATGGAAGGCAAAGGGCTAATGAATTCTTCACGTGCCTGGGAATATAATGAGAAGGGAGTGGTAATGCAGAGAACAAAAGATACAAGTGAGGGGTCTTGGAGAGCTAGAGCTCTTGGCACAGAGGTATATAAGCCTAGGAGTTGAAAAGGGTTTCCTGAGGTTTTGACTTCAAGGCCATCCTAAAGAAAATGGTACAAAATAGAAGTAGTTAGGGCCTCTTTTTTCCCCTTTTTTTTTTCTTTCACTTGATTAGCCAATGCACAGGCTTCATAATGCTTGAGTTAGACACCTGAGCTCTCCTGAAAATCTGGCCTTTGGTGAGTATTGAGGATGTCTCAAATGTGCTGGTTCCCTTTGTAGCAAAAAAGAAAGGGCCAATGCTCATTTCTCCATTAAAGGTCTGACTGCCACAGTTTTTAAATACGTTTTTGTCTGTGCTTCTGTGAAGATGAGGAGGGAACACAAAACTAGATGATAGTAAGTACATGGTTTTCACTGAGCCCCTCAACTGAAGACAGCGTGAAACAATTTTTGGTGGATGCACTGGTTGGTTTTTTTGCACAGTTGTAGAAAGCCTTTTTGGAGACTGCATTTTGCAGATTGTGCAGATAGGGGGTGTTGGTGAAACGACAAGTCCTCTTGAAGTCCCTGTTTGTTTCTGACCTCTCTCTGAGCTTCACATTTGCTCTACAGCACTTAATAGTGCTCTCCCTATTATGCTGAAAGTTGTGCCATATGTAAGTGACAGATGTCTTTGAGAAATGAAATGCTAGCTTGTATAAATATGAGTATAGCTTCCTTCATTTTATTTGTCTTTGATTTTTGGATGCATAGCTAGTCATCCTCTGTGTCATGAGATCCCTTTGTGTGTAGGTTTGTTTCAGCTTGCCTTCTTTTGAGGCCATGACAATTGTAGGGGAATTAAAATTAACTGCTACCAATTTTGAGGTTTTTTTAAAAAAATCTATAATATCAGACTTGAATCTAATGAGATAAATACTTAGAGGTTAAAAGTTGCTTTCTTTTCTAAAATGTTCATCCAGGTTTAGGAAATGCTGCTGTTTTAACTTGAGGGGCAACGTACAGGTGGCATCATGGACTCGACAGAACTGTCAGGAGAACAAAGAATGTTATTTTAGCAGAGTGCAGCATTACATTTTGCTGCACTTTGGCTACTGTGGTTTTTTTTAATGTTGAATTTATTTCTGTCTTATAGAGCTTAATAGTTCTTGTATTTGTGAGAACCACCCACTCTCCCAAGAGACAAATGCATGACACGGTAGCAGAAGATGCACCTGTGTAGCAGGAGGAATAAAATACAAGAACAACAATATAGATGGAAACTATAACCCATTTTGAAACTCTGAAGGCCCAATCTGACAAGCAATGCCTAAATGGCCAAAAATAGAAAATCAGAAAAATAACATGGCTTCCAAGTGCCCCTTCCCAACCTTTCTTGTTTCAAAATATGGAAGGATAACTAAAATGTAGAATGCATTTGTAGATTCAGATTTCTTTCTGTCAGCTTCAGATTCACATTAACTGAATGAATAAGTATTAATTTCCTTCCAGATACCTATATCTTTCTAAATGGAACATTTTCACCTTTCAATTAGAGAGTGATAGCTCTCTATTTTTGGAAGGATCATATATCTAACAATATTTCAGTCTGCTTTGGACAGTAAACAATTGTTATTGATTAGAAAAATGTAACTTGGATTCAGACATATGCTGTTTATATAGCCTTATACATCCACTCTTACTTCTGAGGTATTTTATGTTCACATATTCATATCTCTAATTCACATTAATAAAGAGTTAGCCTGGGCTAAATACAATCCAGGGTCAATGTTACAGGATGACAAGGTAGATAGCTGAGCAGTGGTGCAGGTTATTATAGAGTTGTAGAAACTCCTTTGGTTCACATAGTATTAAGTCCCATAGGATAAAACCGTGTCAGGCTGGTCAGGTTCACAGAACAAGCAATAAGTGATCTGTCTCAGCACTGTTTCCCTAACTTCAGAAGAGCCTTATTTTATGTATGTAGGTGTCTTTCTGCTGCTTCTAATATATCCAGAATTTCACTGTAGGACATGGAAGTTTTCCATCCCACTTTGCTGCTTCTTGCTGCAACCACCAGGGCCGTGTAATGAGCCTTGCCAGGCTGGTGTGAGTTGTGCTGTGTGCAGGAATGGGTAGTAGATTTATCAATTGCTCCAGTGAATATTATTTGTAAAATTAACAAAATTCCTTGCTCCTTTTTAGTACAGCCCACATTAGCAACAATTTAAGCAATTGCTTGATTGATTTGTGGAATTGAAGTGGTTATTATTTTGCCTTCAGTAGACTTCAAGCTCCTTCAGGGCAAAAAGGAGAGGGTGTTTTAGACCTCGTAGTGAAAAGGTCTTTTATTCATGTAATTTTACAGTTGTTAATTGTTGGGAAATCAGATTTCCAGACCTCTCTGAAGGTGCTATGGAAATGAAAAAATTGTATGAGAATCCGCTGTACTGGATGTTCTCTGTACTTTGAGAACTGGAGTCTGCCTTCTCTGTCCCCACCATCTGGAGCAGGAATGTACCTTGTGTGAAAATGGGTTAGAGAAGAAAACATAGAAGATTAGAAAACTGGAGATGGACTGCTTTCCTGCACATGTTTTTGAGGAATCCAAAAATACTTTTAGACTACTGATGGAATGATGTAAGATACCTCTAACCAAAGGCCTTCAACCCCTACCGTCTCATGCTCTGTTTATACTCAGTCTGGGTATGGTTTTAGCTAATTGTTGTGTATAACATGAACAGTCAGTAGGGTCTAATTTTGCTAATATTGAGTCACTTGAACAGGACAGTCAGTGTCTACATGGCAGGAGGGGGTTCTGTTGAACAGGTCCTCATAGTGGTGGCTGGACCACATGAGGCTCTGGGACCTGCATTACTTCTCAGATCCTACACGTTGCTGTCTCACTGGCCTTGGGACCACCCCAGTGCACACATGATCTATCCCTGGTGATTGTCTGGAGCTACAAAACATCTTCTGCCTCCCTAAATTGTGTACATGAGTCTATCCTGCATTATCATCTTTGCATCTTTAGGAAGTTTCTCCTGACTATGGACAAGTGACTGGCCACTTACATGTCTCCTCTGGCTACCTGCAGTCTGTGCAGAATTGGGCTGATTGTGTACCTTTGGAGTTTCTGGATTTCCTCCACCCTGGATATTAATCAGCACACTGGAACATAATTGTCTAGGCACAGTGGGTCCTGCCTGGAGGAATCCACAGAACCATCCAAATTCCACATGGAGAGTGCCAATTAGTCAAATACTTAAACGAGAACAGGGAGGTAGGAGTTGAGGTGATCAGCTTGTCTCCAGTCCCTTCATTGTTTCAAGTCAGTCTAATGTAGCATCTTTGCAGATGCCTAGGTACAGGGTTTCTGGATCTCCTAAGGAAAGAGATGTCCTTCTTTATGTAATGATAACAACAAATTTAGTCTATTATAAAATCATCCCTAAAGACCAATGAAACAAATATAGTGGAAAATTAATGACACATATTCTTCCTTCTTATCCTGCTTGATAGCATCTATGAATCATATTAAAAAGTATGTGTTTATATTATTGAATGCTAGTAAATAAATTTTTAAAAGTCCAAGGATTTAAGCGAGCATCTGAGATGCTACTTTTGGCAATAGTGGCAAAACTACTGTATGCCTTAAGAAGAATGTTGAGGTGGTGAAATAAGAATCTGTTGTACCTTTTTCACTCCAAAGCATACCTATCTGACATTCAGATTATGAAGCATTTCTCCATGTAACCTTATAAACACAAAGGAGTGTAAAGGTCAGGAGTGAAAATTATTTCCCTGGTTAAAAATACCTCAGGTGATATTTGGCTTAGTTGTAACATTTATAGTATTTGCTAATTTCTCAGCAGAAAGGTGGGCTACCAAGAAAATAGCATTCCCAAAGGAGGAATATTTAAAATCTAAGCCACAAATGTCAATTTAAATAACAAAACAAAATCTAAACCAAATAAAAAAAGCCCTAAACCCAGGAATATGCAGAAGATTGTAGATAAAACTTTATACTTTTATCCCCACTTTATGCTAAAACACAATGACATTTTTTCAGCTCAGAGTGCAAAGATTCTACTACTTAAACTTAATTACTGAGATGTAACGTTTGCTCCTTGTACACAAGTGTGCAAGAACTTTACCTTGTCCTCGGGGCTGATTTGCATGGCTACAGCATGAAGTTTCCCCAGTAACTCCACAGCCTGGGAAGCTCTGTGCTGGAGCACTAGCTGACAACCACTTGGAGTGAGGCACAGATGTGGATCATATAGTCCAGTTATTTTTCAGTAAATACTTCAGGCCTGATCCAAACTCCACTAAAGAAATGAAAGCCACCTCTTGGTGTCAGCAAGCTTTAGGTGAGGTTATGTAACTCTCACAGTTGCTGCTTTGACTTTGGATCCTCCCAGTAATGATAACCAGTGAGTTGGAAGAGATTCTGTTCTTAGCTACTAATGTCATAAGTGGCTTGCAACTGGGGTCAAGTTCCAAATAAATCTCTAAATCTATTTTTTAACAATTCAGATATATTTGGGGCTGCAACAAACTCCCACTGAAGCCTGTGGCAGTTCACTGTCAACTGAAATATGAACAGGAAACTTGATGCTCGTGCTTCTTCCTTTTCATTGACAAATGTGACAAGCAGGCTTTCTGCATCAAGCAGTGTGCTATTTTAGACAGAGAAGAATTCTAATATATGTTAATGAACTCGCCCACACATATGCACATGCTTTAGGCATAGTTGTCAGATTGCCCACTTAGTAGGTTAAGAGCAAGAGCTCCTCGAAAGTTATCTTGTATTACTGGAGATTTGGCACATTGTAGTGGGGTGGCTGAAATGGTTGAGATTTTGTGACTGCAAGACAGAGGTTAGAGAAAGGAGACTGGCAGCACATGGAATAAACTAGCTTTTTATGGCACTGCTGTGCCCAAGTCTTTTAAAGGTTTCAGTGGATGAAGTTGCAAGTGAAAGTGTTATCCTGTAACTAGCAGCTCTGGAACACTTTCATGTCAAATGTCCAGAAACTGAGTACCTTTGCTTGTTTTACTTAATTTATTTTTGCAGAGGAGCAGCAGCTCAGAGGAGCCAAGTTCATCTATCCAGCTGAAAGCATTGCTTTACATTTCAAAAGGAATGGCTGAAAGGGTATCACACCCACATAGTAACAGGCAATGGTGCCTTGATTGTGTCACCTGTAGTAGGTATTCTTCTACCAATGCCTTACATGTCTTCTGCTCGTTTTTCTTTGATATTCAGTTCTGCCCAGTTGGTCACCACATGAGGCCACTCTCTGCAAAAACTTCCTGCACTAAAGTCTTTCTCTGAATGTAATCTGACTTTCCTGTTAGAAACCTGGTTACTTAGGGCTTCAATGGGATTTTTGTGAGGTTTTGTTTGTTTGTTTGTGTTTGTTTGTTTGTTTTAGAGAGACGCCCTATATCTCCTCTGTATAAAGAATTTTAGTTTGGATTTTATTACAATAGACTTCATTGAAAATGTTACCCTAACATGTAATTAGCAGGGTCGCAGTCATTATTTCTCCTGTAATAAGGGAAAGACATGAAAGAATTCTTTACCAGTTGCATAGAAAAAGCAACAAAAGCAACCTGTTGTTTTTGTCCAGCTTATTATATGGATGCTATGACAGTGGAGCAGGATGAATGTAAATATGGCTACAACTTCATCCCTTGCTGAGTCCTTCACAAACTAGGTCACTGCAAACTGCAATTAAGTTAAATCAGTGTCAGGATCTTCTCCTCTGTACAGCACAAGCTGTCAGAATCTCTTGCCTTGTCTTCTGTGGCAGCTGGGGTCGGCCTCAGTGGATGTATGTCAGTCACACTGACACTCTCTTGGAAGAAAAACCAACATAAAACCCCACACTCTTCTCCAGTGCTGGGATTTTTACCACTGCTTCAACCCTGCTTTTCTGGCTCTGATGTCAGAGAAACTACCTGCTTCTAGTTTTTTTTTTATGCAGCTTGTTTTAAGAAACAATAACATTTAAAAAAATCATTCATCCTAATATTTTACAAACCTCTCTACTATGCAGTGGAACTGGTGCCTGTAGCAGTTTACTCTGCTCACTCCCATTATCTCCTCCTGAGTGCTTGGTTGCATTGTGCTTAATTATGAATGGCCTCCAAAAAGCCCGTTTTACTGTACTATGAAGTGACTCATATCACACAGAAGCTCTGACAACTCGCACCGGGTACTGGAGGCACATGGCGCTGTATTAGTCAGTGACTCATTTCACATTGTACTCGATGCTGAGATCTGACTCACATTGAACTGTGTGAGAAGCTGACTGACATTGTGCTGGTCTGAAAGCTGGTTTGAATCGGGATGACTCACCCTGGAGTGCATTAAGCGGTGATTCACACACTGTTTCCTATTGATTCCGATTGTCGCGATTCACTTCGGATTGTACTACGCTGGCATCTGGCTGCTCTGCAGGGCAGGCACTGTGATAGCAACCCTCTGCCTGGTGAGCTCGGCTGTAATGCCAGCCGGCAGCGTCAGCCAGGAGGAGTAGTATCAAAGCCAATTTAATGAAAGAAAGGTCAGAATTTGGCTTAGCACACATTCACTTTGGCCGTGACACTTTCTGAGCTTCTCTGCTTCACCTGGCTTTGGCAAGTTTCGAAAACAGCAAGTGGGGAGTAATGGACTTCAAGCTAAGAGTCCTCTTACTTCTGAATGCCAGATCTCCAGAGTATTTCCAAGACTTGCCGTCTCCTTTGTCATTTTTCTTAGTGACAAAAAGATGGGATGAATTTCCGTAAGTGACTGAGTACTGACAGTTTGCTTATATGCTTCAAGTTTATCGACATTTGACCTGAGCTCCAAGAGACACAGGCATCTTACAGCCTGAAAACTCCTTCCTGGTACTTTAAGCTGTGTCCTCAGACATCACTAGTCACTCTGAAATATGTTCACTGTTCTAAATGAGGAGTACAGAGGTGTGTAACAGCTTAGGTGATGCTTCCATGATTAAATATTTGTGACCCAGAGTAAAGATATCAAAGTAAACATTGATGTGAGGAGTAGATAAAAAATTAGAGGGGAAATAAAGTAACTCTCACCTTTGAGCATTTTATAAAACATAGTGCTAGTGTTATGTTCAGTTGACTCTGAGTTTAGAGAGACACTCCTAATTTTAATATGACGTTCCTAATTTTAGGAACCACAACTAGGAATCTCCTAGTGGATATGATTCCGGTGTTCTGTTTAGTTGAACTGGTGTTTACTGCTTCTGGTGCTGTAATACAGCAGTGGTGTAGCTACCTCCACAGCCCATAGCTCTGCAGAGACCTGGATTCGATGCTGACATTGTTTGTGCAACAGGGTACAAGGAGACTCCTTGCCATTACGTCATAGAGACAAGTGCCATATGAAAAGTTTTCATTTTACATTTTCCAACAGCAAAAATGAAATAATGGAATGGTTGCATCAAGTAAATTACACCGCTATTAAATTACTGTAGGTTCTTACTGGAGTGTACAAGGATAATCTTATTTCACTTTCTGTATTTGTGTCCAATTTTCGTTACATGCTTTTTCTTACCCACTGACATTACCTAATAACAGAGCTCAGGAAGAGCTTTCTCTTCTCTAAAGATGCTTGATGAGGCAGGCTGGTACGGGAAGGCTCTGTACGGAAGCACCCGCCTGTTGCTGCTTATCTCTCTAACTTGGCAGGGGAGCCCCGGGCTCCGAGAACAGGCGCCCCGCGGGACCCCCTTCACGGTGGGGCGGGGGCACGGATGCTGCCTCATCCTCGGCCGCACTCGTGAGACGAGGCAGAAGGATCCCTGAGCGGGTGGCGGGGGCTGAGCCGAGGTGTTACCTGCGCTGGGGCCAGGGAGGTGGCGCGGCCCGGGGTGCGATCCCGCCCTAGGGAGGGATCCTGACCCCGCTCCCGGAGCCGAGGTCAGCCGGGTGCTACCCGGGTCCTGCGCTGGGAGGGACGGGGCGATTAGAGCGCTAGCGCCGGGCGCTCCCGGCTTGCAGCTCCCGACCCTCCGGGAGACCGGGGGAAACGCCTATTGCGCCGAGTCCCTGCCGTTCCTCCCGGGGAGGGCGGCCACAGCCGCTGGCCCGCCCCGGCCGTGGGGGCCACCGCTAGCAGCGCCGCCCGTCCCGTCCCGTCCCGTCCCGTCCCGTCCCGTCCCGTCCCGTCCCGTCCCGCCGCAGCCGGGGCAGCTCCCGCTGCGGCACGGGGTTCGCGGCTGCCCGGAGCGCGGGATGCGGTGCCCGGCTGCCGCCGAGCGGAACCGAGCGCTACTTACGGTGTCGGCGGCGGGGCCCGGCCGGGCGTCCTCGCACGCTTCCCCTCCAGTCCCGGCGGGCTGGGCGACCGGGAACGGCGGCTCGCCAGCCCCACGCATGCGCCCGGCCCCCGTGGGCTCGTCTCACGGTGCGGCCGCGAGTGGGTTCGCTCGCCGTAGCTGGAGCCGGAGGCAGCGAGGCCGGCAGCCCGCGCTCCCAGCCCCGGCACGGCCCGACGGGGTGGGCTGGCGCCGGGTCGCCCCTGCCGCGACGAACACCAGGGGCTGCTACGGCTCAGAGCCGGTTTGCAACGGGATTAAACGCAGCAGTGCTTGCACCGCGGCGGCGGACTGGGGAGGGCGCGGGGGGAGCCATGGGACAGGCGCCGCAGGAAGAAATGCCCGAGAGACCGGCGTGAGAGCGTGTGAGTGGCGAGTGTGCGCGCGTATGTGTGTCCGTGTGTGTGTGTGTGTGTGTGTGTGTGTGTGTGCGCTGATGGGAGGGAGTGGGAAGGGCTTGGAGAGGCGGCGGTGCCGCCGTAGGGCTTGGTGCTGGTGCTTCAGTGTTCATAGATGCCTTAGAGGAGAGCCAGGCTTGCCAACCCGGCGCTGGAACATACTCGCATTTTAAGTAACTGCGTGTTAAAATACACGTCTTCCCCTCCCCTAGCCGTCTCCTGCCTTCCAGCGGCGCTGGGCTCGCCGCGCCGGGCTCTCCCGGGCTCGCTCTCCCGTTCCGCGGGGCAGATGTGACACGGCTGCGGCAGCCGCGCAGCGGGGCTCCGTGCAAGGCGTGTGCCGGGGCCGCCCCGCTGGGCGCTCACCCTGCTCCTCAGAGCCGCCCTTAGGAGCATCGCCACGTTTAGAGGATTCTCTCACCGATAATGATCCGCCACCTCTACTCCCCGGGCAGCCGTCTGCCGGGACAAGGGTTAACGGGACGACTGCGGCTTGCTAGTACCTCTGCCGTTCCCGGGCAGACCGACACTGTGTCTTCCCGTGAAAACAAGACTGATTCGGTGCGTGAACGCTCTGCGCGTTCCCGGTTCCCGGAGCTGGGCACCCGGTTGCCGTCGGGGCTGTTCCAGCCCGCGCTGCTCCCGGGTGCGGAGCATCCGCAGGAGCCGCCTTGCTGGAGCCAGCGGACCCGGGGGAGCTGGGGATGGCAAATGGAACCAGCGGGCTTCGCTGCGGCGCCCGGGGGCTTTGCCGCGGAGCTCGCCCTGCGCTCCCGAGACTCCCACGCCGGTGCCGGCTGAAGGCACGTGGGCGGACCGCGGTTTCCCTGGTGCGGGGAGTAGGAGGAGAAGGAAGGGGTGGACGCGGCCCCAGGAGCGGTACTCACGGCGCCGGGAGGCTCGGGGGCAGCGCGGGGCTGCGGCGGCGCGACTCCGTGGCACGCCGGGCATCTCCGGCGCTCCGGGGGGAGGCGGCTGGGCGGCGGCGGGGCCGGGGCGGGGGCCGGCGGAGGCTCAGCCCAGCGGCCCCGCAGCAGGGCGGCGAGCGGGCAGCGGGCGGGCGCCCCGCTCCCGGCCAGCAGCGCCGCCAAGCCCGCGGGACAGAAGCGGGGCTCCGGGGCGTCTCGACGGGGCGCCGAGACGAAGCGCGGGCAAGGCCGGCGGGCAGGGAGCTGCGGCCGCAGGAAGGGGCTGGAGAGCAGAGCTGACAGCGAGGCGAGGGGCCTGGCAGGCCTCGGAGTCTGCGGCGAGCGGGGGAGGTGTGGGAGCGGAGGGACGGGATGGGAAGAGAAAAAGAGAGAGAAAAACAAAGTGAGCATCACCGAGGCGCAGGCGGGGGCCCAGCACACCCAGCAGGGCCCCACAGTGATGGGGGTTGGAGTGGTGGCAGCCGTGAATCCACACCCTGCTGCCCTCGCACCCCCGCTTGTCCCCACGTACACTCTGTCTTCGTGACTTTTCTAATCCGGTCCTTCAGGTGAGGGCTGGAGGACAGATCTTGTACCCAGGCAGTGCCCATTGGGGTTCAGGGCTGGCCATAGTGCCAGAAGAGCACGAGAACGAATTTGGCCACTTACAACCTACACCCAAAGAGCACCCCCAAAGAATCCCCGCCCGGAAAGCCAACCGCCGGCGACGGACGGAGCTGCGGGGGGAGCGAATAGAGCCATTGCCGCCCGGACCTGTCCAGGGTCCTGATCCTGCCCCTCAGCCGCCCGCCTTGGCCGGGTAGCTCGGCCAGCCCGCCCTGATCTGCGAGCGTCAGGGTAGCGTGACCTTGCCCTGCCTCGCTGAGTGCCATTGTCCTGCAGAGAAGGAGCCACCTTGATGGAGCATGGGCTCTGAGCAGGAACAGACAAAAATCACCACTCTACTTCCCTTTTTTACAGCAATGATTTCTACCTGATTGTTTGGGGCTTCACTATTTCATCAAGGTTTAGCCCATCCCAAAACATAGTCCCTATTTCTGGCCTACAACCAGACATCAAAAAGACAGAGAGGAACTGAAGTCTACACAGTGTGAAGAAAGCCCTTCCCCCAGTGACAGTGCTGCCCTAGAAGGCCAAAGGCACTGCACAGCAATGGGAGAACACGGCTGTGGTGCCATTGATGCCAGGGAAGGTGCTCGTTAGAGCTGAAACCAGCGGAGAAAGCTGCCATTCCTACACAGAAGGAGAGCTTGCTGTTGCTTAGCAGCAGAGAGTTTCCCTAGGTCGGTTTGGAGAGATGAACTACGGCAGAAACTGGACAATGTTCCCCGGAGAGCAGAAAAAGCAGAAAGGTTGATTCCCACCCACAACTCCACTCAGTATTCATTCTGCCTGGTGGCAAGAAGCCCTTCTACAAATCTCTGCCCCTTTAATTGTGGCAGAAAGCATAGAATTGATGGTGCGCAGATTTCTGTGCCAAACTACAATTGCCAAGGCCCAGACACAACCTATGGAGATATTATGGGTTTGACAAGTAGGATTAAATGACACTGCTTCACTCCTTGGCAGAGAAAAGGAAACAAAGTCTCTGTAAGTGTACAGGAGTGGTTGCTTATGTGGCTTAAGACCGAGTTCAAAATACCTGTTAACACCACCGGCCTTTGAATTCAGCTAGAAAATGTGACTGCCTAAGACCTCTCTAGGTTATGGTCCCAGGGGGCATCCTAAGTCTTAGCAGGAACGCTTGATCAAGTCCAGGTTTAAAATGCTGTCAGAGTGTAACCCCTTTGGAAGGTATGGGCTTGCTCCCTCATACTTTTCATTCGTCTCAGAAGAGCCATGATCTGTTGTTCCTGCCCAGGGCAGGGGGTTTGCAATGAGATAATCTTTAAGGTCTCTTCCAACCCAAACCATTCTATGGTCCTAGATAACACCTTATTAAAGAAAGCTATATTTTTTTTCCAAAATTCGTGACATATAGTGATGGTGGATAGTATAGTATAAAAACACTGTATTTATGCTCCCTAGCATAAATGGTGTTAGATAAACAAAGCCACCTAAGCTAACTATCTTCCAGTGATTGGGGTTTGTAGGCAACTCTGTCTCGCCCTGTAGGCAGGTACTTCTGCATCACTGCATGGGCACACAACCACATCCTGAAACAGCTGAATGGTGAGGAGGCATAAAGTCTTCACAAAGTTGTTAACATAGTCATCTTCTCTTCCTTTTTATTCCCTGAATGATGGATGCAGGCTGATGTCCAGCTGGATGAGACAGAACTGCATAAACAAAGGCTTGGACTTTGATGAAATGGGGTTTAGAGTTGAGAGAGCTGAGAGACACAGACTGGAACCCTTTCTGTCTCTAAAAGAATGTGAGTATGCATTTCTCATGCATGAAAGAAAATTTCCTCAGTCATCAGAGCAGCTTGCTCTGCATGCATCTCTGTGACCTTACTGTTGGTCCCTTCTACTGCTCTACTTTGTTCAGGTTAATTCAACTTCACTGGGACAGAGGGAAACCAAAATGTCAATCTAGCAAGGCATGGGAGTATATTTGACCTTGTACTTATTTCAGTTTAAAAAAAATAAGTTATGGGAAATTGACGGCTTACGTGTGAGCTGTGTATTTAATATAATTATCCTATATCGTGGCACCTTTTTCTCTGTAATATACAAGGTAAATAATAAAACAGATCTGGTTTCAATATTGATATTATCTACCAGTATACCAGGCATTAGAAAACCTACCTCCACCCTTTACTTGACCTTCCTGAATATTTCACATTAGACTCATAAGCTCTTGATAAACTTCTAGGAGGAAATCTATCCAGCATACAGTAGTTTTATTTTAAATCAGACAGGGATGGCTTTATATGAGGGTAACTTTGCTACTTGATATTGTCCCTGAGGATGTTTCATAGACTCCACCCTCTTTCCTTCTGCAATCTTGTCCAGTTAACACATTTTCCTAATTTTGCCTTTGTGGAAATGAAGAAATCAGTTATTGTTTTTATTTTATTTTATTTTATTTTATTTTATTTTATTTTATTTTATTTTATTTTATTTTATTTTATTTTATTTTATTTTATTTTTTAGCGAAAACTTGTATGTCACCTTATTTTTTCTTTTTAGTTTGTTCTCACTGTTCAGAACAGGTGATAAGAAAGTTAGTGCAGAACATGTATCTGTATTTTAATAACATCGTATTCCAGCATTCTTGCAGTCACAGGTCAATGGGTGACATAATGTACATATCAGCTCTTTTGGGGCCTGTTTGCCTTTAAGGTGTGAGGGCTGATTGCTGGTCTCATACCTGAACTTCTGCTCCCTGCCCAAGGAGAGGCCATACACATTTGTATGGCAGCTTTTGTGTTCTAGTCTATTTCAGTGTTTTTTGCTCCCTTAAATTGTTAAAAAGTGAGCTTCTAGACCATTGAATGGAGCTGATTCATAGTGAATTAGGGAGCAATTCAAACAGAGAGTAAGAAGCCATTTTTTTACGTTTTTCATTGACATTAAAGTGCACTTGTTACAAATCATTTTGAAGACTGATAGGCTTTTCTGGGAAAGGAGATATTTTCAGGAGAATGAGTTTCCAGGAACTTCAGCTGAACTTCAATTTTCTTTATGCATCAGCAGTATTGTAGTATTTGCTTTCCCTTTCCCCTTAATAAAAACTAAAAATGTAAAAAGAAAAATAAAAGACACATTTAAATAACCATATTTTGAAGTGAACATAATACCAGTGATATTATGAGAAGCAGCTTTGCTGAACTTTTAAATATTTGTATTTTTTCAACATCAGCTTCTTACAGACGTAAGCCACTTTTCTTTATATATCTGTCAGTAGTTGGTTTCAAGTAGGAAATATAGGTTCAGTGTTCATGGGAGGAAGAATAAAATGGTATCTTCAAACATATAAGACCAACCATAGAATAGCGTGGTCCCATAGAGCATTAACTAAGTTGTCCTATGTGCAGGGATGCCTGTTAGTATTTAATTTTTCATCAACATTGATAGTGGTGTGTTAATTAATCAGTAGAATTTATTTTGTGAAAGCCAAAGTGTGCAAGTCCCACTGTCGTGTCATTCATGCCCTCATAGGGTGCCTCTTAGTCTGTTGATGGAGGATTAGGTTTCCTCAAGATCTGATGCTAAAACCTGTGATTGCATTACATCAGGGCTTGAAACATTATCAGAATAGTTAGATCTTAGTGCAGGCAGAATTTTTTGCAGCTGGTGTCTCTGCTTAGTGCTTTGACAATTATTTCATCACTGTAAGGTCATTTTCTAGGGTGATGTATTTTCTCAGGGTTGTCCAGTCCCATATGTATGCTCTGACAAAACCCTTAGCTTCAGTATTTATATCAGTCAGTGTCTGCTCTAAAGCTGCATGAAGCCTCCGCTGTCTCCACTCACAACTCTGCTTCTTTTCCACTCCTACATATCACATCTTTATTACTTCTAAGGCAGAGGAAACGTAAAGAGAAATAACATTTGAGATGGAATTCAGTATTAGAGATAAGGACATGTTCTCTAGCAATAGCACTGAATGCTGGATTTCAATGGCAGAGTCAGCTCAGTGATGGTTCTGCTCCCCATTCTGGCCCAGTCCAGCTGATGGGTGCTGGCTCTGGGTTTTATGAGCCCTTGGACCATGCTCTGTGACCCAATTCACATGCTTAAAATCCTTGATGATGCAGAGTTTCTGGCAGATTTACAGACTACACAGGAAGGTGGTGGCTTGGGCAGAGAATGTCTAATTAGGAACTGCAATGTGACACACAAAAAAATGAAATCTTTACTCAAGTGAAAATGGACTAAGGAACTCATTCATTTAACTTGTCATGTTTGGCAAATTGAATCTTCACTATATTCTCTGATCCTCTCACTTAATGTATGACATTAAATAATTAAAAATATAATGCCAACTACATTTTGTTTTAAACCATGAGGTTAGCATATATCTCTAATCCTATCTAATTTTTCCCCCATAAACCTTTGAATTATTTGGAATAATTGAAAATCCTTACAGATCAGGCTTGACTTAAAAAGCAAAATCTCTTCCATCACGACCTTGTTCTGTTAGTGTATGTCCCAGCTACACAATAGACCCTGTAGTAAATTCCTTGTAAAAATGTTGATCAGAAAAAGATTTGTTTCTACATAATAAAATGGTGAGTTTCCAGACAATGGAGGAAGCGGCTCAGGAACGCTCATTGCAAGCTTCCAGAAGGTGTCACTGTGCACCTACAATTTGAATGGGGAACCTCAGCATTCAGGGATTAGTACCAAAGCACTAATCCTCCTTGTGCTATTAGGGCTCCTCTTCTCTGCCCATATGGAAATGAAATGATCGATTAGGGAACTATATCTCTCTTTTTTCATGATAGGAAAAGTAAAAATATCTTCATAGTATCCCTGTCATTCAAGAGGTACCTATGCAACCATGACCTGAAGAAGTATCTCTGATATTCTGGATCACACATAACCTAATTGTTACACAGGATCCTTACCACATGTGCTTGCAAAGTAATTAATCAATTAAAGAAGAAATCAAAATTGCCATGAATGCAATTTTTAGGTCTTATAGAGCAGTTTGTAGTTATGTTCCAGAGCTGATTCAGACAAGAAGATTAACGGGGCAATTTGCAACCAGTGTTCCTGAACAGATCGAAGTTTCAGAACCTTTGAGTAGTTCAAAGTGATTCTGAAAGCCTGGTTGCACAATGTGGCTGCACAGTAACATTCCAGCTTGACAAGATTCCTGAGGAAGACACTGTGATTCTGCCATTAATTTTCATCAGGTGTTGGACCTTATAAAATATGGATCAATCGGAAAATTATGCAGCCATGTTAAAAGCCTGATGGGAGAAAATATAATTCACTTGTAGGACTGGTGATGGAGAACATGAAAGGAGAAATACACTATAATTCCTTTGAAATAGAAGAACAAAAGAATAAAGAGCAGGCAGTGAGAGATTGCTGAAGAGTATGAGGTTAAAGGACATTATGAATTAGAACGTTGCAGGCTGGTGCTGCATGAAAACTCTGTATTTGTCTCATTGCAAACTAGATTGAGCTGGTGACCAGTGTGTTTATCCAGCATCTTAAAAAGACATATGAATGATGATGGGAGGAAAAGGAGCTGATTTGATAAGAGTAATAGTGAGGAGAAGGTGTGAATATATTTTGAAAAGGGGAAAACTTGAGGTGTTATCTATTCCAGTGTACTGATTTATCAGTGGCACCAAACAAATACTCTTTTAAAGAGGTCAGATTATCTCTGTTATGCAAAAGTGAGTATCCCTGTGGAAGTGAGTAGAAAGGCCTGGAGTTTCCTCGAACAATCTCTTACTAATATTTATTTCAGAGATGCCTTATGTGATCTTGCCCCTAGAGGAGTATCTGCCTAGATTAGAGAGATTGTAATTACAGACACCCCAAGTCACTGGCTGAATGTCGTGCTTGCTTTAGGCTTGAAGCAACATAACAAATGGTATCAGCTCCCAGGTCTCCCTTGACACCACAGATACTGAGTTACAAGTTAAAGACAGAGGATCTCAAGTAGACAGAGAAATAAAAAAACAAACAAAAACACTCCAAACAAACAAAAATCCAGCAAACAAGCTGATAAAAACAACAGCAAAAAACCCCAAACAAAAAACCAACTCTGAATTATTGAGCTTTTGGGGGAGTCACTTCATGTGTTCTTGTGAAACCACATTTCTCCTGTTTGATGTAGAGAGAGACTGACCTACTGTTCTGCAGGCTGGGCTTTTCCTCTGGCCACTCCAGGGCTGTCTATCGTGTTTCCCTGCACTGCACTTTGCTTTGGATTCAAGAATTGTCCTAAGAAAGGGAGAACAGCACTCCAGATGGACAGAATTTTGGACATTTCTATTTTTGTTCTCCATCTTTGTGCATCACTGTTTGAATCAACTCACTGAGAAGGCCACACTTGAGGCTTGTTTCCCTCTGTTACACTACTGCTTTGAAAGACCACGTTCTCCTCCTTGGCAGACAAAATGCCTTTTCCAACCTCCTTCCTGCAGTTCATTTAAAACTTACCTCCTGACCAAACACAGAAAAGAAAAAGTGGGACTGAAATTTTCATGTCTGCAATAGCCTAACCTCTTCCTCTGTTCTGTAACACTTCTAACTTATTTCTCCTGATGATTTGGAAACGTTGGTAAGAACCTGTTTAAAGTGTGCCTGTTTAGAACCCAGAGGGATAAATGAGAGAGCACAGTTTTTTTATGAGTCTGAAACAATTTTATAACCAGAGCATGCCACTGTTTTCCAGGTAAATTATTCAATAAGACACTATTCTTGTACTGAAATGAAGTGCATGCATTTATCTGCACAGAGTGTGTATGAACAGAATAAATGTAGTGCAGCGAGAAAAACTTGTCTGTCATCAACATAGCAACCATCTTCAGAATCAAACATTTCAGTGAACATTAGGTTATGCTAGTTGGAAGAAATGTCCTTGGCTTTTAAGGGCTGTGACTCACTTTGTCAGTCTTATGACTGGAAAACTATTCCATGCCAAACCATTCAGAAGATCTGGATGCAAACTGAGAAACGCCGTTTAACCCTTTTATGTAGAGCCCATATTCCAATAGAAATGTTATAGATGTCCCGTGCATTTCCACGCAGAATACTGGGTAATGAAAATCAGTAAATGGAGCAAGAACTTGCAAATGAGAAAACAGGACAAGGGGTCAGAGAGGAGCAACTCAGCAGCTTCTCCAGCACAGTCTGAGCACTTCTGCAAATCTGAGCATGAGTTCCAAGTACCAAAAGGCACAAAAGGTATGAGTGCCAAAGGTCATCTGGGATACTAAACTAGAGCATTAGCAAGGAATCCCTAAAAGGAGATTTTCTTGCCCAAAGACAACTGCCTCAGAAGAATCCACGTGTTTGAACAAATTGGTTTGGTAGCAAAAAGAAAACACGGATTTTACAAAATGCAATGCAAGAAAATTAATATTTTAAAATATTATAATCTGTCTCTCATAATAAATTGTTATACAGTTCAAGAACAAATAATTTATCCTATTCTGGTCTAAGCCTGACCCACTGTTTTTGCTCTGTTTTGCACTGTTTTTGATTATTCTTAAAGGAAACAGTGAACTGAACAGAACAGTGAGAACTGTTTTCTTCTTTATTTAGTCCTAAAGTAAATCACTCAAAATGACACAGGAAAAATCACAGCTACTTCCTGAAATTAAGCTGTGTTCACAACTGGAAGAGAATAAATAACAAAACAAATCTGAGCCTTTCTCCTTTTTCTGTATGAGTTCCTTAGCACAGACCTGACATCTCTAGGCTCCTGTAAATAATTTCGTCTGTCTTGTGAGAGTAATTAAGTGCTTGCTACAGTGATCCAGAAAAAATGATGTGACATTTTGTGAGACAATCAGCTGCTGCTTGGCAGGCATCACTGGGCAGGTCCTGATTTATTTTAGCCTGTTCTTACCTTTAACAGTTGATACGGTATTTTAGATAAGATTTATTTTGAGAATGACACTAAAAGTATAATGCTGAAGGCAATTAGTCTCCTGAGCTGTTTCCAGCCACATAAGGTGGTAGAATAAATATCTGTTAGGTTAAAGATCTCAATATCTAATTTCCTGAATGTTTTGGAATCAGCATTAGTACAAGGCCAAGCCTCCTGAGACATCCAGAGCTGTCAGTAGACAGGCACAGGCTTCTGCAGGCCAGGCTTCACCAGTTCACCTGCTCACAGATCCTTGCCATTTCCCAAGTGTTACCCCTCAACCCATGTTTTGGATAAGTCTGATGGAAAACTAATGTTCTGCCTGTCTCACTTTTAAATTGTAATGCTTGTGAAGAAATATATAATTACTTACATTGTACATAAACAAGGTATTTACATCCCCCATGTGGTCTCTGGGAGAAGAGTGATGGTCTCTTCTTTGCATTTCCTGGCTTGGCATGGCTTTGGCTTTGACCTTCTCAGAAGGATGAACCTAGCTGTCAGCTAGCAACATGGAGCTGGGCTTTGAATGCAATATAACTGTGATAGAATTCTGATCTCTTTTTGCATCTCTTTCTTGACTGGTTGAAGCTGCTTTATGTAAAGATGCAAATAAATGGGAGTAAAAAACTGTCCTGTTATTGCACAGAAGGGGCCAGTAAATGTAGGATTGATTAATTATTAAAAGGCTTCAAATAAACATTTATTTTCCTGCAGAACCTTTGAAATTTTTGTGGAAAGAAATTACTGTGAAAAAGTATGTGTGGAAATCACGATTTTTGTGTCTTTGCACCACCCATGGGAAATGCATCTCGAGTAGCTTGCATTGTATACAAACAGGCAAGGAGAAGGAGTAAAATACTCTTCATGCTCACGGTATATACAGCAAGGAGTAATGAATTTAAACAACAGACAGGGATATTTAGGCTGATCCTAGCAGCAAACGTCAGATGGCACTTTCAAACTCCCACCCAGAACTGCCTTTGATAATCTTAGATCACAGAATGAGTTGGGTTGGAAAAGACCTTAAAAGTCATCTATTTCCAACCTCTCCCACCCTATGAACAGGACACCTCCATCCAGCCTGGCCTTGAACACTTGCAGGGATGGGGCACCCACAGCCTCTCTAGGCAACCTGTTCCAGTGCCTCACCACCCTCACAGTCAAGAATTTATTCTTCATATCTAATCTAAACCTAATCTCTTTCAGTTTCAGGACATTTCCCTTTGTCCTGTCACTCCATGCCCTTGTAAAAAGTCCCTCTCCAGCTTTCTTGTGGGCCTCTTTTAGGTACTGGAAGTCAGCACTAAGATCTCCCTGGAACTCTTTTTTCTCCAGGCAGGACAACCTCACTGCTCTTAGTCTGTATTTATAGGAGAGCTGTTCCAGCTCTCTGATCACCATGACACTGCACCCCACCCCATTCTCCTGGTGTCTTGCAATGGAAGAATTTGCTAATCTGGTACTTCAGGATTCCTCTGGCACTCAGAAATCCCTGAGAAATATGAGCTGAACAAACTCCATATACCAATTAATCTTCCAATTAGAAATAAGGTGTATTGGAAATAAATCAGAGTACAATGGGAATGCTATGGTGGGGTGATCTCTAACACATCATGGCACCGAGGCTGAACTGCAAATCAGAGCAATACCAATGGCATTATGATGGCTGGTGATGCAGAAAGGTACATAATTTTAATTTTAATAATTTTTGTATTTTAGGGAAAGTCATTTAATTTCATCAAGTAGAGGTACATCATGAAGTAAAAGTAAATTCCTTCTGACTCCCAGACACCCAAATTAGATACTTTTTTAAGAAGGCCTCAGTGGTCTTCCAGAGAAATGTTGCTTTTCTTGTGTCCTTTATCTAAATTGTTAATTCTTGCTGGTGAAAGGATATAGTAAATTAATGTATTTGTAAATCTGAAGTTACTCATATCTCAAATTAGTTAATTTAGATTTAGGCTGAGTAGGTTATTTATTAATCAGCATGACATTTTGTTCCATTTAAAGAAGGTCATTGTAAATTAATAAAAACAATCTCTGTAATTCAGGTCAGTCTAGAATTTTTTTGCTGAAAAATTTCCAGAACTAGTGTAAAAGCAGTTTGCCTTTTGGTTTTCATATTCATGAAATTCTTTCTGACAGTAATATCTTAATCAGCCCAGGAATCTGCATTTTGCCCATTTCAAAGGTGCATATGTGAAAAGAAAGCTTTAGGACTATTTCAATAGTAAAATATGTAAATCACTAAATTAGAAAAACACATTTTTGCAAATTACTACAAATTATCTATGAGGACTAGAAAATTTGCACACCATTAATATGCAAGTAATCCACCCCTTAATGTGTAGTACATTATTATTTTGACAACTTTTACAAAAGAATGCCCTCTGATTGCTGTCTATGCAGCTATTATTGGCTCATAGGCAATGCTGAGCAACACAGCCAGCTATTCTCTGAAAAGTGTTTCTGGATGCAAAAAAAAGGAAGAATTTATGAATTAAAAATATTATTATGCCATGTAATTACAGAAGAGCTTTAAAAGAAAGACTCTTTGAAGAGCTCTTTGTTTCACAGAATAGTTGAGATTGGAAGGGGGCCTCTGCATATTGTCTCTTTATGACTCCTGCTCCTCAGGCTTCTCAGATCTGTGCTGAACAGGGTTTGGATTCCTCTGAGGATGGAGACATCAAATCCTCTCTAGGCAACCTATCCCACCACCCCCACAGGAAAAGACCACACTTTTTTCTGTCTGATAGAACAATTCTTGCTTAAGCCGCATTCATCTCACTTTCATGCATGATGCTAAAGATTAAAAGATTGTGTTTTAAAAGGAGTTATATTTAATGGTTTGAGCTGCCTGGAGCAGACTACTATGGACACCTGGAGGAAATGTGGGAAGAAAACCCCAAACCCAACATGAAAGATCTCTACAAGGCTGTGCAGGGGAAGCCAGCAAGTGGTGAAAATGAGTCCCATCCACTGACAAAAGCTGAGCCAGTGCATGTCACTGCATGTGTTTCAAGGCTAGGTCTGCTGAAGGGTGCCTCATTCACTCCACTGCTCCCAGCAGGACCCACAGAGCTGAACCCGCCTCTACTGGCCAACTGTTCCCAGTTTATATACTGGGCACGACACCCTATTGTATGGAATGGCCCTTTGGCCAGTTTGGGTCAGTCCTTCTGGCCCTGCTCCCTCCCAGTTTTTGTGTACCCACTCACTGACAGAACATGGCAAACAGAAAAGTCCTTCACTTAGGGCAAACAGAGCTTAGCAACATCTAAAACTTCACTTTGTTAGTAATGTTAACAATAACATTCTCATACTGAGTCCAAAACATAGCTCTGTAATAGCTACTTGGAAGAAAATTAAGTTTATCCCAGCTGAAACCAAGACAACACTGCAGGTCTCATAAGAGTTGATAGAGTCTGTAAAAATGTGCAGGAGTAGCCCTTTCTTAACTAGTGAAAGCACTTCAGGGACAGGATATACTATTGTTATAAAGGATACATGTCCAGAAAACAAAATTAACCACCAGAGAACATTGCAGAGAGATAACACTCTCCAACTTGTCCTAGAAATAACATTACCTACCTTTAAAACTAAGTGCATGTGATTTTACTTTATTATCTTAATCTATAACTATTTAGCAAAATACCCACCCTTTTTCCTATCAAACTGTATAGTCAAAGAAGTAGTCAGTATGACTAGTTGCTCATAACTTGGTGGTCCTAAATGCAACATAATACTCCTACATGTCTTCCAAAATTCCGTCTCCCTTTGAAATCTTGCTCCTGAATAAAAAAGAGCATCAAACATTTCTCAAATTTTACATCTGCTGTGTAAGAAGAACTATTTTGGCATAGACAAAGAACACTGGCTGAAACTGAAAGTAGTTCAATCTCTAGCCATACAGTTTGCATCCCCTGCCCATTTCAAACATAAGAGATAATATGTGACTGTTAAACTATGTACAAGACCTGTTCAGATGAACAGAAGAAGTGTGTCCTTGATATAAATTACTGCTTGGTTTGTTCTGAACAGTCTCTGACAATCACAAGCTTTCAGACACACAAAGGCTACCGTGACTAAGTATGAAAAATATACTGCACGAAATAAACAAACACTCTTGATACTTGGTGGGGATTATATTGACTGAAAAGGGTGAGTATATTTACTAATATCAGGACTTTTCCTACTCTTATAAAAGATAAAGACAACATCTGACTTCAGAGGGACTGTTAAGAGTAATAGCAATTAAAGACTGACAGCACTCATTAGCTGAGGACACTGGAGTCCTTGGATAAAAGCAGTGCAATTATTCAACTGGCATGTCTTCCTTTGCAGATAACAACTTTTATGATTTTTGACCTTTCTGGAATTATTTGTGAATGGATTCCTATTTTATAAAAAAAAATTATGATTCACAGCAGTTGCCAAATAATTTAGGTGAGCTATGCATGGTCATGAGTGAGTTTCACATTGCAAGCAGTTCATAGAATAATGTTGGACATCTCTAAGCCCAAAGGATTCCTGCAGACCTGTGATCAGCTAGACGAAGGATAAAGGATGCCATACTTTCCTGGGGCTGCTCCTTCCCACAGCATGCTCGTCCCCCACACAGAATTTAAGTGGATGGGACTTGGCAAGTAGAAAAGCCATGCTGGTATAACCAGGTATCACGGTGCCTCAGACTCCAGGTTATTGTTTGAGGAGGATTAATACTTGCTTTCTGCATCTCCTTGGCACATATCTTCTCACTTAACACTATGCTTTTCTCCACTTCTCTGCTTCAAGCCCTGTGGAGGAAAGCAAGCCCTTACAGGTGAGGCAAATGTCAGCAGAAGCTGGAAAGTATTCTGCTTCAATCCCTAGCAAGAACAGGGAGGCTCTCTCACAGAAGGTGAGCTGGAAGCAAAGGGATCCCAAATCTCACCCCCACAACTTGAGCAAGGCGAACTGAATATAGAGACAAATTCAAGAAAGATCCAGATCATAAAACAGTATCACAGGAAGGTGGAAGTCAACTCCTCGGATCAGATTTACGATCAGATCCCACAGCCACCAGGCAAGCACACACTGGCAGGTGACAGCCAAGGTCAAGCCAAGAAGTCAGCCCAGGGTGGGAGGCTCCACTACATGGCTGTCACTTGACTGGAGACCATCACTCCTTCAGGCTCAGCTCAAGGGAACAAGCCCTGAGGGCTAAACTTAAACAGAGCTGCTGGGTCCATGGGGGAGGGTGGAGGCCCCAGCCGAGGCTGATCAGGGCCATGAACACTTATTAATCACTCAGAGCCCTGACACTGCTTTCCTATCCGCGCTTGCCCAGCCACTTGCTGTAGGTGTATTATTCATATAAACCCAAGCAAATCTGGAGACTGTATGCTTAGAAACCACAATTGTGTCATAGAAGTGAAATAGGTTCTATCCGGATGTAATCTGGACATGAACTAAAATGTGGCAGCCCTCTGGGGAACATTCTCACCCTCTTCTGAGGAAAGGACAGCAATGAGCTCTGTGGAACAGGACTTTGGCTAAATTTTGTCCACAGGGAAAAAAGCCCAGCGATATATTTTAAACCTTGCACTATCTTCCTATGCAGTGTAATGTTTCTGGGTGCAAAAAGCTCCTCAGGAGCACACATGAATGTGCTAGTTCTGGGTTAAGATAGTCTTTGTATCTTTGTGTTGACAGTGGTAAAAAGCAGTTCATTCACTTTTGCTTTTTAACACTTCTATAAATCAAGATGCAAACATGCCAGAGAGAAAGGCCTTCTAAGCAATGCAAATGGAGATAGAAACAAACAACTCATTGAGTTAATTTAAATGTCATGAAGAGAATTTAAAAGCCTTTAAGCTCTGCCTACCACTTTTCAAAAACATTTATCTTGTAATTCAGTTTCTCTTTTAAAGAACATCCAAGAATAAATAAACCTAATTCAAGTGCTCTGTTAAAATATTTAGGTTGAAGGGTTTTTTTGTTTTTCTGGTTTGTTCGGTTTTTTAATTGAAAATTTATTTGATATTTTGGCTTTTTTACTCTTTGGCATGTTGAATTAGATGCCAACTTGCCCTCAGAAGTAGTCACATTGAGAAGTATAAAATCTGAAATCTCATCTAAAGTGGAAGGGAATATGGGAATTAATGAGGGCTGGAATCAGTCTGATCAAGGACCCTGTCAGTCACACAAATTACAGGTCTAAGAACATAATCTCTCTATAGCAACCAGTGGCACATATAGAAATGTTTAACCAAAAAACCCTGAACTTCCTATACACTTGAATGTCACTAGGAATTATTAAAAAAAAAAAAAAAGAAAAATTTTAACATGATCTCCTCTATTCTGAAAGTGTAAGTGACGAACTGGTCTTGAAGTTTACAAACTTCAAGTTATTTACCTAAATACTACTAGGAAATCATGTAAACCCTCTGTGCTGTGGTTCCCTATCAGTAAAAGAGAAAGGCATTTCCCTCCCATGCAAGGTAAAGCCTGCAGTTTATTTTAGTTCCCCAGTCTTAGGGCTGTACATACTCTTAGATGGGTAAGTCTAACTTCCTATCACTAACACAATCCTTGTAGACTCATTAGCTACCAGTAACATTGCTTACATTACAAATGTGAAAGGATCATTTGCTGGTATGGTTTATGAAGTTTTGAAGACATGCTCCCCCAGAGAATGTAGCCTCATACCTGAGCTTCCACATCACAGCAATTTCAACTCAGCTGAGCTCAGGAAGTGCTTACAGAGCATCTCCTGAGCAGTCCCTGCAGGCTGTCTCTGCTACCAGGGATGAGAGCCACAACAGTAAAGCTGCAGCATTTAGAAACAAAAGCACTAAACAAAGTAAATGGGACAGAGAGCAAGCAGGAGAAGGGAAGCTGGCAGCATTGCTGTTAAAGGAACTGTGGACAGTAGTCTGGCTCTGAGCCTTCCATGGCATTTATGTCATTCTATAGCTAAATCCTTTGCAGAATAGAGAAATAACAAGTTATCCTTGGTGAGGTTGCTGACTCAGTCCTGTGCACCATGCTCTCAGAGACTCAGCAAGAAACTAGAAATTCAGGCAATATCCCCAAAAGCAATCAGCAAGCTGGAGGGAACAATTCACCTGGAGTGAATTAAAGGATGGCTAAATGAGAAATGACTGGGGACATGAATTATGAAGAACTCAGTATCTGGGTTTCAGAAACTATGACTGTCAATGGTTAACTTCAAGAGCCACTGGGTTTATGACAAAACCCCTCTTGCCTTCAAGAAGGTCAAGAAGTCCCCAGGCTCATGTGCCAAATGGACAGAAAACAGGACAGAATGGCATGAAACTCTGAACAGAATGTACATTGTTCATTATCAGAAACAGTTTTCTGATAGCAGAAAAACAGGCTGAGCTTTTCCTCTCAGCAAAAGCAATGAAAGTAATTTAGAATTTCGGATGAGTGCATTCCTATCATTCAAATGAAATGGCCTCTTAGAAATGGATATAATTTGGCTAAGGAACTGGGATAGAGAGATCAATTCCAGCTTTAACCTGAACCTTTGTAAGGCAGATGTGGAACTGGGAATGGCTTCTTCCCCTGTCTTAGCTTTCACCAACCCTGCCACGAAACTCAGCTGGATGCCTTAGCCCCTCTCTATGCTGCCTTTAAGCCTGAAAAAAGACGACCTTTGTGGTTCCAGGAGTGCAGGACTTTGCTATCACATACTTTTGCTTATCATGCACAATGGTGCACCACTGTCCTGGTTTAGGGACATTTGTCCCAAAGCTTTTGGGGTATCTTTAATAAGATACAGTTTCTTGCATTTGTCTCTCTTGCTGTGCTGCATAGGAGCATGCATAAATAAATAATATCAGTTCACCCCTCAGGCAGCTTTCAGGCTTTTGACAAAATCTAGAAGATATACGACTGTAGCTTTAAATTAAGGAATACTCGACAGGTTCACTAAAGGGTATTTACTGTAACTCCCTAGTAGACTTCAGTATTATACAGTTTGATTTCCTTGCAGTATTATGCAGTTTGATTTCTTTGGCATATCATCTTTTGTCCATTATCAATAAAAAAAATCTGACATAGTATCAGTAAAAACTGCAGAACTCTTCAGTGTCTAAACACCATGAAGCAACATATTTTCCCTCTCCCCTTTAGCAACAGATTAGCTTCACAAAATATGAATAATTTTTGTTAGATGGATGTGTTTATCATACTCTTTGAAAGGAGACACAGTGGGAAGGGAGATCACCACCTCCTTTGTCACTGTGGTTGCAACATGCTGAAGAATGGAGGGCAGGGGATGAGGCTCAGGAAAAAGGAAAACTACATGAATAGTGATGTCTTGATGATAAACAGCCTATGGCTGTTATTCACGACATTAATATTTTCTTTCTCCTCTTTTCCAGATACACCATTTCACCCCCTCGTACAGGATGTTTGGATAACTAATCCTGAAATTTTTTCTTACCTTGAAAATCCACTGCGCAGCTTTAATATCTGCTTCATCTTCATTTTGGAGGTTCTCCTTTGTCTGACAGTTGTCTGCATGGTAGCTATGAGTCCTGAAGTAGAGCACAACTTGCCTCCACATCGAGAAATAAAAAGGCTGTTCCTGAATCAAATTTTACAATGACCTTTCTTGGAAAAGCACCACTTATATTTAATGATGAAACTAAACCAAATCCCAGACATTGGGCTGAATGACAACAACATAAAGAGTGCTTGTCCTTATACTGATGGACAAGTGTCCAGGACTCTTGCAGCTTGCCAGGTCTTCCTGCAGCCTCCACTGGTCTGGAGACAAACAGGATTATCTGTCCTCAGATATCTGCAGTGTCTCATCCCTTCAGCATGTGCCAGCTTAGAGATTAGACTTACAACTTTGTAGGTTTTAGTAAATTGCAAAGGAGAAAGACAGGCACAGAGTGGTTGAACATGTTAGAAAAACTAGCTGCAACAACCATGAGACACTTTTTATCCCCTCAGAGTGAATGTATTCCAATTACAACTTGAAAGAAGAAGGAACTCAGCACACAGTCATACTCTGCAGGCAGTACCAAATAGAGATGTCTGTCTTAGGTCAGTGGTACCTGCCAATCACATGTTTTTCCTCACTGGTTGAACAGATGGCCTGCTGGTAATCCTTGCAGCGCCAGTGAAAACAGCACATGAGCCTCAGCCGTGTCTCAGGATAGAGACACACTAAATATAAGGACTAAGGCTCCAGGTAGATTATTAATAGATTTTTTCTCCCAGCTGTATGGAGGGCTGCCAGGCTTTTGCCAACATTCATTTGCTATTGTTTACATCTTTTTTTCAAGCCGAAAAATATGCCAAACCCAACATTTTTTTTCCACCAAAAGACCAAAGCATTGTAGATACAAGGTAGATATAATATATCTGCCCACACAGCATCTCTTGTGAGAAGAGCTGCCTTGGTCACATTTCTGTCCTCTTTTCAGAGAAATTCAGTAAATGCTGAGGAGAAAAACTAAGAACAATGAGGCTTGACAAGGTAAATTGCACTAGAAGTCACCATACAGTAAACTCTGTTACAGAAAGCTGTAGTATAGCTCCAGTAATAAGTTGACTTTGTCAGAATTGCTGCTGAGACTTAGAAAAACAACTTTTTTTTTTGTTTCTGTCCTTTAGCCAGGCTTACCATCAGCAGCACTGGGCAGCTCAGCATTTCCCTTTTTCTCCAAAAAGCTAGTGTTCTGACTTTATCTTTTTCTGAGAGGATGAAGTTAGAGGACCTATTGCTTTTTCTTTTTTCTTATTTAACCCTGTGAGCTTCATTTCATCTGGAACTGCAGCAATTTCTGAGAGAAGAGCACTCCTTCTATATTTCCAGGTGTGGACCCTCTTGTACAGACAAAAGCTCTTGGCACAAAGCAACAGAGACTGATGGTGAAAGGAGGAGATGCTGTAGACTCAAAGAGTGGCTGGAGACTGTTCAGCTTTCAATAGAGAAGGGAATGTACACGAGACAGAGACACATGTCTCTATTCCCACTACTATTTTAACCCCAGATGCATTATTTCTCAAGGCTACAAACAGTAGTGCATTGGCCTTTCTGTTCTTGTTTTTGCATAGCACTTCACTTCCAATTTTCTGGCATTACAGCAATGTTCCATTATACTAGGGGGAAAAATAGAAGATGTATTTATTACAATAAATGTTAGTTTATATTTCTTTCAAAAAAGACCACTCCTATTGCAGAAAAGTTATGTGTGGTTCCTTCAGTGAACTTGTAAAACCTCATTTCAAAGAGGAGGTGGAGCAATCAGAAGGTTGCCTGTTATAACATATGCGCAACTGTGGCATATTAGCTTTACGAGATCATTAAGGCCAGAGATCTGATTAATTAAAAAGAAAAATAATCCAAGTGATCTATGATGTATCAAATGATCTATATCCTAGAAGTCAGATAAGTCTATATTGGCTGCAGGAAGCAGGTGTTTCTTGTTAAAAAGGATACTCACAAAATAATGTTTTTCTACCATGACATACACAACAAAATGAAGATAAAATAAAAGCAGAAAACAAAGACAGATGAAGCAGTAAAATCCAGCTCACAATGGGCCAATCTTGCTATAATTCCTGAGGACAAACATCTAATGAAGTACTCCACATCTTCTCATATTGAAAAATCACTTCTGTTTCTATGCAAGGAAGCCTTTTCAACGAGGCCTCTTCACCCTTCCACAATTAGAGAGGAGAGAAAATAAAACTACTTTAACATTTTGTGAATTAGAGAAGTGTGCTCACTTTTCTAACCTTCTAAGCATGTTTTGCGTGGAGAAACTTTCCAAGCATTTTTTTCTACACGTTAAATACTTGTGCAGACATGCAGGAGCAGGTGATGTACAGAATGGTGAAAGGTTAAATGGCAGGTGTGCAAAACACTTTTGTAATTTGAAAAATATGTGTTAGACAATGATACGTTGTTCTTATTACAAGAAAGAAAGGAGAACAGAAAAACACTCTCACAATCCAGCTGTCTGTAGCTTTAGTCTGAAGATGACTCATCTGCATTAGTTTTCTAGTATTAAACTATTGAGCATTCTTATTCTTTGTGATCCAGCAAATTGATGACTTTTATTCCTGCATGCTGACGTGCTTTTCACTTTTCACTCTGTTTCACACATCAATAAAGTCATCTAAACATAGCAACTTCAAATGAAACTGCATTGCCAGAAGTTAATGGACAAGCACTGATGTGACCAAAAATAGCTAAATGAGAATTGTTTTGCACATGTAACTCCTAAAGGATAGATCCTTGCCACAAAGATAGGCACACAGCACCTTTACAGTCAACTAATACAAATAAGGCACCATGGGATGCTCCAAGCTGATGATGCAGGATGGGTTTGTACTGGTTGCTGAGAATTGCCTTTTGCTGTCATAGTGGTGACAGACATACAAGAGAGGCTCCTCTAATAACTGTACAATTCCTTCCTTCCTTCCTCAAAACTTTCCCTTGCAATGAAATGAAGTTCCTTCACACAGAGAGTGTCTCAGTGAGTGGGACTCACACTGGTGAAAATTTTCAGATATGCCCAAGTGTTTGAGGATGGGGGATATGCGAATCTTGGTAGCTTACTCACCACCCTCTGACAAGGTGGCTCAAAATTCCACCGTGAGCTTCCTAAAGGAGTAACACTGTCACCAGCAAAGTGTCCACTACACTATTCACCTCCTTTCTCAAGCATTTCTGGGTGTGTTGAAGAGAACAGACTTCAACCAGATGCTTTTTGCACTCTGCTGAAGACCCTTCTGTACTATGAAAGCTGCTAATTTCTTCCTACCTTCTACTGTATGTATCTCATTCAAGAGTTGCGAATCAATGCCCAGACTTTCCCTCTTAAGCCAGGAGAGTTGTTCGATGGAGTACCACACTTTACACACCTTGTCTGTACATATGAAGAACCCTGCAGAGGTGTGAGACATGACTGTCCCTTACAGACCTATAGTAACCTTGTGTTAATGTTTTGCCTTTATTCCATTGCATGGCATAGAAGCATATGTAAATTAAACATATCTGTATACAGGTATATTCAGGAACCATATATTGTTTGCAATCTTTAACATGGCACATTGGGTTCATTACTTTGATTCCTCTGCTAGAGATTATTACCTTGCCTGGCACAGATGTCATGCTTACTCATAATTAAATACCCCCGGAATCTGGGTTAGGAAAAAAAAAAAAAAGTAATCACTATTACAATTATTTCTCCCCTCTTTGTATTTCTGCTAATTCAGTAGATGCATACTTTCAACCATTATGCCTCACTCCAAGGTTACAGAAAAGTTACAGGGAAATATTTTTTACTGTAGCTTCTCAACAGCCTGAGAAATGAATAGTAAAGCCAGAGTCTGAAATTTATGATGAAGTCAGCATGCCAAATCACACTTTTAAAAACTTATTTTCTACAGACAAACGACTATGTTGCTGTAGTATCAAAATTTTGATTGCAAATAGCAATCCTCCTCCTTTTAACCAGACTCCAGGCTGAATGGATGATGATGAACTCTTGCAGGTGGTGGAACTAGACAAAAACAGTCTGCTATAAAAAAAAAGGCAAGTGATGACCTGATGCATATTCTGAACAAGAGATCACATGGGGCACCAAACTGCAACCATGAACTTATTATTTTCTGCTTACAGTAAGGTGCTGAAACAATATTGGAAGCAGGAACTAGAGAGAACCACGATCCTGTGCATACCTGCACTCAGGTTCCTACAGAGTACTGTGGTACTCTTGGGTTAAGCCAGAAGTGTGTTAAAGCACTGGTAAAAATATGCTGAGCAAAGAAGACGACAGCATTTTGGATGATTTCTTTGAAACAGGTGATCCCTTGCAGAAGAAATGGCTTTGCATGTCTAAGCAAGAATTCAGAACATTACCCCGCTAGACATAGGGGCACATGGTGAGGAGCAACTCCGTGTCTTAAGACTGGCAGCTGGAAATGCACATTAAGAGGTGCTGATCCAATTTCCAAGGGTTTACTCGAACTGTTGGACTGAACTTGGAAGGGTGAAGATGGAAGAATATCATACTTGACCTAGGTAAGATAAGACATAAAGCCATCAGTGTTTTCAGTGCTGGGACAGTTTAGGGTTTGGGCAGAAGTATCACTGTGGACAACTAAGGCAGTTTCATGGAAGCAAAGCCTGATGTGCTGAATGGTATCTTGTAGGATCATGGTAGAGGCTTTTGAAGCGTTGTTGTGGTTTAACCCCAGCTGGCAACTAAGCACCACGCTGCTGCTTGCTCATTTTCCCCCATGGAATGGAGAGAAATGGAAGAATAAAAGTGAGAAAACTCATGGTTTGAGGTAAAGACAGTTTAATAGGGAAAGCAAAAGCTGCTCATGCAAGCAAAGCAAAAATGGAATTAATTCACCATCTCCATTTGGCATGCAGTTGTTTAGCCGACCCCAGGAAAGTCAGGCTCCATCATGCATAGCAAGTACTTGGGAAGACAAACAGCATCACTCTGAATATCTCCCCTTATTTCATCTTCTTCCCCCAGCTCTATATGCTGAGCATGATGCCATACGTTGTGGGATATCCTCTTGGTCAGTTGGGGTCACTTGTCCTGGCTGTGTCTTGTCCAAATTCCTTGTGTACTCCCAGCCTTCTCACAGGTGGGGTGGAGGGAGGAGCAGAAGAGGCTTTGGTGCTGTGCAAGCCCTGCTCAGCAGTAATGAAAACATTCCTGTTTTCAGCACAAATCATGCTAGTCACTGTAAAGAAAATTAATTCAATCCCAGCCAAAACCAGCACATGCCTTCATTAGGCAAATTGCATTTAAAAAGCTTCAAGCTTTGTTCTATTTATCTTGCAAGAACTTTGGCTTCTTTATAAAATGGATAGAGCCATATGTATCATCATTGGTAATGTGATTTGAAACAACTGTGGAAAAGGTGAATATGTTTATTCCAGAGGCCTGGTACTGGACAAAAAGGAGTGGCAAATGAGACATGCCATAAACAGGCGGAGCGGAAGCAGGAAATACTGAATGCCACAGAACAGAAGTTACAAACACTCTTTTAAAACAGGAACCGGTTAAAATAAGGCCAAATGCTAACTCACAGTTATGAAGCAAAAATCAGATTCAAATCAACTCTCAAAGTAACAGATTTTTCAAAATTGTGCAGAGATTTGTATCCTAGAGATCAGGAGCTGTGCCAGCATTTCTTATCACTGTGAGCAAACAATGTGCAAGAACACAAATTTGTTATTAAACCTCTAAGTCCCACATGTTTGATAATCTGCAGAATCACATTAATGGATGTATTTATTACAGACTAGATGACACAGTGTGCACAGGGCTTTGGGAGCTTTCTTCTGATGATGTATAAAGAAAGGCAAATATTCTTACTTGGACTGTACCTGGGATTTATGCTTGTGTTATGAAGAAACCAAGAAGCGTTTTTGTGGTATGAAGGAAGACTCATTTTAAAGGGAAAATTCTATGGAAGAAGTATAAATCAGTGGCACAGTGACAACAACTGTCCTGGAGTTAAAAAAAACCCCACCTATTGAGATACTGGCCAGGAATAATTTAAAAAACAGTGTATCTTCTAAACGGAAAATACAGAGACCCTAGAAAAATTAAGTTAGCAGTACACCAACTCTAAGCCAGCTCTACATTGGCTGTCTTGATCTGTTCACAGACAAACCCCTGATTATTTTTGTTTTCTCCTTATATGTTAGCAGAATGACTTTTTGGGATCATTTCTGTCTAGGATTGGTATGTCTATGCACTTCAGCACGGTATGACTGGAAAACCTCACTCAGCAAATGAATGCATTGAGATTTTTTTTTTTTCTCGGAAACATAGAAGTTTAAGCCCACAGCTTCTGAAAACACTTGGGCCTTTAGTCTCAAGTTTCCTTTCCAGCCAGACTCGCCCTGTCTCTGTGGAAAAGCGGAGCCATTCTGCAAACAGCACAGGTGGGCACCTGTAGGTGTGTGCTTTATCCTGTGTTCCCAGGATGGGATTAGATCCCCTGTATAATATCATACACAAGTCTTGCAGGTGGGTCAGGGCAATCCCAAGCACAAATACAAGCTGGGCAGAGGATGGATTGAGGGCAGATCTGAGGAGAAGAACTTGGGGATGGTGCTTCAAGAAGATCAACGTGACCCGGCAATGCACCCTCACAGCCCAGAACGCTAACCCTAGCTGCATCCAAGGCAGGGGGGTTGGAATCAGATGATCTTGAAGGGCCCTTTCAACCCAAACCATCCTATAGCTCTCTGACATGCAGGTACATACAAATGTGCATATTTACGCGCCCTAAGCACGCATTCACAGCTACACCAGCACGACCGCGCAGGCGCGGGCGGGCCGGGATGTCTCTCGGTGTGTCCCTCGCAGGCCGCCGTCGCGCTCACGTGAGCGGCGTCACATGACGGCGGCAGCGCCGGGGCCGTCGGGTGCGCGGTACTGCCCGGGCTGCCCAGGCCGCCCGCGGCCTCCTCTCGCTCTTCTTCCTTCCCTCCCTCCCTCCCTGCACGGCCTCCGCCGCTGGTACGCCCCTGCGGTGAGTGGGAGCTGCCCCGGGCCCTGGCTCGGTGGGGCCCGGGGTCGGGGCGTGCCGTCGCACGGCTTCTGGCGGGGTCTCTGGCAGGTCCGGGGGGATGCTAAGGGCTCCGCTGCTTCCGCGGGCTCTGGGCTCTGCCGGGCCCCTCGAGAGGCGGCCGGGCCGGTGAGCCCATGCAGGGAGCGGCAGGACCGTGCCTGGTCTCTCCCTGTCCCTGCGGCAGGCGCCTCTCTGCTTCTTCGGCTTAACTGCAGCCCCTGAAATCTCTGTTACCGATTCTGCCCTGGGGCAGTGTTTAAATGGCTCCGGGTGGGTCAGTAAGAGCCTGGAAACCTTCAGTGGTCATTGAGGGACATAGTGGTGCAGTCTGTATGCGTTTCTGCTCGTAGAAGTGATTTCAAAGGGAGGGCGTTTGTCCTCTGCTTGCCCAGGATAGTTCTTCATTTTTCTCCTTTCTTTTGTTAGAACTGTATTTTCCTTCAGTCATGAAAGCGAGATGTGCTTGCTAGGGATAGGCCTGAATGTGCTAGTTTGCTCTTGCTTGATCTGTAAGGGAAGCCAGAACAGTCCAGAAATAGGCTGCATGGAGAGGCTGGGAACAGTTCAAGTTGTAAGGAATTCCAGCTCTAGCTGGATCTGAAGTCTTTGCCAGCACACTTCTTGTTTTGGCATCAAAGTCAGGTGGAGATTTAAACCATAAAGGAAGGGGAAAGAAGTGGTGAAGGTCACTGTCAGTGGTAATGTGGTATAATCTGATAAAGAACTTCTGTTCGTTTTTATTTTTCAGTTTGCTTTCTGTACACTGATGATCTTGATTTTCTTGTTAAGTCTGTATAGCATTGTTTTAATTGATATACTTATGTTTTTTTTCTTTACCCTGAAGTTGTAGTTTGCATGTTTCTAATGTCTCAATATTCTTAGACAAATACCTGAAGTAAATCAGTCCTAATGTGTGGGGTTGGGGAGGATATGCACTGAATTTTAACCCTGGAAAGAAGATTTGGAAAGAAGACACATTCTCTTATCTGTAGGGCTACTTGGATGATGCAGAATAGCCATCTAAATTCAAATAACTTAATTTCATTGTTTAAGGATTCACAAGACTTAGAAATAATCTGTGTCTTTTGTTTTAGTAAACTTATGATTGGCTTAGGGTTGAGTGTGTAGGTATAGCTTATTTTTGTTCGTTTCCAATAAGCTGCATTTTAAATACTTTATAAAACCTGGATTTTTTGAGAAACTAACTAGTACAGTGTTAAGGAATGGAACATCTGGAAACAGATTTTTCTTTTCATTTTTTAAAATATTGTAAAAATAGTCTGCTGTTAATAAAAGGTCTCAAATCTGATTTGCACTTCTAGGTGCATTTTAACTATCAGTCAAGATGGATATCCGAGGTGCTGTAGATGCTGCTGTCCCAACAAACATCATTGCTGCCAAAGCTGCTGAAGTTCGGGCAAACAAAGTAAACTGGCAGTCATATCTCCAGTAAGTAAAAAATTTCCACATTCTTTTCCCCTTTTAAGTGTTCAACTTTTTGAGATTTTAGGCTACAGTGGAGCATTACGTTCCAGTGAAGAATGTTCTGTTTGCATGAGAGTAGTTGGAAAAAGTCTACATTAAGTGGAAGTGGCTATGGAAAATGTTCATATGACTTATTACCAGAAGGAGAACTCTGGTTTTGTCAACTGGCTGCTGTAATAGCAATTAGTATAGGTTTGCATAAATATGTGGTAAAGCTGTTTTTTTCCCCTTATAGTTCAAACACTAGTCTCAATTTTAGCCTTATTGGATGACTGCTGAATTAAGAAGAGTTTACAGCAATAATTGTCTTAAGTGTAGGTATGGTATGTCTATTGCTGAAGTGCTTTTTGTGGCAATATGAATTGTACAAGCAAAACTGGAGTGGTAGTCCAGGAGAATAAGCTGTACCTTAAGTAAAGGAACATTAATACTGGAGGACAACTTAAGAAAGTAAATCGGGGAATAGGCTGAAACAAATCAATCTAGGGAGAGCTGTGCTGCTGTTCCAGGCAAGCTCAGAGTTTCCTTTGGCATGGATATGATGACACTAGGAGAAGCAAGAGAAATGCTGTCCTGAGAGGACATAGATACAAGCTGAGGAAAAGTTTTATAGGTGAGGTAGGATAATGGGGAGAAGAAACAGGCTTTCACTAGTCCTCTCTACCCTGAAGTGAAATGCAACATTCTTGCAGCCTGTTCCTTGTGATAGGTAGGCATGAGAAATATTGACCAAGTGTAAATTACTATTTATAATAGCAAATTATTTTATAGTTAATTGCTTTGTAACTAACGTGGCAGAAATCTTCATGTTTGTAGAGATACAAACCATATGGATGATGCTTTGTGATTGTCAGCATTATACCACTTTAAAAAAATAGGGTTTTTTTTCACATTGCTGTGGTACATATAAATATGGCATATATTAAATAACCTTGCAAAACTCTACACGTGTAAGCTGAGAAATACTAACCCAGTGGAAGCTTACTAATGACTACTTGCTTTGCCCTGTCCTGTGTATTTCAGACTTGCTTATTCCATTCATTGAATTGTATTATTCTTTTCTATGTGATTATATATCTGCATGATAAATCTGCATAAAGGAACTTATCTTCTGAGACCTTTTTTTTTGCTAGGCTGTTTTTAAGATGCATGTGTTCCTGGTTGAGTGTGGTACTCAGTGGCTTTGCAGGCAAAAGAGAAAGGTTGGAGTGGTAACCTGACAGTGGCAGCTCCCAAGCACTCTCCAAACAACCCAAGTGGCTTTTGCTGTTTTGTGTGTCCTCTTATCTGTCTCATGGGAAGTGTGACCCAAGGATACCTGAACAGCTATTCCTGTGCTGTCCTAGTGGCAGTGAATGGCTAGTTTGCAGTTACTTGGAATGAAAGTGGGAGTGCAGTTGTTCACTGTTCATGGAAGTGAATATAAGATTCTTTCACTGCTTCTCTGGTGTTTCTGTAGGGCTGGTGAGAAAAATCTGTTTGTTTTGTTGGTATACGGGATGGTTCTATTAGACAAGGAGTTGTATTTATGTAGTATTATTTGTTTGACTATGTGGTCTGCTGTTAATAATTTTCATTCATTCTTGGGATTCTCTTTCTCTGGTGCAGTATAAGATACGGGGATTTTTGTTTGTAAATCTTTATGTAAATTTGTGTAATGCAAATTTTTATGTAACTTCTTTTGACCAGAGGGCAGGGTTCTTTTTTGGATTTTACCTGTAGAATTTGACTTTGGTTTTGTTCTGGAATCTGTGAAGGAGGAATAAACTAGTTATTTCCTCTCTTTGAATTAGTCAGGTTTTGGAGGCTATTGTAGTGCATCTGGCTGTTGTTTGTGATCCTATGAGAGGACGAGTGAGACTTTTTGATTCTCGGTGTCCTTTGTGTGTCAATGACAGTGTGTCCTCTTTATTATTGTTCTGAAATAAATGTAATTGTTGTGTGTCATATTTACTGATAACAGCCTGACTGTCTGGGTAAGTTGGCTTCAAGGATTGACTTAAATGGTGCCAGAGGGATTGTGGAGCATCTTGAAGATAACTATTTCTTTGGCTGAGGAGCTTCCTTCTAATGAGTTATTGAAAAACATCAGCAGAACTTTTGATGCTTCCAAAGGAAATAAACACATGGCTTGATTTGGATATGTCCTTTTTTTTTCAATGGATAGGCTTGGATATAATGGTGTCTTTAAGGCTGAGCTTTAAGGGCTTTCTTGGAAAGTCAGTCAGTGCAGTTATATTGATTCATTTCTGGAATGAAGCACATTATTAAATGAGTAGAAAGTACTTTCTTTGATGCACCTGTTAGAGGCAGGTCAGAGTGGTTTGGTTTGGTCTGGTTTGTAGAGCAGAAGGAAAATGGAATGCCTGAAAGGACAGTTCTTTCTTTTGAGCTGCACTTACTATGCACTTACTGTGATAAACTTGCACATAAATATAGGAAGGCATTACTTCAAGTCATTAGATGTTTTTAAATTAGGGGAAATATTTTTGTTTTCCCTAAGTTAACACATTAACTCAGGTGTGACATGATTTATGCTTCTTAAATATGATGTATGCTTCTTAAACTAGAGACATTACTTATGTAGTTGAGGAAACTATAGACAGTACTTACGTAGTTGAAGTAAAAGAACTTCACAAGAAATTCTGATGAAATGTTTCTTTCTCCTCTGGCTGTGGCAGTTGTATGTGTATAAAGGCGCTTTGAAGGTTGCATCACTTGCAACAGCATTTGACTCAGGGTCACACAGAAGGGCATTCTGAAATTCTTTTCTTCTCTCTATTCTTCAGTGTAAAAGTAAAATGGCTTACTTGTAGCTGGTCAGACTTCAGTAGCATAACTTCTTGTAGAGTCAGTTAAAGCTAAAGATTAACTGACATAGTGTTTATTCCATCTCTGAAGGTTGTAACTGTAAACTAAATATCAAATTACATTTACACACAACTGCTGACTTTTGATGTTTTTTTCTGTATATTGTTAGATATCACAATTGTCTATATTACCAGCTTGCTAGTGTGTTCACTGCTCCTTACAAAATTAGGCTATGGAAAAAAATAATTTGTTTTCTGGTGCTAAAATTTATCCTTTCTTTATGTTGGATTCCAGCTGGGGTGTATATCTGAGGGAGAAGAAAGTAACAAAGCTTGTAACAGTGGAAGGTGGTGTGTAGGTCTGCTTGTGGAGGCCATTAGTTCTGTATGGACTTTGCTGCCTTTGGATCTTGAGACTTGTGGCAATTCAGAGGTGTGGGTGCCCTCAGTGAGTTGAAAAGGCAGTGGCTGTTTTGCTCTGTGTGGTTGCTCTTAGCATTTGCCTCAGAGTGTCAGAATGCCAGAGGAGGGTGTGTTGACTTGCTTGAAGCAGGTTTTGGTTTGCTTATTGTAGTAAATGGGTTCTGTGGAAAATTGAGCTTGTTTCAGAGTTTTAACTTGCATCTTACTGTGCTGTAGGTTTTCTAGATACACAGCATTTAACAATACTTTATATTTAATCAGGTGAGATACTTGGTGGCTAAATTGTACATAGTTTCCTGTGTGTTTTCAAATGCATGTTTGTGAATTCTGATGCTAAATTATCTGTTCTATTTTCCCAGTGGAAGAACCTTCCAAAGCAGGTTAAATATCTCCAACTTTAAAAGTCTATCTTAGAGGAAATATTGAAGTTTCCTAATTTGTAGTGTGGGGGGGGTTTCTTCTGTGTTTTTTTTTTTTTTTTTTTTTTTTTTTCTCAAATCTGATTGAGTCTTGTAGAGTACATTCAGTCTGTTTTACTGTTTAATTTTGTAGTGCTAAAACCGTTGAGCAATTGGGTAAATTTAGTGTCTCTAGGTACATGCAAATACCTGGATAAAAGAAATTATGCCTTGATATGATGGCTTCATATGAGCTTCATATTTACTGCATATATAGTAATTTTTTTTAAATATTAAAAACCCAAACCAAAATGAAAACCAAGCAAAAATATCCTAACATCCAGAGAGGTTTTTGTTAAATCATTTAAAAAAAAAAAAAAAAGCAAACAAGAAAAAAACCACCCAAAAAAGGGGAACAAGACTTGCTGGAGGAAATGCATAATTAAAAGAAGAAATCACAAGATTCTGGATCATACTGAGCAATCAGGAGGATTTAAAAATGGTGGTCTTGCAGTTCACGTTTTCTAAATCCTAGAGTTTCAGTTTTGTCTCCTCTAGCAAGTGCTCTCAAAGGCAGCTCCTGGTACTCAAGAGCTTTGAAAGGTAATTGCAGGGCTCCTGGCCTAAGCCTGATATGGTCAGACAGGAGGAAAAAAATAGGAGAATTCGCATGTTTAAATAAAGAGACTTTCATAGGACAGAGAAGGAAGAGGACAAAAAAAAATTAAAGGACTTATACTAGATCTGGAACACAGAACTGTATAAGCTACTGGGAAGAATATTAACTATCCCAGCTGAAACTGAGACATAGCTGAAGCTCAAAGTGACTTCTACCTTGGCAAAAGACTGTAGACACATCCTGGAAAATAACAAATTAAATGGCTTCTAGGAAGAGGGGTAGAGCGGGGCTTTGGTTGCTTGTTTGCTAAAAAGTGCTGGGAAATTGCTGCTGCTTTGAGACAGCAGAGGGATGAGGAAAATATGTAATAGCACCATGGGATTCAGTATCAGCTGAGTATCAGTCTGAGGCTGTTCTGCACTTTCTCATGTTTTTAGTTGTTTTTTCTTCTCCCCTCAACTGTGTAATTGGTTATTTCAGTTTTAAAATGAGATGAATGGAAATAGATGGACTTGAAATTACTAAAACTATTAATCAGATGTATGAGTTCCTTGATAAAATATTAACAGCTTGTTTAAAAAGCTGTCAGACCCTTTGTAATGTTTTGTATGGGTTGGAAGATGTATTTTAGAGTGGCAGTATCAAAGCGATAAAGAGTAAACTTCAATGCCTTTTTTTCCTCACAGCAATATCAATCCCCACATATATTTCTCTTTTTTTCCTGTGGCCTAATGTAGGATAAAAGCAAAAGCTTGAAAGCTTTTTTCCTTTGCAGTTGGCCGACCTCTTCTAATAGCTTGACTGGAAAGAAGTAGTCTTTCTCCAACATTAAAGTTGAAAATTAAGGGTTCATTTTATGTATATCTAAGGTTCACCTTTGAAGTGTTTTGCAAGTGGCAATATTCTTATAAACAAGCAGCTTATCTGGTTACTTCTGTATCAGTAGGATTCATGAGTCCCTGGCTTGGTGAGCATTAATTGAAACAAAAGTGGCTTCTAGTTATGGGTCTTTAAATCCAGTATTTGTGGTAGATGAATTGTCCACCTCTTTCCATAATTATTGAAATCCATCCTTAATAGGCAAGAAAGAACATATGTCAGTCTAAAAGGCCTGGTAGCAGCATGGTCATCATTGGCTAATCACATATGATTCATCTATAATTAGTTAAGTTTTTGCAGAAGTTGGGCAAGGACTACCCTACCATTGGCTTTAGGAATCTTCCATCTAGTAAATCTTGATTACCTTTCCTCAGTGCATATGAGGATACCTGTAACAAAGCAGCTGGAATAGCTGCACAAGAATAGCACACATGGCACTGGAGTACTTATGTTCTTTTCTTGAATAGTAAATAGATAAAAGATGGCTCTGTGGTGAGGCCATACTCAAGACATAATCATTTAAGTAAGAGGAAAGAAAAGAACACATTGTAGATCTTATTTCTCTATTTCAAGAATCCAGGTGAGCCAGTTAAAAAAGAAATGAACACTTCTGTAAAGTTTACAATGATGTAAATGTAATCTCTAGTCAGGGAACATCTGAAAACTGACCTTGAATATGGAAAAGATAGGTGAGGAGTCCGTGCTACATAGCTTTGCAAAGTAGAAGAGGCATTTCATTCAGTGGAAATGTTAAGAGGAGATGAGTCTTGGAAATAACTGAAGCAGGAATGTCTAATGCTTTCATCCCTTGTGGCTGCATGAATTTCTTCTTTCCTGAAGCCCTCCTGGTATTACCTAGTAAAGCTAGTCACCTGTTAAAATCTTGGATATTTTTAGGACTGCTTGATTTAAAATTACTTTTCTTAACTAAAGAGTACCTGACTGTACTATTTTGACAAGTTTTTTTTCTTTCTTGTGAAGTTTTATATTATAAAAAACCCAAGTAGTGTTCTACAAGTCTGTCTGACTCTTCAGCTGAGTCAACAGCTTTCTGAAATATCACTGATGATGGCAGTAACCACTTGAATATCAAGTTGAAGGGAAGATTATAAGTAGACATCTGTTATCTTATAGGTGTCCACAACAGATCACTGTATCAAGCTCCCTTGCTATGTGTTTGGATGAACTTGCATGCATATCAGTTTTTAAACTCAAAATGTAGTTAGTGAAAGCTAAAAATAAATTTGGAACCACAATCTCTGTTCTCATTAAAATTTTCTTCAGTGTTTATGGCAAACTTAAAATAACAATTAATTTTGTTTTTCTGCACTTATTTCTTGCTTGGATTAGACTGTTGCTCATGTTATGTATTATCATTTTGGCATAACATGCTAGCTGTGTGTATTTCAGTTCTTACCACTGACGTTGCATTCAGCCCCTGGAAGATGAAAAACTATTTAGAGAATGCAGTTAAAAGTGACACATAGAGAAAGCTTATTCCACCATTAGTTTTAAATTGTTTAAGTGAGACCCTTTGCAGAAGGAAGCCCATTACAGTTTTTTGGGAAACAGCATTGGTAAAGTGATATGGTTGATACTGTATCCCCTCTACTCTGCTCTCACAAGACCCTGCCTGAACTGCTGCATCCAGCTCTGGAGTCCTCAGCACAACAAAGACACGGACCTGTTGGAGCAGGTCCAGAGCAGGGCCACCAAGATAGTGACAGAACAAAGGGCAATGGTTTTAAACTGAAACAGGGCAGGTTTATATTATATATTAAGAAGAAACTCTTAACTGTAAGGTTGATGAGGCAGTGGAACAGGTTACCCAGAGAGCTGTGGCTGCTTTATCCTTGGAAGTGTTCAAGGCCAGGTTGGATTTGGCACTGAGCAATCTGATCTTATAAGTGACATCCCTGCACATGGCAGAGGGGTTGGACCTAGATGATCTTCAAGGTCACTTCCAAACCAAACAGTTTTATGATTCCATGATAGCTCAGGATAAAGAAAACAAGGTTGGTATGATGGGTTGATGTTGACTGTTCGCTAGGTACCCATCAGGACAGGACACTCTTGCTCCATCAAAAGAACAGAGGAAAAAAGACATGACAAAAACCTCTGCAGTTCGGGTGTAAGGACAGAGAGATCACTGACCACTTATCATGGGCAAAACAGGCTCTACTTCGTGGCATTAAACTAATTTATTGCTGATTAAATGGAGTAGGTCAATGAAAAATAGGAAAAAATCTAAAAAACCCATGCTGCCCCCCTCCCTTCTCAGGCCAAACTTTGCTTCAATTTCTCTGCCTCCTTGCTTTGAGTGGTGTAAGGGAATGGGGTATGGAGGCTGTGGTCAGTTCATAACAATCTCTGCTGCTCCTTCCTTCTCACACTCTTCCCCTGCTCCATTCTGAGGTGTCCTACTCATGGATTATGGTCATTCACAAACTCGCCCAGCATTGATCCTTTCTGCAGATTCCAGACTTCCAGGGATGGGCTGCTCCAGCATACATCACCCTTGAGGTCACTGCAAGAAAACCTGCATGGACTGCAACTTTGTGTAAGGCACGTCTGCCTACTCCAGCAAGGGTGTCCTCCATGGACTGCAGGCGGATCTCTGCTCCACCTAGGATCTCAATGGGCTGCAGGGGGACAGCTGCCTCACCATGGTCTTTGCCACAGGCTGCAGGGGAATCTGTGCTCTGGCATGTGGATAACCTCCTCTCCCTCCTTGTGCACTGATCTGGCAGTCTGCAGGGTTGTTTCTTCCACATGTTCTCAGCCTGTCTCACGGCTGCTGTTGCACAGCAGTTTTTACTCCTTGAATATATTATCACAGAGATGCTACTGTTATTACTGAGTGGCTCAGGTTTTGCCAGTGGTGGGTCTGTCCTGGAGCTGGCTGGAACTGGCTCTGTCTGACTTGGGGGCAATTTCTGGTGTCTTATAGGAGCACCTAAGCAGTCCTCTACTAACAAAACCTTGTCATGTGAACCCAGTACAGTTATTTCCAACTTACTGTTCATGTTACTTATATTTTAATGTTTTGTTTTTCAGAGGTCAGATGATTTCAGGTGAAGACTGTGAATTTATTCAAAGATTTGAACAGAAAAGAAATCCAGAAGAAAAACAGGAGCTGTTGCAAACAGAAGGCAATCAAGTAACTTTCTTTTAATGAAGCCTCTATGGGGAGGAAGTTTTCGTATCAACTCTTATTTTACTGTTGACTGTATACAGTTAAGATGTTATGGGTTAATAAGATGTTAATAAGTATAAAGCTTTCTGCCATGATTCTTTTATTTTTCCTTAGTTATAGATTGGGTATTATTTCATTATTTTTAAAACCTACTAAATAATTGTTAAATGTCATCTTACTTTTGACTCTCTTGTGGGACAAGCTAGCTCAAGTCTTCCCTCATCCCAGTTTACTTAATCGTGCACACTTGTACTTGAGTCAGTTCTTCTTTTTGAGCTTTTTTCTTTATAGTTTATTGATGACAATTACTTCCAGTAAGATTGCTGTTTAGTTAGCTAAGGAATTGTAATTTAGTTACAACGTGGAGTCCATTGACTGCTGAGGTGGATTCACTTAGATATGGGGGTCTTGTGTCATTTTAGGCATAGTAAGATATGAGACTTTTGTATTGGTTAGAGCTGATCCAGAACTGAATCAGCCCTTTGCCCTTATGGAGTCCAAGCAGGATGCCTAAACACACTTTAATAATATTTGAATCAGTAGAATCTCAGCTTGAGGTTCTAGCACAGAATGTCAGGCATCAAGGGGATTGGGAGAGGCAAGAAAGAAGGTGAAGTGTGGATGCTTTCATGACACAAACATTTCTAGCCATTTTTTCTACTTTAATTTTAGGCTGTTTGTTTTGGTTTGGTATTTCTTTTCTCTCCAAACTGTACTGTGTTACTGTTACCTAATGGATCACAGTCTGCATAGTAACAAAAACATATGTGGTGTATCTTGTATGTCACTATGTAATTGCAGTGTAGCAGTTCAGAATACGATTTTATTTCTGTTTTAGTTGAATGTGGTGAAGGGAAAGGAGGAAGTATAAAAAGTAATGTAACTATTTCAGCCTGTTGCTGAAATTGTGACATTCTTCAAAGATGAACAAAGATTTTTCTACAAGGTATATAGTAAGTGAACAGAGGAGTTACTGGTCTTTGTCCCTCTATTTAAATTGCTGAAACTTTTTTTCCACTCTTAGTTGCTGTTTTGTCAGTTTACTTGATCTTCTCAATACCATAAAAAAAAAAAGGGTGCTGAGGGAGGCTTTTCTAATCTGACTTTCAACCAAGCATGTTGCTGACTTTCACTAGCAAGTACTTATTTAATTTGAAAACCATAAAACAATTTGTAAAGGGTAGCAACCAATGTGACAGAAAATGTTCTTTGTGAGATAATGTCAGATGTATTAATCTCTTACTGCAATTGAATAAGATGTTGGGATGCTCAATGCTTATGTAAGACTTACCTGTGAATTAATAATGTCCTGTTTTATATTATGAAAAGGAACAAAGACAATTGCTAATATTAATTTTAATGTCTCTTTTATTTTTCTAGTGTGCTAAAACATTTATAAACTTGATGACTCATATCTCCAAGGAACAGACTGTTCAGTACATCCTGACTATGGTTGATGATATGCTGCAAGTAGGTTAATAATCTGTATTATTTTTAAGTCTTTAAATGCATGCTTGAATGTTTCCTTAGTGTAATTAATGTATTTTCAGGTGTTTGTCGTACTGTGTTAAAAATATTCAGTTAAATTTTCAGATTCTGTCTTCAGAGATTAGATGCTAGACCTAAAATTGTAAGGGTAACTTAGCTTGTAATATGTTCAAATTCTGGAAATAAAACAAACTTCTGTGCTTGTCGGTTGGTTCTACACTATGTTTAATTCAAAACTTGGTTGTTAAGGCTGGTGTTGCATAGTGGTTTCATTTCATGTGATCTTAATTTGCAGAATTTTTTTCTAAACTCTTTTGATAGTTGATATATTGGCTTATGTTGTGGTAGACTTGTCAGTGTTAGATTAATGGTTGGATTTAGTGATCTTAAAGGTCTTTCCCAAACTAAATGATTCTAAAATTCGGTGACTTGTGACCTCAGCCCTTTCCTGTGGTGTAGGGAGGCTTGACTTCTCACTTGAAGTTGTTGAGGCTTTTCCTGTGCAGGTGTTAATTTGGCCATCCTCAGCAAGAAGTTTCTGCAGCTTCCAACATAAGTTAGGTTGTTTGGGACAACATGTTTTGAAATTCTGCATGGTTTAATTATAAACCAGGAACTTTTAATTCAATGTAACATATAGCTCTTTGTAGCTGTGGACAGCAGTGGCTTATAAGAGTGAGCTATTAAACTTGGTCTCAGGACTGCTGAGCTGATTGGGATAGCTCAAGAAGAGGCTTTACTCAATCAGATAATCCTGCTTTTATATTTCCTTGCTCTGAAGCTGGCTAAGAGAAGGCATTTGGAGTGATGTAACAAGATGGCTTGAGTTGTGTGAGGTTTTTTCCTAGTACTCACATGAGTTATCACTCTTTGATAGTTTCTCATGTTTTATGATATATTTGATCCAAGGTTACAGTGAAATGTGTTTAGTGCTATTGGTTTAGGGTAGTCCCCTAGGAGGTGAACCATGTGAGTTCTAATTCCAGCTCTCAGTATTCAGTATTTCAACAGGCAAGCTGAAAAGCGTGAACTTCTTCACAGTTTGTATAACATGGGCTCCATGGTGTTCTTTCATGTGCCTGTCTGCACAATAGAGCCCTAAGTGAGTGCCCTGACATCTAGGCTAATAGGGTAATAGCTAGTGGTGGTGGCAGCAGTTTACTCATTACTTTGATCACTTTTTCTCATTTAGTTTTACTTTTTTTTGAGTGTGATACAAACATGGAGAAGCAGAGAAGACAAAAATGATCCTCAGTGTCATTCTTGGATTAGGACACTGTGTTGGGAATACCTTGTTTTGGTTTACGCATTGGATGACAAACTTTGGCTCAGTGTGTGAGAACTGTTTATTATGGCTACTTTTGTGAGGAATGGGTCTTGCTTTCTGTGCATCAGTGGCCAGAGGAGTCATCATTTCACTTGCCCTTTTTCAGAATTTGTGAGTGTTTGTAGGTCTTGTTTCACTAATGTGCTTTGGCATTAGCACATAGCCTGCAGCTACAGTATATGATAGCTGATGATATCTCCTGTGCTATGGAATTTAGACCCCACAGCTAATGCTTTCACTAGCCCACTTTTGAACAGATGGAATAGTTCTAGGTAGTCACAGAAAGTAATTTTGAGTAATCTCTCTTTTGCTCTGCTGTTTCTGTCATAAGTGGTTAGATGTGTGTTTTCTTGACTTCATGACATTGGCTGTATTTTGGGCCTCACCCTGCCCCAGAAGTGGCATGTATGGAATTATTAATGCTAAATATAGTGGCTTTAAATTATTCAGGCTTTATAGTGATACAGCAGAATAGAGATATTGGTGCACACTACATATTTGCATCTGTTTGAAATTTAATGCCTTTTCCACTTTAGAAATTCTGATCTAGTATCCAAAAGGCTGCACTGACTTTTGCAATGCTGTATGTGATTGCATTACTCAGGGATTCAGGGGTGCTGGCATAGAAGGCTTGTGTGCAGGCATCCACATAGCATTATCTCAGAGTTTCCTAACTTGTGACACTTCCACTCAGCAAGGCTGAAACAGGACTTCTGCTTTGTTTTGGTCATGTTCAGGGGTTGTAACATACAGCCAGTGGTGCCTTATGAACCCCTGGTTGAACATTTTCAAGGTGTAAGATTCTTGTCAGAAAGAAGCATGTTGGCCAATAATGGTGTGACTGTGAGTTTAGGGCAGGGTCTCTACAGATGGCCCAGGTATAAAAACCCACAGTATCATAAAATCATAGAATGGTTTGGGTTAGAGGGGTACCTTGAAGATATCTGGTTCCAGCCCCCTTGCTGTGGGCAGGGACACCAGGTTGCTCAAAGCCCCATCCAACCTGTTCTTGAAGACCTCCAGGGATGGGTCATCCCCCTGTTCCAGTGCCTCACAATCTTTCCCTAATACCTAAACCTACTCTCAGTTTGAAGCCATTCCCCCTTGTCTTGTCAGTGCATGCTCATGTAAATAGTCTTGCCCCATTTTACTTACTGTGGATATGAAGTCTGCAGTCTCTGCCTGACTCATCTGAACTCAAAGAATTCAAAGATTTTAAGTAAGAAATTGTTCAAGGACATGGCCTGTCATGGTGCCGTTGGCTGAGTAAAATTTGCCTTACGAAAGTATGTTTTCTGCATTTTCATGAGACAAACAAATAATATTTCATAGCTGGAACTTTTAGAAACTATAGCAGGTAGCAGTATCCAGATTTTGTCTAATAATGACTAACTGTAGTTTCTCTATTACCTTTCTATGCTTTGCTTGTGAGGTGGTGAAAGTTATGTCAACTGTGTTTTGAGCTCACCAAAAGCTTACTTGAGTGTCTAGGATTGTTCCAGCAGTTCTGCTTACTGATTTTATGACCTTTCTAAGACAGATTTCTTTTGAACACTGGTAAATTTGAAATTAGTGTGGTGTTTATTGTATAAGATGATCACTATTCTTGCTTACTTCTGAAGGTGGAGAGTGTTAGCATACTGCTATCCTTGAGGAAACATTTTTTAATCTCTTCATCTGATAAATTCTTGGAACGATTTCTTTGGATAAGTGACCTCATCACACTGCACAGTTTGTTACTTAGTAAATCCATAAGAACCTACACTCTAGTTGATGCAGGTAGCAGTACCAACTGAGCTTCATTTTACTTCTTCAGAAATGACAGCTGCTAAATTATTCAACTGTTGATGTCAGAGCTTCAGAATTTTCTTCTTATCAGTGTAGTCAGTAGCTTCCTAGGAAGGTGCAGCACTACATATTTCAGGGCTGCCGGGTGTTTTCCACTCCTTCCCTTCTGTCTTCATCCGGCACCTTTACAGCAAACCAGACGAGTCTTCTGGCTGACAGCATGTTGAAATTATTTCAGCGTTTCTGCTTCCAGACTTGTCTGTCTCCTCCTTAGTTATGTTGTAAACTGAACTCATTGATCTGGTGAGTTTGATCTTTCTTAGCTAGACTGTTTAGCACATTCAGATGCTAACAGTGATTTATTTGATCAGTTCGAACTGCCATTTCTCATCATCAAACAAGCCCTCACAAAGTAAAAGCTCTCCACCAAAGGCTCTGTGTTCCTGAGATCTTACTCTTTTAATTATTTCATAGTTTGAGCAACAAATTTTGAGAACATTTCTGGGTGCTTTTTTATGCATGCCATGTAGAGAATGGATCACTGTAACGACTATAACTGGTGACATCTGAGCTTCCTCAGTCAGTGATCAAGGCAGCAATTTGCAGCCTGAAGATGGGGTAACAATACTGTTGTGGTTTAACCTCAGCTGGCAGCTAAGCACCACACAGCCACTCACTCACTCCTCTAGCAGGGGATGGGGAAGAGAATCAAGAGTAAAAGTGAGAAAACCTGTGTTTTGAGGTAAGGACTGTTTCTTTCAAGGAAGTGTTGGTTGAAGCTCTAAGGTTTAGTAAGATGCCACTGTTTGAATCATAGATACTTTCAGGTCTTCTTGTGCTTAATGGTTCATAGTCCAACAAGGAGGCTTGCATAGATGGTTCTTTATCCCTAGAATCAATAACAGGGTGCAGAATTGATGGAGAAAAGCCTTTCTAGCAAGGGGAGTTTGAAAGTTAAAATGTCTGGATAGTGGAGACTGAGATACTGTTCTTTTGTGAGTTTCTCATTTGCCTTCCTTGATAGGAGTTGCGTACTTGGTGGTAGTAGTTTGACTTCAATGAAGAGACATCTCTTCAGAAGGAAAGCTTCCAATCCACCAGGCTAGAAAGCATATGGAAATCTTGAGGAAAAGCAAGAATTCAAATGGGACATTTTTTTGGGACTGTCTGTCTATATTCTAGGCTATTAGGAAACAGCAGAGCTTTTCTTTCTCCTTCATGATTGTATAGCCTGTTCTCTGGCCTGCTGTAAGGAGAACTGCAATAGCTGCTTTGCATAGTGATTATTAGGGGAAATACTTAAAGAGGCCCCAGTGCCCAGGCTCAGGTATCTGTGGTTTCTTGTGGCTCAGGGTAAGAGCCCTGGGGAGCAGACTTCTGGTGGCAGTGTCACCTTATAGATCTGCAGGTTGCCTGAGATAACTACTGAATCAGTTGCAGCCTGATCTGGGAGAGAAGAGTTCATTTCCCATTGAGAGGAATGGAAAGGCTCATTTATACCCCCAAGGTTTCAGTTATGAAAGAAGTTTAACAACAGGCTCTTGTGTGGAAGTAGCAGTACATTGAAAACTTTATATGGACTTTAATCAAAGATAATTGGTTAGTTGAAGAGTAGTGTTATTCTTAAAAAATGGCAGTATTTAGTTTGTTTCTCATTTCCCTTACTCCACTTGCTTGTTCAAAAGAATATATATGTTTTTGCTCAGGCAGGTGTTGCAGTACAGGGATGCAACTAGGACTTCAAGGTTTGTTTCCTCCCCCCCAAATCCTCAAGCTTAATGTTGGAGTGCTGAAATGAGCTGTATCCACAAGTAGTTTTTCAGTCTAACTGAAAAAGTTCCACGGGCTCCTGCAAGCCAGGATACACTCTGATAATCTATGCCAACATACCAAGGAACAAATAACTGCTTTATGTCGAGTGCTTTTACAAGATTGTCATCTTTTCCTCTCTCAATTTTTACAGGAAAATCATCAGCGTGTTTGCATCTTCTTTGATTATGCAAAACGTGGTAAAAACACTGCGTGGTCCTATTTTCTGCCAATGTTGAATCGACAAGATCTCTTCACTGTGCATATGGTAAGTTTTAAATGAACCTATCTCTGAAGATGGTAGAGAAAAATGCTGGTTCTATTTTTCTTCAGAAGATTTTGGAATTTGAAACTAAACTACTGCCTGCACTGGAAAGTTTTCTTCTTGCAGTCCAGACGAGTCATTCTTAATACAAGCTTCACCTAACCACATTTTAAAAATCAAGGTTGCATTGTTAATTTGCATTGGTTTATTTCTGGGAGATTAGGGCAGGTTTTAAAAATTCAGAAAAGCAGGCATTTTAGAACAATAACTACAGTAAAATGTACTTGAAAATCTTTTATTGTAATTGCCAGTCGATGCCATACAAATATTAGAATTCAAGTTCTCATCGTGTGCAAAGGAAATATCTTTACCTCAATGAACCTTATTTTCTCATATGCTCAGTTTATCAGCTGACTCACTAGAAGTGTAGAATGAAAAACAGAGAAATGCTTGATGTTGTTCAAGTTCTGCTCAGCAGCAGCTAAAACATTGATACATTACCACGCTGTTTTAGACACCAGTCTAAACCACAGCATCATATGGAGTGCTATGAAGAAAATTAAATCCATCCCAGCCAAACCCAGTACAGCCATGTGCAATGTATGGCTTTTGCTATGCTTTGACTACTGTTTGCTGCTCCTGTATATGGAGTAGCTTTTCTGGAATCTTAATATTCTCTTGTTGTCAGTGGTGAGAAGAGGCCATTTCATCTCAGCATTTATTTTTCTTGTGGGGCTAAAATGTGTTTGTGTTACTGTAAATTCCTAGAGGAGACCACAGTTTCCAACAGTGAAACTGATGTTATGGCTTGAGGAAGAGAAAACTGCACAGCTGTGAATTGTTCTACACTGCATATGTTTGTGCTGGGATGATATGGTGGAGTCAAACTAGATGTTATGGTGGTTTCAAACTAGAAACCAGTACCTGGCCTGCATGGGTCTGTGGGGGCAGAATTGCTGCAAAGATTCCAGGACACCGAGCAAGCTGTGCTGTTCGCCCTGGGGTGTGGCCAGTGCAGCTGTGTTTGAGGCTGTACTACAACTTGAACCGTGTGCTGGCATGCTGTCAAGAAAAATGCCAAGCTTGATTTAATTACTTATTTATTTAATCTAATTGGTCGACTGCATGGATGTGAATCAGTTTTCTTGGTGTAGCTGAGGGAGGAGGACGCTGGAGTTTCTTTTGGCCAACACAGTTTGTTTTGTGGTTTTTTTCGTGGTAGTGCTGCTGAAGACCCACCCTGCAAAACTGCAGTTTGAGTAGTCAGACAATGCTGACTTGCCCAAATATGCTGGTAAAACATAATTTTTAGACCCTTGCAGTGAAAACTATTTAGTCTCCCTCGAATGGTGGTTTTTAAACATATGGTGTAGAAATTTTGATGGTCAGCATTTCTCTACTCAGATTTTTATTATTCAGATATTGTTTTCTTTAAGTACTGCAAAAATACACAAATAATTTAGCAAGACACAGAGAATCTTATGTAAAATGAATCCACTTAAAGTGGATCTACTGAGTTTACTGCCATGTTATACCTTTTAGTACAGTGCATGTTCTCTTAAAGCATATATGTGTTTTCAAAAGCAAGTTTTAGGATTGTGTTATTTTTGTTTGGTTTATTTTTTTCCTTAATATGCACACTGGAAGATTTTTGATCCCATATAATTACATCTGCCAAAATACTCATCATCTGTGTAAACTCAAATTCTGCTAAGCTTAAATGGTCTCTCATTCAGGGCTAGGTAGCAGTTTTAACACAGAAGAATGATTGACTAGAGAGCTAATATCTTGTATTTTAAAGCTGGAGGGATTTTATAGGGTGACTTACTTGCATTCAGAAGGGGATTTGACACATTTTAGTGTAGCGATTGTTGTTCCAGCCTCACACTTATAATCTCTCTATAAATCAGTGATGGTGGTGCTGCACATGTGAATGCAGTAAGGTGGAAGGGTGGTTGGAATAATGTCCTCACTGCATCATGGAACTGTGTGCTTGCAAATGAACCCCTGCTTCAGTAATTTCTTGGTTACACTGCCTCTTTATATGTAAGCTGGCTCAAATGCTTTTGCAGATTAACTGCAGGCTGCAACATAGATTTACTTCAAATATAATTTGGAAAGGCTGATGTAGAAATATACTCTTGTTTAAGTATTCTTAAAGCCAAAAGCATCATGAAAATTCTTAACCTGACCACGTTTTTACTTCTCAACTTCATTCTTAAATTGTACTTTCCGTTTTACTTTTCTGCCCTTCTTCTGGGCTTGAAACTTCTCCCTTCTTGAAGATGACTTCCTTCAGTTTAAGTACAAGAACCCTTCAGTACTGTTACCATTTGTATTGGCATGTGCCATAGTTGCTTAAATCAAGTCTGCATGCATTAGGCCATCAAGTGTCTTGCTTTTCATTGATTTCTGACTGTAGTGGTGTCCTACAGCAGGAGTCCATCGGCAGCTTCCCTCCATCTCTTTTTGCGTTCTTTATTGGTGCCTTGTGAACTTCAACAGCTACAGGTAACTGATAACAGGCACAAAGAGTCCCCTACATAGAAAGTAGGTAGATTTCTGTAAGGGACTATCTTTTATCTAAAATTGATTTCCATAGTTTACAGAACTTCTCACTGAATTCTGAAATTGCTGTGTTTGCAAGATCAATTTATTGCATTCTTTTTCAGGCAGCAAGAATTATTGCCAAACTGGCTGCCTGGGGGAGGGAGCTTATGGAAGGCAGTGACTTGAATTACTATTTCAACTGGATTAAAACTCAGCTTAGTTCACAGGTAAAGAGCTGCTTTTTTTTAAACTTTACAGTAACTTTGGAAACTCTTTTCAAGAATATGAATGTATAAATGTGCAAAAGGTATGTTTTTGTATTTTTAAAATAAAATTTTGCTTTGTAATTTTTGAAGCTAAATATTCTTTATTCAAGCACTTAGTTTTTTACTTAGTATTTTAAGTGTTTTACTTCAGTCCTTGAAATGTAAATTAATGATAAAGCTTTTTGACTTTTCTGTTGGTTAACACTGTTTTTTTCTTTTGGACACTGATAAAATATGAGATGAGAGTGTTTTTGTCTTGCCTCTACTATTTTGGTTATCAGAGCTTTTTGCTGGGAAGAAAAGTCGCATGGCAGCAGAAACTGAATATCAAAACCTATTTCCAGTTTACTGTAGTACAAAGCGTTTACTTTTATTCCTGTGTCTTGAAACTGAATACATTTTGACTTATTTGGACAGTGTTTTTATGGTATTAGCTCAGTTTGAACCACTAATTTCTGGCTTGTCCTTCAAAGATGAATCATTCTCCTTTGTATTAATTTCTGGACTTTTTTTTTTTTCAAAACACAATGATTTTTCTCTCGTTCTCTTAATGTAGTAGAACTGGATTCTGGAGAGTTGAGAAACATTCAGTAGATTTATTAATGATAAATTTTTCATATTTTTCTAAACCGGGCTTATTAAAAAGGAGTTTTAATTTTTTCCTCTGAAAGGAGAATCTTAAAGCTGGAATTTCTTTCAGAAGGATGCAAGAGTACAGTTTGCAAATTCTAAGATAAATAGATAACTTGAATAAATCCACACTTAAATAATTAAAAATGTTGGTGTACCAGATCAGTTTCAGACACGTTCTTCTAGACATGAAGTGTGTGTAGAAAATAAATACAATATATTATGGTAATATATTAAGCAAGAAAAAAAATCTAATAGATTCTAATTTTTTTAAAAATAACTAGAAAGGGTGGAGAACTGAAAGAAACTCGGTAACAACTGTTCCTTAAGGGTGAATAACAACTCTGATTTTAAACTTTTATTTCTTCTTTTCCTAGAAATTACGCGGTACAGGGGGTTCTGTGGATACAGGAGCAGTCTCCACAAGTGATGTGAGTATATCTTTGAAATCTGTCATTCTGCTGTTTTGGGCAGGTGATGATCACTCTTCGGATTAAGGTGCAGATCTCTTCTGCTGCCAGTGATAAGAAGCACTTGGAATCAGAACTGTACAACAGAGTGCCAGGTGATGGCGCCAAGAAACAAAAGTATTTTTAAACACTGATTTCACATAGAATATTGGCAGTGGAAGTGTATATTTTATAAGTTAGTTTGTCTTGCTAAAGCTATAGATGTATCTAGGATTATCTTTGTTAAAACTTGAAAAAATTTTATAAAGTTAATGTAATATTCAAACAATTTTAATTCCCTGACTTGGTGATCTTAGAGGTCTTTTCCAGCCCAAACGATTCTGTGATTCAGTACTGTCTGTTTACCACTGAGCTGTTGAACTTGTAGAAGAAACCTGAAACTGAGAAGCTTTTGTCTGTTGTGCTGTGCAGAACGTAGAAAAGGGCACATCAGATATTAAAGCTGATATTGTCCATAAACCATTGTAGCATGAAATTGCAAGAGTACTTTCAAAGCTGTAAGCTTTTCATATTTGAATAACTTGAATTCAGAGGAAAATAGATTGTCCTTTTTGTATCAATATTTTAAATACTGAATTTCATGTAGCTATAATAGCTGCTGTGCTTGGAGGTGAACTGTGGCAGTATAACAAATGCAAATGATCATCCTAACTGGATTTTCTGTGGTGGTGTGGCATGAGGCAATTTATCATAATTCTTGAATGTGGAGTGGAATTCAGTTTGGTCTTTTGTTCCTTTTGCAGACTGAAAGTGGTCACAGTTTCTCAGAAGACTTAACTTGGGATTTGGTATTCTTTGCAGTGTAGTCATGACTTTGAAGTGTGAGCTTCCTGTAGAGGAGAAGCCTCTTAAATTACCCCCTGTCTGGGGTTTAAAGTAGAAAAGATGCAAGACTGTTATGCAAGACTATGGGTAGGGCATGAACAGTGGCCTTTCAATATAAATCAAAGTATTTCAGTATTTCACGTGCAGATCTGTGTTCCATAGTGTTAGGTTTTGCTAGACTGACAGCTCTCTGTCATACAGCCATAGAAGAGTAAATAGTTCTACAGCACACACCACCACTTATTATGGAGCCATGAGCTTCTCTGATTTGCTCAGAAGTCAGTATTTATTGCACTGTGGTACTGCATGGATGTACTGTGCCATGGTAGGGTCCCAGAGCAGCAGAGTGCAAATATGTTTTAGCATAATTAAAGTGGGTAAGTACTGTCTTAACTTCGTTAGTGTTTGGATTTCAGATCTAGCTTTTCCAGGATTTTCAAGCAGGTCTTGTCTTATTTCAGAATAAATTAGAAATGCAGTTGTAGCATTTTATACAGGAAATGAGAGCTGGACTCTATTACGAAATTTCAATTATAATGATGTTGGAAGACAGTGTTTTTATGACAGACTCTTTAAAAACAAAGTCTAAGTTCAGTGGGTTGCATTATTTGGAGTGGGAGAGCTGTCTGTGTGTTTACAGCTGTTTTATTTGCATGGGGTGTGAAAATTGGTACTTTCACTGGGAGATTAATGTTCTAGATGATTTGAGCCCAGATGCACAGACTTAGTTTTTACATAAAGGACTTAAATCTCTCATGAGAGACACAGAATGAGTTACTCTTTATTTTCAATTCTGTTTATTGCCTCCTTTCTTTTCATATGGGATTGCCTAACTTCTTTACTTCATTAAATGTTTGAAAGGTTTGAGCTTGTATTATGTGAGTGAGCTGCCATGAGACTTTCAAGGATAAGGCTTATAGGGAGGGAAAAAAGCAAACAACATTTTATCAGCAGTGTATCTGATTAATGTATGATTAGCATTAGTGAAGGTAATGCTGACAATTGAGTAAGAAGAGAGAAAAACATGCTCTGGCAAATTTATTCAAACAGAAGTCAGCTTTCATTCATAGATACTGAAGGAAGGCATGTTCAAATGTTCTGATAATGTAAAGTGGTATCTCTTGCATAACACTTCTTTAATATTCAGAGCTCTCTCCTTTTATACCACTAAAGCCTAATTAGGGAAACTGTACTTCAGCACTTACTACCTGACTCTTCTGGTAAGAAGTGATGCGTTTTTCTTTTCACCCAGAGTTCCCAGTATGTACAATGTGTTGCTGGATGTCTGCAGCTGATGCTCAGGGTCAATGAATACCGCTTTGCATGGGTAGAAGCAGATGGAGTAAATTGGTGAGCACCTATTTCAATTTATATGGATATACATGCACTTAGAGTAGTGCATTCCCCAGTCGCCTTTTTTTGGAATAGAAGTCTCTTGTAATGGACAGCTGTTCTGTTTGTGTACAAAAGAGATTTGTTTTCAAACATTAACAGAGTCAAATAGACAAATGAAACTTACACTATTGAGGCTTTAATGCAACTTTACTGTTCAAGAAGAGCTGCTTAAGTATGTATCTGAACAGGAATATAACCGTTTGTCTTCAGCTGAAGATGTTCTGTTTATTTTTTAATAGAACAAGGACTAATGAAGTGAGTTTCTGCTAATCATCCTAGTCTTTGAGTTTGGAATTGTTCTATCTGAAAATATTAGTGAAAGGAGAAATACTTTCTAGAGCTAAGACCAATTTTTTTCCACATATGGCTTCAAGTACGTCATTCTTTTATCCAATTCTCTTAATAAATAACTTTCCATTAGGCTAGAATTTCAGCACTAATCTTATTTAAAAAATACTTGCCTATAAAGAATTTTTCTGTCATCTATGCCTCTACTGGGGATGGTTGGAACATAATTTGCACTTTACTGAAAAATACTGCTTAGCACTGAAATGGAGAAAAGTCAAAATTCCTAGTGAAATGTTCTTCAAGTGATGTTCCTATGTGTCAGGATGACACTGCTGGAACCAAGGAAGCTTTTTAATCAAGTATTAAAGTATTACAGTAAGCTTCTGTTTCACCATGTTTGAACTTGTCTTAAATTTGATAAGAATGATTTTGAATGTAGATTCTTTTTTAAATTTTAAATTGAGCTACCTATTTCAAAATTTACTTGTAAATTGCTTATTAAATTTTCAAAACTTAGCTGAGCAAACCTTCTGCATGAGGTCTTGAAGATCTTGTGATAGTATCTTTTTTCTGGCAGTACTTTGAATATTTGTATCTGTTAGCCATTTTCTGAGAATTTGCTGTTAAATAATGAATACTTCAGCTCTTTTCAGGCACTCCTATGGACAAGTACAATTAAGGAACATAGTTCAATTTGTGTAGATTTTGCTTTGTTTATTTCTTAAGTCTGAAGGAGTAGCTGAGATTTCTGTTTCTCCCAGAATGACAAATAATGCTTTGAACATACCAGTAGTAAAACTGTCTTGATAACCCAGAAGATGGATACAGTACCACATCAGTTCAAATGGGAAAAGCTGCTTTATGGCTCTAAGGCTGAGAAAATAACCATCTCTTTAAAAGATGGCTTTTTGAACAATCTGCTAATACAATGATAAGTAGTGATGCAGGTTACTGTGGAGTGTGTGTTGTATGCTTATCCTCAGCAGCTCTTTCCAATAAGTTGTTACCATTTCTTTTAATGTTTCAGATTGGAACAATGCAACCTACGTAGTCATTATTTAAAATTAAATGTGTCCTATGTCAATTTTTTAGCATCATGGGTGTGTTGAGCAACAAATGCGGTTTTCAGCTCCAGTATCAGATGATTTTCTGCGTGTGGCTGCTGGCGTTTAGCCCTCAAATGTGTGAATATCTCCGTCGGTACAATATTGTCCCTGTGCTGTCAGATATTCTTCAGGAATCTGTCAAAGAGAAAGTAACCAGAATCATCCTTGCAGCATTTCGGGTAAGTATCTGTTGACTGCAGCCCTGCTGTGTTTCTCTCACAAATATCTAGGTCTCAAATGTTGCTGATGCACAGCTATTTCTGCTGGACCATATCAATAAGCTGATTGAAAGCTTAATTCTCTGGTGGGTTGTTGTTGTTGATTTTTTTTTTTTTTTTGCAAGCTTGAGTTTTTGCTACAGGTAATATACAGGCTATTACCAGTAATAGATATCTGCTATTCAATGTCTTCTTAAAATCAGATTGATGAAAAAGCCCAGTGTTAACACAGGCACTAGTGGTTTCTTTTTAATTTAAGATTCTTTTTCCTACTGGTACTACTGTAAAACCCTGGAGTTAATAATAGCTGATAAATTTTACCTTATGAAGCTTTAATTAACTAAATATTATTTTTGAATACATATGTCTGTCCAACTGAGAAATTATTTACTAGTCCAAAAATCTTTTATTGGTGGCTCTGTAAAGGCAGACGAGAATACCCAGGCTTATAAGAGTGATTAGTTGAATTACTGTGTCTGCATTACCTGAAAATTCCTGGTCCTGTTTAAGATAATTAGGAAGAACTGAGTACCTAGGCTTGATTTTTCACTTTGAGAGTACCATTTTATGTTCATGGATGCTAGTAGTTTTATGTGCATGCTTGCCAAGTATCTTGTGTGTAATACAGGAAAGCTGTAAAAACTTGTAATGCTGTTTTCAAGCAGCACTTGGTATCCTGATTAGGAAATGGAGTAGGTCTTGGAAGCTATTTAGTTTTCTTGGATGTAGGTAGTGTTCCAAGTAAGTGTTGCAAGCATATGAGAATGGGGAGAGGGAAATTGTTTAGTGACTTGCTGATCAGCAATGATAAGCTGTGTGGAGGTGCTTGCTCTGTCTCTTTATCTGAAAACATCTGCCACTGAAAGATTTCTGGATAAGGCAGATCTGCTGTTGGTCTTGTTGAAGGAGTGCAGTGGTATGAGGTGTTTAGTAGGAGCTATTCTTAGTATATATTCTTACTATTCTTGCTCTGTAGATGTTGTAGTGTTCTTAAAGATCTTAATGTTGGGATTAAACGGGAACATATAGCAAGACAGATTGGAAAAAATTTAAAAGAGAAAAAGAAGCTTAGAAGCTTAGCAGTTTATATCCAGTTTCTTCCTATTCTGAGGTGATAAAAAATAGGAGAAATAATTGCTAGTTCTTAGATTTACTGTGTTTTGCAAGAGGAGACAAAAATGAAGCAATTTTTTTAAAAATAAAGGCTAGGAAAGAATGAGTTGTTTCTGTTACAGGCTTGGGGGAATGTAACTTAGCTGTTTCCTTTCCCCAACATTAAGGGCTCATGTTGGTGCGAAGATGAGTTTTTAACTGGTAGCCAGGAACATAATAGATTAGACATTAGACATCATCCATTCTATATAGTCATATGTTTGTGTTTTTACTTTGTTAACATATCCTTTCAAATTCACTATGAAAAACTTGGGTATCTCACTATGGTATGAGGTAGGTAATAATATTTGGAATAGCTTCCACATCTGCTTGCAGTTATCTTAACTAGGAGTTCTTTGGAACCTTTATCCACCTGCTCCTTGAACCTTTTGAGTTGTCTTATTTAAGATTAATTATTTTTTCATTTGCTCTCATTAGCAGTTTTAAGTCTAAGGAAATTAGCATTACGTTCTGTGAATTACCTTTTAGTTCTCTTACTGAAGCAGAAACTGGGGTGGCTTTTTTTTGCACATTAAAGCTAATTGTATATGGCCATTAAAAGCAGTAATATGACATACTTAGTTTGCAAGTTTTGAAATTGATTTGCAGTGTTCTGCCTCAGTAACTAATAGGATGTCTGATATCAAAGAAACAAGTGTAATAGTTCTGTGACAAGAGCAGTGCAGTCAAATTCCTTCTATATGGTTTCACTGCTTATTTCTGGCAGATGTTAAATCTTGTTTATATGAACACATGTTCTGTTTATTAAGGACTTCGTCTTTTATATGAAATTCACGTTTTCAGCTTTATCAAAAAGTGCAGGTGACCAACTTAGATTGAAAAATATAATTAAAAGCTGATTAAATTGAGTAGAAATGTAATGAATAAATGACATTGGAACTTGACTACTGCATTCTGTGTTTATAATTCCAATCTTACCAACAAGCTTCTGTTTAAATAAAAATATCTGGTTGGAATATTCTCAAACTTGAAAAGAGCTGATCTAATCCAGATGGTAACTTTGTATTGGAAATAAGACTTCAGGTTTTGTTTCTTTTTAAGGCTCTCTGCTTTATGCTATTGCTGCACAGAAAGCTAAAATGATAATCCAAGATAAAAGTGGTTGTTTATGGTAGAGATTCTAGTATTTGGGATATAAACCTGCCCTTTCTCTTTGAAAAATCTTTGTAGTCACCTCAGTTTCATGTGGAAAATATTCAGAACAAGTGAATTAGTAGTTTCTATTATTGAAGAAAGATTATTTCAGGAAGTGGTCAATGTCATTACTTACTAAATTAAAAAGTTCCAGTAAGAATTTCTTTAAAACGCTTTTGTTTCAAACTAGTCTGTTTTTAAACAAAATAAATACATCTTTACTTCCCTAGAATTTGTTAGAGAAATCTACTGAGAGAGAAACTCGCCAAGAATATGCTCTTGCCATGATTCAGTGTAAGGTTTTAAAGCAGCTAGAGAATTTGGATCAGCAGAAATATGATGATGAAGACATCAGTGAAGATATCAAATTTCTACTGGACAAGCTTGGAGAGAGCGTGCAGGACCTTAGGTATGCTTTGCAGTGTGTACTTTAAAAAATGCAGTTATGTGAATGTTGGTAGAACCTTTTTCTTTTGTAAGGCTAAAATATCTACTGAATTAGGATATGTAAATGCTATTTAGTAAGATAGAGCATACAGAGATATGCTGGTTGTTCATTTCCTATTGTATGTCAGTATTTAGAGGCTGAATAGAAAATAAATCTTCACTTACAGAGGTGATCTTTGTAACTGAGAAATTGTTAAAGGACTCAAAAGTGATCTTAAAGGATTTCCAGTCAAAACTGAGGTCTGCCTGATTAGAATAAGTTCCACTGTCCAGGCTAACTCAAATTTTTGCTAGTGTTTACCTAGTTTTTGGTCTTGTGCCTAAACTGAAGTGCATATTGTAGGTAGTGTCAAAGGTTTAAGTGGATGGAAGGAAAAGACTGAAATCCTTGGTTGGGGAAGCTAAAACATAAACACCCAGCAAAACAGAATTAAATTCCAAAGTGTCGCATTTGTGTGGCTTGGTGTTTTTTGTTTTTGGTTTTTTTTGTTGTTGTTTCTTTTCTATTTCGTTTTTAATTTATTTCCTGGGAATAGTGTTTTGGGGTAGATGGAGGTTGTGTTTGAAAATAATTTTTCTTCTTGCCTCTTATGTATTTTCTTACTTACAAAATTATGAGAGAGGTAACAATTCTCATACTCTCCAGAGCACTGATTTCCAAATGTGTCATAGCAATTTGAACTCCAGCTTTGTTAGGGACAGGCTCGGGTGAATGGTTCAAAGTGTTTGTAGAAGTTTGGCCAATATCTCATTTCAGTCTTGTGTTGCAGCTCCTTTGATGAGTATAGCTCTGAGCTCAAATCAGGAAGACTGGAATGGAGTCCTGTGCACAAATCTGAGAAGTTTTGGAGGGAGAATGCTGTAAGACTAAATGAGAAGAATTATGAACTACTCAAGTAAGTTTTCAAGTCTTGAATCATGTGATCCTTTAATATTTTCTGTATTTAAATGAACCTGAATCTAATATAGGTTTTACATTTTAATGTAAAGTAGTGTCAAGAACGAAAGCAAGTTGAAACATCCTGCTTATTTTAGAATGTACAGTTTGTTCTGTTCAAAACCAGAATTGTTTATATGCTTTTACCACTCAAAATGTGTTTATGATAGAGGGAATATCTTTAGCTTAACTTGCATACAGGTTTGATTGAAATAAAATTGTTTTTACTGTATCTTAATCTTAGTTTTGTACTGTGTGGTGATGTTGATCTGGGTAATGAACTCCTATCTTGGATATTTGAGAGTTGAAAGTTGTGGTACTGTTCCATGAAAAATTTGACTCGATGCGTTATGCTGCAATATTTTGTGTTGGGACTGTGTTTGGAGTATGTAGATTGTAAGATGACATGCACCTGAACTGATATTTATTTGCAATCAAACACTGGCTGTCTGGCATATGAAACTGTGTCCTGAAATGATGCCTGGCTCTCAGTTATTCCATGTTCATTGTCATTAACTGATAATCCATGGTGATGTTTCAGTTCAGGACTTGCTAATAAGGGCTATATCTAACAGAAATCAGGAAGTCAAATGGAGCTTGTGAGGTGTTAGAAGACATGGCAAGAGTAAGGTGATCCTGAGCTTTATGTGCATTTTGACTGGCCTGACACCTCACCAAAACTATCTGATAAATTATTCCTCGAGTTCAGCATATTGCTGAATATGTAGGATTATAGACTTTAAAATTATAGATGCTGACAGCTGTGGCATGAAGTTGATGTTGAAGCTTAATATTTCCTGTAGTGATTACAGTGTTTTGCTGTATTTATTTCTCCTGGTTCTGAGACTTAATTTCTTGTGCTTGTGCTGCTACAAAGGTAGTGATCTTCAGTAGTTCCTTTAACACACCCCCAACTTTCAAAAAAACCCCACAAAACTCAATGCCACAACACCAAACCAAACAAACCAATCCTCAAAAAACCCACCCACCCTCTACCACAACATAATGGGAATATTCTTGCACCTCAGAACTTCATTTTTTGCCTAGTAAGGCATTTGACAGACAATCCTTATTTGCTTTGACCCATATAATTTTATTTTTCCTTGTCTGCCTGCTTATTAGTTTTCTAAATGTAATACTCTTATGCTACTGTTAAGCATAATTGTTTTCATACCTTCTGCCATTACTGCCTCCTTTGATATTGGACTTGTATTTTGTTCAACATCATTATATTGATCTTTGGTGTCTTCTCCTTAGTGTTACCGTTCAAGTTTCTGCTTCCTCTTCTTGTCAAAAGTAGGAGTTCTTTTCATTTGAGAAGTGCTTTTTCTGTCACTTTCTGGCCTCTAGGGAGGCAATGGCTGTGATAATTTAATTTTACCAGAATGTTCCTTTTTTAAACTCCAGTTGAATTGTTAACCTACCTATTTCAGCTTGTTTCTAATTCTCTCTGTCTGGAATACATTTGTCATTTCACTAAGCATAGAATACTTTAATTTTCCAGTGATCTGTGTGTTTAACCTTTTCAACTGTGCCTAACCTTCATAATCTGTGTCATTGCCCCCCCTTCTCATTACTAGGTAGAGAACAGTGTTACTTGTAACTGTTTTCCACTAAGGATGGTTTAACAATTTAATTAAAAAATGCAGACAGTATTTCTGTGCATGTGTTTCTGTGCATTCTAAGAAAATAACACGTGGTGCTGAAGTAATTCATAAGGTAGTATAGCTTTCATCTCAGTCTTTGAGTTAGGACAGAACTGCTTTTTAATGAAGCTTATCTAGAACTCAGAACTGTTGGTCTTGAAGCCAAAGTATAAAAAAAGGAGAGATTTTGTAATCCTTGGTTATAGGTATTTATGTATATAGCTCACTAAACAGACTCTAGTGAATACTTTAAATAATTCTCTTAATTAGGGCAGGTTCTCAGTTTTGTTAAGTACAGCTGCATGTTTGGAAAAAGTTCTAACTTTACTGCTTGGGTGACTTGTAAAACATTTGTATGCTTATGGGCTTTGTTATTTTAAGTTATCACTGATTTAAAAACCCTCAACAAATAAGAAAACCAAAACAAAAAAATAAAAACTAACCCAAAACCTGGGACTTCCTTGTTTCAAATTCTTTCCTAGAATCCTGACAAAACTTCTGGAGGTTTCTGATGATCCACAGGTGCTGGCTGTAGCTGCTCATGACGTGGGAGAATATGTACGGCACTATCCCCGTGGGAAACGGTAGGAAAATGCCAATATGTTGTTATCCTAGAGAGTAGCTGGAGTATCTACCGTGCCTGTAGCATTTTCTGCTTATTTATATTAAAATATACTATAAAGGGGTTGCAGGATATGCTTAGGTTTTATTCATTGGGAAGATAACAAAACACAAACTAGATCAGATGAGAAACTGCCAACTGGATCTTTGACTTAATATATTTCAATGTCTCTTAACCATGAAGGGAACCAATGTTTAAAGTAAGTATTGAATACAATGTTTAGACTAAAGCAGAAGCCAGGCACCAGAAGAAATTGGAAGAGCTACCAAGAGTTTAATCAAGGTATAATTTTTCCTCTCTCTTATGACTATTGGACTGTAATTATTGGACTTAGGGTAGACATGGACTATTTCAACAATGATAAAGACTGCTCTGTGACTTAAGATTACAGAGAAGTTTTTTTTCCACAAACAATTGCTTTTGTAATTTCAGTGATGCACAGATTCAGTTGTCACTCTTCAATTTAAGCATGTTTTAGCTACACAAATACACATTTTGGTTAAAGCTTTCATGTTCATGATAAAAAGATGTTTACTGAGTAATTGCACCTCTAAGGTAGAGAACACTGAAGGAGAAAGAAGCCTTTGGTTTTTGCAGGAATCTGGCTCATCTCACTGAGGGACATGTGACAATTTTTGTAGCAAAGAAGCAGTCTGTTCCTGGCTTCTGCACAGGGTGTCATAGGTTAACTCCAGCTGGCAACTCAGGGTCCATGCAGTCACTTTCTCTCCCCGCTCAGCAGGATGGGGGAGAGAAACAAAAGTAAAAGTGAGAAAATTTCCTAGGTTCAGATAAAGACAATCTAATAGGTAAAGCAAAATAAGGAATTAATTTATTGCTTCCCATGGGCAGGCAAGTGTTCAACCATCCCAGGGAAAGCAGGTCTTCATCATGCATAATGGGTACTTGGAAAGACAAACACCATCACTTGGAATGGTTCCCTCTTCCTCCTCCCAGTTTTATGTGCTGAGCTTGCTGGCATATGTTGTAGAATATCCCTTTGGTCAGTTGGGGTCAACTGCCATGGCTGTATCCTGTCCCAAATCCTTGTGCAGTGCCAGCCCCCTTGCTGGTGGGATAAGGAGCAGAGAAGGCCTTGATGCAGTGCAAATGCTGCTCAGCAATAATGAAATCAACACTGGTTTTAGTACAAAGAGGAAAAGTATCTCAGCTAAAATCAGCTCAATAGATAACAACGGCCTTCTAGCCTTGTTGAGTTTCACGAACTCTTCTTGTGCAGACGGTTTTCTTGACAGTAGTAGAATCATGGACAACAGTCTGAAACTTCAGGCCATATGTATGCTAGGAAGATGTGTTGACTCCAGAAATACTCACAGCCCTTGTAGTCTTGTAAGAACTGAAATAGTATTTGCAGGAGAGGCAAGATGTCCTTCAGTAAGGTGGAAACTAATAGTGCTGCCTGCAAGTGACAAAGCTGGAGGACTGGCTAATACTGGTTGTTCTTGCTTTGAGCAGCTCTTTGTATGAAATAATTTTATTACATATTTGCCAGAATCTTTAAACAGCTTGCATGCATTTACCTGAACGTGTGGGCCAGTATGGCCATGTAGTTGCTGGACCAAAGCTATGAAATCAGAAGAGTGGATAAACAGGACCTGTATCCTTCTGTCTGTAGTTGGGAAAATGTATAGCTGTAAGGACTACAGCTCCACTCAGCTCCCAGGCTGTTAAGCTTATTCAGCAATATGCCTGCCTTCAAAGGGAGTGGTCATCAGCAAATAAAAAATGTCCTAGATACTGTTCTGACCCACATTCTTATCTCAAATTCTAATACTTTAGCTGCTTTCTGTTTGCAGACTTGTCTTATTTAGCTTTCTGTTCCATTGAACAAAATGAAATACCTCAATCTCTTTTAAAGAATTTAATTTCTAATCTATTGTATTCTTACAAATATGACTTAAGCAATTTTGAAACTAACTAAAAGCTTAAAATATCGATGGGTTATGTGTCCATTCCAGCATAATAGTCCATTTCTTATGTTTTTTTGATATATAGTTGTGTACTGCTCCCACATGTGATTGGTATTTCACACTCTCATTGCATGACTCACTTTAAGAATGGATGCAGTTCCTTGGTTTAGAAGAGTAGAAGAATTCAGGCATCTTGAATACTTTTGTTTCTGTTAAGTGTTTATTGTCAACTCTTAACTGGATCATCCTTTAGCCTTTGAAGGCTGCAGAGATGAATTCGATACTAAAACTACTTGGCTTCACCTGCTACACACAGTGGAGACCTAGAGCTTCAGTTCTGGCCAACCTTTCCCTTTGTCTGACAAAAGAAATGTTTGTTAACAAAATACTGTGTTTTTGCTTGGCTGTTCTCCAGTGCTTAAATAATTTTAAGTTGCTTTTAAAATTACACATTGTAGATCAAGTTGTTGAGACAATAGCACTGTGGGCTTCTCATGAGGCTCACCAAGATGCATATTCTGAGAGTAGAACAGCAGAAATAAAGTATAGCACTGGTGCTTCCTGTCACTAAAAATAAATACAGGCCTTCAGCAGAGCTTCCATGTGGCCTAAGGGTTATTGTTATGTACGATCAACACTTAGAATTTCTGGAATGCTGTGAACGTGGGCTTTGTGTTTTACATGTATAAGAGATAGACAACTAGAGCCATTCTCTTCCTTAGCTCAGGATTCAGAAAAAAGCTTGCATTCCCTTTTTCACCTTTTTCAGATAAGTAGTGTAGATTTTATATTTGTTTTCTGCTATAACAGTCTAAATTGTATTCGTCTTTATCTTCTGTGTCTTCTTTCTCTCTAAATGGGTCATGTCAAAACCTGAAACTTCAGCGTCCAGAAGCCTTTTTGAAATGCCACTATTTTCGCTTAGTGCCAGTGATGTTATAGGGAGCAGTCACTGCAGAAGATGTGCACATATAACTGTTCTACTGGGCTCTATTACTTCTGTAAAGCAAACAGCAGTTGAGGAGAGAGGAAACTAAATGTAGTGTGGACACATTTGGAACTTGAAGGAACACGATTCATTGTGAACCTTCTTTACTGTTTAGACCTTTAGGTTAAAAACCCATGGCTGGGAAGTGATTTGTACCTGTAGGCAGCATTATGCAAGAATGATAATGCTGTTCTTCAACTCTTCATGTTTTCAACAATAATTTCAGTGATGTATTGTCATCTGAAAGAGCCTATTACCATTTGTGATTATAGGCTTTTAACCTTTCATTTTGGCTCTTGCAGTCTTCTGGCATAAGGAAGCTTTTGAGTTTAATGCCTTTTTCACATCCTTTCCGTTCCTGAAAATCCAGTGGTTTAAGTCAGTCCTTTAATAAAAAAAATATATATTATTTGTGTTTCATATTCTTGCCTTTGTGTGCAGTGATTTTATATTTAACTCATTAAAAAGGTGAGGCAGCATAAGGGAGGCATAAAGTTACATTGCTTATAACTTCTCGGATTCTTGGCAAGGATTTTCCAGCTTGAAACAGTTGCAGTTTTCTGAATCTATTCCTGCTTTATGAAGCAAATGTTTTAATATTCTTGGGAGATAATATTCTCTGTGGTCTTAAGGGTGGTTTTGACTGAGTTATAAAATGAAATGGAAAATTCTCCTTTTCATCTCCGTGCTGTCTTCATACCTGTTCTGTAGTTTGCAAAAATATGTTGTGTTGTGCAGCAGCAATGCATTAATCTGGCCATGAAAAGAGCAGTACTACAATGCAGATAGCTAATGCAAGCTTAGAATGGCAGTGCAACATCAGGTTAAGACTAAAGCAAATGATAGTGTCTTCACAGAATAGCATGTTTAACTACTAAGTGACCTGTGAGACAACTGATGTAAAAAAACATATGAAAGTCAGTGAGTAAATCAGCTTATATATTCCTTACAAATTCTCTCCAAACTTATTGTTATGACAGGCTGAAATGCTGCATGTCAAGTCATCTGGATGGTGATACTTTTTCTAAGTGTATTGCCTTCCACTTTTTTTTATTAAGAAATAATATATTCATGACCTGCCATACAAGGTTTCATCAGTATTTCGTAGGGGATTTGGTATAGCTGTTAAAAAGTTGTGGCTGACTATGGTGGTGAAGTTTGTAGTGAAAGATGCAGCTAAACCATATCCTTTTTCTGGGAATGGTACCTTAACAGCCAGTTCTGCATCTTGTGCAGAAGTAGCTGTGGCTCTAGTACAGTTTGAATGTCAAAAAGAGCACTATATGTATTTGTGATTATATGTAATTGTGATATGTATGGTGATTTAATAGGTGTTGGTGTGATTAAAAGCATTCTTCTGTATTAGACAATGCCAGAAGAGATTGAGGTTGTATTCTTGCAAATAATGGAGTGACCTGGTTGTCATCCATTTATGGGGTGGAGGGCACTACCTCTCCTACCTAGTAACTGATTATGCTGTACCCTGTGTACCATTTTAGAGACCTGTGTAAAGTAAATAACCTGTCTGAAAAGGGTTATTTTTTTATTATTTATTTCAAAGTAGCAAACAGGAGTCCAATATAAACACTTTCTGATGTTGGGAATTCTTTAAAAATCTTCTTTTAAAAAAATCAGTAGTTATTACAGGAGATCTGTACTTGTAACACATCAGGTGAGATGTGTATCTTGGCAAATAAATAATTTTAATAAAATAAATATTATATAATTTAAACTTAACCCTTTAATGCATTGAATGTGAAGTGGTTGGATAGGATAGCTACCCAGAATTGAAAGTAATGTCAAAAAACTTTCTCCTCTCCTCTTTTTCAGGGTGATTGAACAGCTTGGTGGTAAGCAGCTGGTCATGAACCACATGCATCACGAAGACCAGCAAGTTCGTTATAATGCACTACTGGCTGTGCAGAAGCTGATGGTTCATAATTGGTATGTGAAGGTTATATAACATACTACTAACCATGAGAAATCTTTGTTGTGGAGAGGGGAGTCAAGACAATAGATTTATTTTAGGGAATAAATATCATTTTTTCGTGTTAAGACAGCAGTTTTTAAACAGCAGATTAATATGATGTTTATGGTAAGAACTTAGTTTTTCTGTGTATTTTGGAAGCAGTTGAATTGAGTAGCTTCTTTACATGGTTGAATGCCACGCAAGTAATTCACTTGAACAATATATTTTAGCTTAGTATTAAAAATTACTGGTAAAAATGTATTTTTATTAGGAAAAGGTTCTTCACCAGAGGATGATTGGGCACTGGAACAGGCTCCCAAGGGAAGTGGTCACAGAACTAGCCTGACAGAGCAGCCTGAGAGCATTGGACAATGCTCTCAGGCACATGGTGTGACTCTTGGGCTGGCCCTGTGCAGGACCAGGAGCTGGACTTGGTGGTTCTTGTGATTCCTTTCCAACTCAGGATATTCTGTAATGATTCTATGAATTTGTTTGAACTGCTTGTGGATAGCAGAAGTTTGTGGGCTGATTAAATAGTTCTCTAATAACCCCGAAGTCTTGGCAAGTTCTGGCACAGAACTTGCTGGTGGGTGATGCTGCCTTTCCAACAGAACACAGGACCTTTGTAGGGAAGCATTGAAGGGCTGAAGCTCTGAAGTTCATGGAACAACTTTGTATAAATTGACAAACAAATTAGGTATGCTAAGCATAAAGCATAGGAAGTTAAAAATACTAATTAGGAGTTTTTTAATCTGATTATTAATTATGAGTGCACCGGAGCTCATATTTTCAGTCTGGCATTGCCTTAAAGGGAGATAAAATACAGCAGTACATCTGAGTATATTGGAACATAAGTGTTGGGATACAAAAAACTAATTTAATTTTGAATTTTGAATTTAAGCAGCCTTGTATTTCTGGAAAGCTTAGTGCTTGGACGTATCTATAACTTCTGTCAATTTTCTCACCTATGACAGAATGTGAACTTTTTGAAAGGCTGAGTAGGGATGATGCTGGTAGTGTGAAAGTGGTAGGGGAAAAATGTCTACCAAGCACCTTCTGACAGGTTAAGTCACCTTCTTGCTGTGACAGGCTGGCTAAGTTGACAAAAAGCTCCCATTGTCTCTCTCTGCAGTGTATCACAGGTAAAACAAAGCTAATTTTCTCCCTTTCCTTCTGAAAATATGGGTTTTAAGGTTTTAACTCTATTGCATGTTACATTCATTTTATCCTACTCCCTCCCTCACATACTGTGGGAACCTTCTGTAAGAGAGGAACACGTGTTTAAATACCCTACTATGAAAAATCCACTTATAAGGAGTACTTTGATAAATCACATGGAATTTCTGAGTGTATGGAGATGGAATCTAAGCACACGCCATGTTCAATCTAATTTTTGGTCATTATTGTATATTATGCTCCACCCTGCTTCTCAGTTTAATACACTTCTTTCCTCACTCTGCAGTTCTGATACCTTTGAAACATTCTGGCTATTACAAACCAGCTACAACTAAATAAAGATTACAGCATGGAAAGTTAAGTTACTGATACTGCCTTCTGCAGTAGGGACGGGTTTTATTTCATGTGTGTTGGGATATCTTGAAAATCTGGTAGGAAGACCTTTAGTCTTCAGCACAAACCTCTCTGGTAGTAAAAGTTTTCTTGAATGCCAAGCCTGGCTTTTTCTCACTTTCAGTGAGAGTACTACTCGTGAAAACATCACATCTGATCTGATCTTCTTGTTTTGGTTTTTTAATGGTATGAACATTTCTGTGCCTGCTTTTCACAGTTCGTGAACCTTTAGACTTGAGACTGAGGGGGAGATGGCAAAAGTGCCTAATTTCAGATCTTCAGAGGTGTCAGTAAAAAGAATCTGTGTAAGTTAGTACCACTTCCACATTCATATTTGTCATCTCTGTAGGGAATGTTTTCTTGTTTAATTCATAGTGGAACGAGCCTCTGGGACACATTATCCTTGGCTCTTATTTGCCAAAGTAGTGTTCCCCCTTGGCATGGACTTATAGCTTAAGGGAAGGAAATGACACACTGTTTGTATGTGGCAAGCTAGGTCTGGCTTTGTGTAGATCTGGCTTTTGATGAGTGTTGGGAGCCCTTCTGTTTCACTGCTGTCTCTTCTCACCACACAAGCTGAGTCCTCTGACTGCCACACGCTTCGGTTTAAGTGCCTACTTACTAAGCTTTGCATTGTCACAAGATATGTTATTCAGCAACTTCAAGGTTTTGCTTCCCTTGCTCTTCCAAGCTGGAGAAACAATAAACGTTTTTCCTCTTGCTTCCACTTATTCTGGAATTACAGTTATTTCACTCAAAACAATTGTGTTTTTCTTGCTTGAGTTTAACTGGCACAGAACAATTTGGCATTACTGTCTGTGACACGTGAAAAAGAGGTAGTCAGGCTTTTCCTGAAGGCTAACTGAGGGAAGGATTAAAAAATAAAGCTTTGCTCTGCGCCAATGAGGCTTGGTGCAAGTGCTGTGCCTGGAACCAGCAGAGTAAGGAAGACTTGTGGTACTTGAATCGAGGGAGTGCCATGGGGCAGCCGAAGTAGCATTCTGCCTAAACACAGCTGTATCATTCAACTGTTAGCTCAACTTAGAGACAATTAACTCCTAAGTAATTTGAATAGTTCATTGCAGGCTGCTCAACTAGCTTTCCCTTAGGGGTTTTTAAGTCAGGGATTAATGGGGGAAAATCAGACTGTCAGGCACTCTCTAAATGGTGAAGCTGTGTTGGCAAAAGCAGTAACTGCTGTCAGCTTTTCAGATGAGATAAGTTCAAGTGAAATATTCCAGTTACATTTGCATGTTAAGTGATCATGCAATTGATGAAGCGAGGAACAGAATAATCTTTTTAGCATCACTTACTGCCTGTACATGGGAATTAATCCTGAGTTTCAGTCTCACTTGTGTTAGTCATGGCACCCCATGCTGATAGTAAGAACCTGTGTAGTGGGTTGACCCTGGGTGCGTGCACCCACCAAAGCTGCTGTATCACTCCACAGCTGGACAGGGGAGAGAAAATACAACGAAGGCTTCCTTAGTTGAGATAAGGACTGGGAGATATCACTCACCAAATACTTTCACAGGCAAAACAGGCTCAAATTAGAGATAATGAATTGAATTTATTACTGACAAAACCAGAGCAGGATAGTGAGAAGTAAATAAGACCTTAGAAATAACCTTGTTTCCGCCTCTCCCTCCTTCCCAGCTCTACCTCCCCTAGGGCTGCAGGGATATGGAATAGGAGTAATAGCCAGTTCATCACACATTGTTTTCTCCTACTGGTTAGGGAGAGGAATACTTCTGCTCCATAATGGGGTCCCTGACATTGGGAGATAGTTCTCCATGAACTTCTCCAACATGAGTCTATCACATGGGCAGCAGCTCCCCCAAACTATTGCAGCATGGGTCACTCTTGTGCAGGGTGCAGTCCTTTAAGGGCAGGCTGTTCCAGCATGTGTCTCTCCACAGGGTCACAAGTCCTACTAGGAAACCTGCTCTGGTATGGGCTTCTCTCTCCATGGATCTGCAGATCCTTGACAGGACCCTGCTCCAGCACAGGCTCCTCTCAGACATTTACCTGCTTGGGTGTTGGGCTCCTGAACTCCTCAATACCAACATGAAGAGTATGAGTGTGTTGGCAGGTGCTAAACCGTGGGAGTTAGGATGTTTCACTTAAGCATGATCAAGTATGGTATGGAAATGGAATTCATAAAGGGCATACTGAATGAAGCAACAAATTGGACAAGCTTTGAATACACAACAGGTTCATACATGATTTTCTAAATGCACAGCGCAGACAAAATTACTTGCTCTCCGTCTTTTAAAGTGAAGAATTCTGCAGGGAGACAGTAAAAAGTCTGAAACTGCCTAGGATTTGCAATATGCTATATTTAGAAACTGTTACTCTACAGATAGCTTCTGTACAATGCCTGCACTTGGGAGTGAGAAGTGCAGGGTGTAGTGTTAGTTAACTGACAGCCACGAAATTTGCACCCACCCTCTACCCTTAATTTTTCCCCCATCCCAACATTGAGGTGTGGAATGCTTAACAGAGTAGTAGGCTTAAATCTAGGTAACAATACCCTACAATGCTACAGGATAATGACTTCCACTATATTTATTTCTCCTGGTTCTTAGCCTTCATTATCACTACAATTCCCTTTCAGTAGTTAACAGAAGTTGACTAAATGAAGTTTGAGAAGACAGTGTCTCTGATAAAAATTAATCATTTTAAGATTAATTAAGAGAGCTAGAATGAGACAAGTTAGGCAAAAATCCAATTAATTACCAGCACACTTGATAGCTAATGGAGTGTTCAATCTTTTATTTGCACATAAATGTGTATTCATATAAAACTTCATTCCATGTAGGTGTAGAGGCTGTCTTTTTTATTTGGCATATGCTCTCTGGGATTCAGACTGTGCTCGTGTTTTCTGTCATGAGATCTGTACTCTTTGCAGAAACACTTTAATATTTCTAGAGCTCGTGTTAGCATGGAAAATATCAGACCTTCTGCTCAGTTTGCATCTTCTTTTTTTAAATAAATTGCTCGTTTTCATGAACTGTGCTGAAAAACATGTCACCAAAGAAGTAACTTTTTGATAATTTACTTCTGATAAATGTTCTTTAAAAATTTGATTTCATGGTAGGAAAATTCAGTTAAACACTATTGATGTTGGTCATTCTTATATAAAAAGCTCTTAAGTGTTGTAAACAACAAAATTCTTTGTTGTCACTAAATCTTCTGATTAAATATAAAACCGTTTTCAAACCACATTGCAAGGTTTAGTCAAGTGGATTTTTTTGAATTGCCACAGAATGGCTCTGTGTGTTAGCTCATAGTGAGTCTCATAAGTTAAAAATGGCTCGTGCTTTGTCTCCCTAATAGAAAGGCACATACTGAATTGGATTTCACAGTTTATTTTCTTTTAAAATCAAATGCTTAGGTAATAGCTTTGTTATAAAAGCTCATTGAACTGCTGGTTCTTCATAGTTTGTATATGAAGTTGTGAGCTGGAACTCTAGAATAACTCTTTGCAAGATTGGACAAAACCAGGGAAACTGCTGATAGGAAAGGAGGTTCTTGTAGTGCCTCAGTTTGAAGACTCATGTTAATGCTGCATTTCATGTCATAAGGAGTGCTTTAAACCATGCTATGAGTAATGTTTTCAGTAATCACAAGATAATCTGTAGATTGTCTATTAATAATACTGCATTCAGCTGAAAACAGGGCTCCATTTGGAAACACAAAGCACCTCTCATATAATGTTCATAATCCCTCTGTACAGCCATTCAGAATGTTTAGTTTTTATGTGCACATCAGAATGTTGAGCATCTCCTTACTGTGAATAATTAAACAGAAACAATGTCCTATATTTTGTTTAACTTTACAGTTGACTTTTGTTCTATTTGTTTTTATGAAGTGGAATCTATTAAACTAAGTATTGAGAATTGCAGAGATGTTCATAGTATCTTTTCTCTCTTGAGATCCACAGCCACATTTATAGGCCAAGGAGATATGATTCCACTGAAAAAGATAATTGATAAAAATCTTCAGTTTGATGTGTTGGAGGCCAAAACTGGTCAAAGTGGCCTTGATTCTGCTGTGTACATTTGTTGCTTTGTTTTTACTATTGGTTTGTGATGACTTACCTTCAAAACTACTTATGGTCGGCATTGGTATAATAGACACATTTTGTATTCTTTAATGTCATTTTAAAATTGGAATATTTCATATTGCATAAATCCACTGAATCAAATAAGAAAATTGTGTTCAGTAAACAAATGACGAAAGAGAACAGCAGTTTTCCAGTGGTAGCACTCCAGCTTTGGCAGTCTTCCCATCCCAGCTCTCTAAGAAGATGCCTCTTTGTTTTTCACTTCACTACTTTCATAACTGTTCTCTTTCTGTTTACTTCTGTGAAGAACATGATAATGAGGAGGGTGTAATGTATATATATTTTTTTCTGTATTATAGATAGAAAAAAATATAAAAATGTGCAGTGTTATAACTTTGGATCCAGCAGTAAGACATGTTAATATTACATTTCAGGAACCAAGTATTAACATCATTCCAGGTTTGATTTGAGCCTGGCTTCTTTATTTTCTTTCCTGGCTTCTGTGAGTGTGGCTCTATGGGGAGGCAAATGCAGCTGTGGTGGCCCCTGTGGAGCTCCACTTGCCTTTCTCCCAGCCGCCACCAGCGTTAATGCGACACTGCAGTAAACACGCTCAAGGGAGCTTGTTTGTAGAAAGCAATTCACTGCAATTCACTTGAGAGTTAAATGCATAAAAAGTATCGTCTCGCCAAAATACCGAGTGCCCTGTGAGAAGGCTTACACAGCTGGAGTGGGTTAAAGTGTGAGTGTTCCAGCTTTGTCTCACATTGGATTCGATGGAGACTAGACAGATGGTTGCAGCCTTGTGGTGGTGTTGCTGCTTTATGTGTACTGCTCAGAGGTTCCAGGGATGGTTAATCTGTGGAGTATCAACACTTACAAGACAATGTTTTCAAGGGTTAGTTTAGCCTGCTTGGAATTGGGAATGCATCAGTGGTGTAATTCAAATACACACTTGTAAAGTCACAATAAATTAGTAAAACTGCTCCATCATTTTCTAATCTAATAACTTCTCTCCAGGTTACTAGACCTCTAGCAGAAATGCAATATAAGGCTGGCAACTGATCAATTTATTCAAACTAGTCTATCTGCTGCCTGTCTTGTGAACTTATTTAACTATTTGTCATATCTTTATGATTTGTCTGTAAACAGTGTATGTTTCCAATGTTTTTTGAGTGTGTTGAGTCAAATGTCAGGCTTTTTGAAGGATTTCTTTAGAACTAGCTTTTCAATTTAATTTTCAAAAGTATGGGACTCTAGGCTTATGTTTAGATAGAGAAAAATAAAATCAATATTTTTATTTTGGTTTTTGTCAAAGAAAGACATTCTGTCTCTTGATGTTAGAAAAGAGAAAATATGAAATTTTCACCCTCCCTTTTTTCTGTGCTTCATATACTTTTCTTCCTTTGCTCATTAATTTTCAGTGTCCTTTAAAGGACAAGGTAATCTGACTGCTCTGGATTTTGGAGTATGACACTGAAAGTAATAATACTTAACTTCAGGTCTTGTTTCTTTTAACACATGGCCTCTAGGGATCTGTTGTATGTGTCCTATAATTTTCCCTTCTATCATATATGTTGTTGACAATGATCTTTTAGTATATGGTATGTATTAGTATAAAATTTGTAGGTAGTGTCTTGTGCCAGTTTGCAATTATCTCCTTTTTCCATATTCACTGAGTTTAGGGGCTTACATGACATGTTGGATCAGTTCTATGTGCCTTTTCCTAAATAAACTTTTAAGCATTTGTTTCAATTATGACATTTAGGTATATCTCTGCTTTAAGGTGTCAGCATCTCTCATGAGAAACAAAAACTGATTAAATTAAAATGAAGAAACAAATTAGATTAAAAATTTGAGATAAAATGAATTCATGAATTCACCTCTAGGCCTCCTTTTCTTCTTGGAAAACATACTTTGGGAACAGCAGAAAATGTGTGTTTAAAAAGAGCCACGAAAAAGAGGGAATTTATAGTGTGAAAGGAATCTCACTTGTTCTAGTAAGAATGAAAAGATTAATTTTCAAATGGAAATTACTTATGCTTCACCATCAGACCTTTGGGTAACCAGGAAAGTGAAAATGTGTGATGTTTCAAGTCTTGTTGATCTGAGCTTTGAATGAGAAATGGAAGATTTTATAGTTAGTCTCAAAAGTGATGTACTGCAGTTGCATGGTTGAAGCTTTTCTGCAGTGCAGAAATAGTATTTTTTTTTTTGTTCTTATACATTTATATTGAATCAGTTGTTTCATGTCTGAATGCTGTTATCTGTAAATGCAAACTTGTTTGCACTAGCTTCATCTGCTTTTAATAAGGATAGTTTTATGTCGAAGGGAGTGAAAAGATGCTTAAACCTGACCTTTTTATAAAGGTCTTTCTGTTACAGTGTGAGGAAAATAGTTTAAAATATCTTTTAGTGGTTCAAGTCATGGGCTTACAGCTTGCAATTAAGAAAAGAAGTGAGTCTAATACCCACTTCATTAATTTCTGTTGTAGCATGCATCACAAATCTCAGATGCTATTTTGAATATTCTGTTAACTGATCTGTTATGACAAGATCCGTCCTTTCATCGTGCATGCTCTTACAGTGCAATGGGTTGAATGCTTGCATTCTTACAGGTGACTTTAATTTTGTGAGGTAAATAGTAATTTTAAAGTCCCAGTTTTTCTCTTAAGATTTAACTAAGTATCAGTGCAGGATAAAGTCTTAGACCCCTAATTTGTAATAGCAGGGAGATGGACACTTACGTCAAACTTATGGGTGAAGTTTGGAGCTTACAGTGCTTCTTAACCTCCTAATGTGACAAAATACCAGTACTTATAAAACATTTGAATCTTCTTATTCTTTTAATATGTATTTTAGCAGAGGGAGAACAGGGTCCTACTTAACATTTTGGAGCAGGTCCAGAGGGAGAGCTGTGAAGATGATTTAGAGGCATGGAACACCAGTCTTGTGAGGAAAAGCTCTGAGTTGGGGTTGTTAAGCCTGGACAAGAGAAGGCTCCGGGGAGATGTTAGGGCAGCCATACAGTTCCTAAAGGAGGCCTACAGGAAGGCTGGAGAGGGCCTTCTCACAAGGCCAAGGGATGATGGCTGTAAAATAAAACAGTGCTGGTTTAGATTGGATATAAGAAAGAAATTATTTCCTGTGAGGGTGGTGAGACACTGGAAGAGGTTTCCCAGAGAATCTGTGGATGCTCCATCCTATGGAGTATTCAAGAACAGGTTGGAGGAGGCTCTCAGCAATCTGGTCTCGTGGAAGGTGCCCCTGCCCATGGCAGAGGGTTTGGAACCAGATGATCTTTGATGTCTATTCCAACCCAAACCATTCTATGGTTCCATGTTCATCTAATCTAGACTGCAATAACTTGTCCTGGGTTAACCAGTGACCCTCAAATAGAAGTGATAACCAAACAGAAAATTAAATTATCTTTCTAACAGCTTGTAATGCAAGGTTTTTGCATTTCAGTGGTCCTTGGTTATGGCTAAAGATGTGATGGGGTAGGAGCACTATGATATTTTCACTTGGGTTTGCAGCATGACAGGTATTCATTTTCTATGGGGAAATGGGATGAGAGCTTCTCCTTGACCCTGGACTTAAATCTTACACCAACAAAAGGTTTTGTAGGGAAGATACTGTTCTACCTACTGTAGGAGTTGAATATGTCTGTGAAGGCACTAAGTACCTACAAAATGTGCTACTGCTCTGCTGCCTTGGAGATTTTTGCAGACTGCACTGCACTCTGGTGGGGTTTTTAGAAAGCCTTGGTCATGCATCTGAAACAGTGTAAGCTGTGCAATAGTTGTTCTTCTGTGCCTTAAGAATAAATAATGTTATGGGCTTGTAATATGACGAGCAGAGCCATGTATTATGCAGCAAGCATCAGTTGCTTTCAAGGCTGGATGTCAGAGAAGAAATACTAGAGTGAGTACGTGCATATAGGCATGAAACAAATGAAAACAAGAAGACAGCCAAAAACAGAGGAAGCAGAAGGAGGTTTGGTGAGTGTGGAAGCTCTTCCATAGTTGCTGGCTGTGTTTTTGGTTGAGAGTCCAGCAAAAGAAGAGAGGAGCTAATTTCCTTCTTTGCCAGTAGGAGCCTCTACTTTGAGGGTGATAACCTGCCTGTTATAAGCAAGAGTTGTATCTATTAAGTGGAGCCCAAACATTAAAATACTGTGATTTTACACAGCACCTGATGAAGCTGTAAATGAAGGTGCTAAATCATAACATATGGTTCAGCATACAAAATGATGTGTTATTTTCTTTGCTAGTGGTGTTTGAAGTTAACATTTTATAGAAACTTTTGCTTTTCTGGATGCTTAATGTTAAAAAACTAAGAGAAGTGGTGTTGGGTGGTGCAGTTGAGGTGCTAGACTTCACTGTGAAATAGGAATTGCAATGCATGAGGAATAACTGTTCAACAGGACACTAAGCTGAAAACTAGTTTACTAGTTTTTGAAATGTGCAAAAGACCTGATCTTTTCAATTTACTTTTTTTAATAAAGCAAAAGCACATACTCTTGAGTTAGGTGGGGATTTTTTTGAGACTTCTTTCTGAACATCATCCCTCTGAGATGCTTCTGGTGCTTAACCTGTGTAGGTTGAAATATCTGTGTAGTGAGAAAGCACAGTACTAAGTGTATGATCAGCAGTAGAAAAAGAACGCCTACATTTCACAAGTCCTGAAATCTCTCTCTCACTTGATACAGTGGTACAATTATGTATTTTCTGTGACAAGCAGCATCCCAGGTACTATTACTAAAGACTGCTTTCAGCTCTTTTGTGGTTCTTTTTTGTGAAGTGTTGATCTGCTTTCATAAGAGAGAGTAAAGGATTGTAACGTTCAGAACTATTGTGCAGTATTTTTCCATGGAATTTAGATGCTGTTGCTCAGGGCAAGTGCTAGTGTTCTGGGAGATGTTCCAGAGTTGAGAGGAGAGATTGAAGTGCACTAAGCCATTTATTTTCTAAGTGCAGGTGAGGAAAACACTTTAAAGGAAATGTTGATATACAGTGGGCCTGGATTGATTATATTTTCTTTTTCTCACCTTGAATATGTAGTTATTGAGTCAGTGTTTGTTTTGTTTGCCTGTGGGTTGTATTGCCACTATGTCCTCTGTGTTACTTGTGCTCCTGCAGCTGGGTTGTGGAAAGGGATACTTTTAAATGTTTTGCCACAGCTTCTAAAATGTGTGTTCAACAAGCAAAATATATCTGCTTCATGGGTGTTCTATGTCAGTTGTCAGGGCTTCTAAATATTCCCATTGGGCTCTTTCCTTATCTAGACAGCTTTGTTGTTGTGTGATTTGTACTTTATTTTCATGTGGCAGATGGTGGATATCTAAAGCTTGAGTGCTCTCATTGTTGCTCCAGTTGACTACTGATAGTAGACATTATTTGAAGGATTAATTCTGAACTTAAAGCTTTTTCTTTTTTATCAACTTTATAATTTCCACCACTGTTGCACTACCCACTCTCCAGAACATTTCTCAATCTAATTTTTTTGTTGTATTTCAGGGAATACCTTGGGAAGCAGTTGCAGTCAGAACAACCTCAAACGGCCACCGCACGGAGCTGAACACTTCTGTCAGTTCATGCAGTTCGTGCTTACAACTATGGTGTGTTTGTCTTAAAATGAATATAAAGGAAATACTGAAATCACATGCTCTTTGTCTGCTATGGGTGCATAAACATTCCAACTTTCCTCTAGTGTTGTTGGCTTACTAAGAATTTGTTTGTTCAACTAGTTCTGCTGATTATGCCGATTAGCTTCTTGTTCTATTCTGAATGTATATGAAGAAATGTGGCTAATATATTGCATTTGTTTTATGTATTTATTCTCATAATAAAGACTATTATTAAAGGATATTCATCCTATAATGGATATTCTAACTAGCCTAGAAAAACTGTTCTCTTCTTTTAGTGGACTATCAGTGTTGTCACTTTCCAAGAAAAGCAAGTTGTCCTCTTGTGTCTCAGACAAATTAATAAAGCTTTGGCTTAGTGTTTCATAGAAAGTGCAATAGCCTAAGAAATATTGATTATCAGTACTAAAATATATACCAAGTCTCAAAATAGTGTTAAAATTGTATATAAAAGCAAATGTATGGGTAGGGTTTTTTGGGGGGGGCTGGGATAATTCTCTGGTTAGAAACTACATTAAAAGAAATCTGTAAATGAGAAAAGAAAATGAGCACTCCTCTGTTTGTGAACACATACCCTCATGCCCTCAGGTTATTAGTCCAGCTCTGTAACACCAGTGGTTAAAGCTGTAGATCAGATATCAAGTTGAAGGTAGTTTGTTTTTTTTTCTTTTTATGTGCACTAACTGCTGAACTTGTAATTTAATGGAGTTTTTCGTTATTGAAAATACTTGTAAATGATTCTAAAATCTATTGTATATTAAGCCAGATAATTTGGCTATCAATATTTTCTGTGTTTTGTAGCTTCTGACAGTATAAAATATGTAATCAATAAATTTAAGATGATCTTGGCTTGGCATATGAAAACAGTTTTGTTGCATAGATAGAAGCCTGGCTCCAGGCACTTGCAACACCAAGCAGTTAATATTCTTGTGATTCATTATTAGAATTTTTTTAAAAAAGTGAACATAACTCAATCCTTAATCTTGTCAGTAGTCATTTGAAGTGCAAGTCTCTGAGGAAGCTTAGAGTACTTTGTCATCAAGTGAAAAGACTAATTGGGAAAACTTCCTTTATCCAGCCTGGATTTGCATCATATCTAATTAAAATTTGACTACTGTTGCAAAGGAGAGAGAAGAAAGTTAGAGGACTGCAGGTTGATGATGGTCTGCTTAATTAAAATTGGACTGTGTGGCTTAATGACTGTTGCTTACTTTGACTGTTGCATATAGAAGATGAAGGCTTTGATATTGCAGTCAGTATCACCAGGATAGATGCTGAAGCCTGAAAAGAATTAACCCTCACTCCAACTAAAATCAGTTTGTCTGAGTCGATCTTAACTCAGCACTGCATATTCCCACAGTGCTGAGGGATACTGATGGTGTGGGAAGCAGTTGGGAGAACAAGAGTGCACCTTCATTGCCATTCTTATCTTGGGTCAGTTGAATGCTCTTGAAATGAATCTCTGAGCCCTCCCTGCGTTTTACACTTCAATTTACATTGCATGGTGGTGTCAGCCATGATGGGCTTCTTTTCCAATAAAGCTGAAGCTCAGGATGTGCATCCTGCATGATGTACATCATACTGCACATCCTGTGTGTCTTGGCTATGTGGCAAGTGTTCAGTCTACTGGACCATTTAAGATTTTGTTTGAAGTATGGCCATTAGAAATGCATGTGGAGTGAATGTTGAATTAGCACCAAGTGTTTTGCTCTACAAATCTGCTTTTCGTGTTACACTTTTCAATGTAAGCAGGGCCTAAGACTGCTATAAAAGATTGGTCCTGTGGTTACTGCTGTAATGTTGGGTGCAAGAACTGTGACATAGCATTAATGGGAGAGGAATATGTCCCCACCTTCAAAACCATGTGTGTTGTTTCCTTTTCCAAAGGGAACACTTAAGCACTGCTGTGTAAGGAGGTCTGGGGAATTGCAGGAGTAAACACGATAAACGCTACCAGTAGAAACCTCTTCAATTTCTGGAGGAGCTAGAAATAACCAAGTTATTCATAATGTGAAACAAAATTGCTTACAGGGGTTGACCTGAAACATCTGAGTATTATTTTCATGTATTATACAAATAAATTCTCCTCTTCTGCTTTGCTAGTATTATCTTGTACATAATTTAATTCTTCATCAGGTGGTGTGTTTCTAAACTGTGTGATACCTGGCATTCTCTGACATTTAGTTACCACCTTGTGTCCAACAGCTTTCTAATTAAAGAAATGGTTCTGAAGTTTCACTTATATCTCTATATGTTATTGATGCCCTGGTGCCTGTGAAACCTGAAAGCCTGCAAGCTCTGAGATTTCCAGCTGTCAGTGGTAACATTCAGGTGGCCCAAAGATTGGATCTGAGTGAGTTCCTGCCAACAATTGTACCTTGAGAAGCCTGGAAACCTGCAGGGGAGGGTGTTATGAAGGACTTTGCTTTGCAGCCAGTAATTTGGACTGAAGTTGCCAGAGCTGAGATTTCTGCAGGAGTCTGCTTATGGTGTCCTACATGTCCTGGGGAGTCTTGGCATAGCAGGGAGCTGCAGAGCAGTTTCCAGATCCGGGTTCTGCCTCTCCCATCCCATGGCTGGCCTATACTTGCTGGCAGTGAAAGGCCTTCATCCGTGATCCCAAGAGAGAAAAGAGGACAGAACTGCTGAGCTTTTAACCTTTGGAATCCAGAAACCGAATCAACCAAAAGTTTTGTTAAATTGTAATTAATAAAACTTTCTACTGAATCTTTTTTTTTGTCTCACAAGCTTGGTGCTAGCTTTTGTTACCGAGCATTGTTTTTGCTATTCACCTGTTCGTTTACTTGCTCAGCCTCTTTCTCCCAAAATCTGGCATGGTGCAGGCAGGCAGATGCCATGGTGGCAGCTTGGGTGCTTCAAAGCTGTGTGATGACAGTGTGGGTAGAGCTCAGTGTCAGGAAGAGAAGTGTGTTCCAGCAGCTTCCTTTGTCCCCTCTGGTGACATGAAGATTAAGAGACAGCTGGAGATGAGCTGCCATGGACCAAATTACTAACTTGCTCCTAAAGTGAGGAAATACAGTCACCATCCTCCAAATTAGAGTAATAGAGTAATCAATCTTCTCTGGGTGAAATTCACTGTTTTCCTCACTTTTGATTTTACTCTTTCTGTGTTTCATCCAACAATAAATGGAGTTTAATTTTCCTGAAGTTTAATTAAAGTAACAGAGCCTTTGAAATCTTTATATAAACTGACACTTAAGTTTTGCATTTGACGTTTTTTTTACTTAAATGATTTTCTTTGAACTTTGGTTTTGATTTGAAATCTGAAGGGGAAATAAATTTGAGTAAGTTTTCAAGACACAGCAACTGTGAAAAGAATTCAAACCTGTAACAATTCTGTGTAGGAGGGATGCATGATGAATACTGACACCCAGAACTAGGGCAGGAAAATGCCTTTAATCATATGCTTACTGAATGTTTATTATTTCCACAAGCTGGTTGAGATTTTAAGGCCTGCAGTCAGGTGAAAAGGAGGCCAGATTTTGCTCTTGGCCATTGTGAGACACTCTGCTGGAAACAAACCAGGACTGAGCAGGGGATGGGTTGCCCAGGCCCAGGGTGTACCATGCTATCTCACACCTCTTTTCAGTATCTCATCTGAGCTTCAAAAATACCTTTGTGGCCCTGTGTGAGCAGATGAAGATGGTCACTGATTTCTAATACTCAGAGCTGCTGGGTCTATACTTTTTCAGGAATGTGACATGCTGTGCAGTAGTGCAGTGACAAGGACTCAGGGAGAAATTAGTTGACTCATCTCTATACAAAAGCTTTTGCTTTTCCCTTTGGCAGCTTCTGCAGAATAGTTAGGTGTTGTCTTCTTAGAGCCACTTGTTATCAGAGCTGAGAAGAGAGCTCATGCTCTTGTGATGACCAGGTATGTTATTAATTGTATTTACTTCTACTTAGACTCCAAAATGATTATTTAAATATCTGGACTGCTATTGAGATTTTCAAGTGCCCAAGGGAATTATCATTTGAACACCATAGAAAGCAGAAACCTGTCTTGCAAATATTAGAAGTTGCCTCAGAACTCTTTTTACCTTGGGGTACACATATTTCATTGGCATAGCTGGTTCTTGAGATGCACAAGACATTGCTGAGCACAAGCTGTGCTAAAAACTGCCGGTATCCTTTAAGAATATTTTTCATGGCCTTGGACTTTCTGCTGCTTTTAACCTAAATTACAGTATAATAGGGAGTCTAAACAATAAAAAAAAAAAAAGGAATAATGACTGGTTGTTTTGCAGTGTTTTGTTTCTGTTTCTTCGTTATGTCTAAATTAATTTCTGTACTATGGGAAAGTAATCTTAATTTGAGGCAAAACTGGAAAAAGGAGAAAAATCCCTCTTCATATAAAAGTGGACAGAAAGGCTATATATATATGTATAATTGATAATCTCACAGATTTTCCTAGAAGTGCACAATTTTTTCCCTCTATGTGAAAACTAAATCTGCAAAAGGGAAAAATTAAGATTTTCAAGAGCCATTTTTGGTGCCCTTCTGGGCATATTCATAATCTTTCCAAGGCTCTTCAGTTTGCCATATCTGGATTCTGTGCAGAGACAAACTGTCAAGGTGAAAATAACTTATTCAGTGTCATTCATTAACTATTTTAAAAAGGCTGCATGTATCCATCTCTGCCAAGAATGGACAAAGAAGCTGGACAGCTGATTGCAGCAATGACAGTTAAAACTTACTGATTTGGAAATCACAGAACTGCTACAGTATCAGAGTGTTTTATAGGAAGAAGACATGATAAATTCTGGATTTAAAGGTCATCATTCTCTAGGCAATTTTCATGAGGTAAGGAAGGGTGCAAAACAAGCCTGTTCTGTCAAGTGTAGGTGGCTAAAATGCAGTTTAGGATTATGAGTCTGTCAGTGTGGGGATCATGGCAACAGCTTTTTTTTTCCTTTTTTTCTGCTAGTAGATCACAGGCTATCTCAATCTTTGAGATTTGCAAAGATTACAATGCATTTACAAAGAATCACTTTATCTAGCTTCCTCAGCTGGTGCACTTGAAAGGAGCTGGTCCTTTTCTATCCAAGTGTCTGGGCAGGATACCACTGGTGGAATACTAAAATCCATCTGGGATGTCTTTGGTGAAGTCCTTTTACAAGAAGTGCATAAGTTGTACCTTCTGTTGTGTCTCTGAATGTCACATCTCAAAATTTCAGTTCTTAGGTGTCATCTAGTTCTTCCTATATTATATCCTATTTCCTCGTAGAATTGGTAGAATTTCACAATTTAAATATATTTTGTTGCTATGTCAAGCAGATAGATAATGGATGAGACCTAGAATAAGGGAAATGCTTTAGAAAAAAATAGTTACTTTCCTCTGGTAAGAAAAGTCTATTTATGCCTCTTCTATCTTGTTGTATTTTACCTGCTTTTCTTATATATTCTAGTTCAAATTCTATCAAATACTATTTCTAAAGAAATAGTCAAGATTTTTTTATCATATTGCTCTTAATCTGGCAAGCCTGTTTTCTTTCTCTTTATTTTTTTCCCACTTAGAGGCACTGAATGTCCTGAATTTTATCACCTCTGACTTCATAGGCACTGTGCTGATTTTTTTTTCTTCTAAGAAATCTGGAATGGGATGAAATCTTTCCTTAGAGAATACATTAAGCTTCTTATATTTTGTTTCTATGGAAGTTCCAACTTATCTGAATAGCCTTTAACCTGGGCCAAACTTCATGCCTTTGTCTGCCCTGCAGGGACAAGGCATTGTAACTTCTTTGTATTAGTCTGTTTGTCCTGTCATGTCTCTGTCCCCTCTCTGGAGATGAAAGAAGTTTTGTTGATTTCTCTAATCTTCTTCTTTTTATGGTCTTTGTTTCCTAATACCACTGTACTAATTGATAACTTCCATGAACTTTTGTGATGTTGTTAAGTCAGCATGGAGGACAAGTGGTGGATCTTCCTTCAAACCACTGACACATTTTTTCATCTTCTGTTCTCCATCCTGTGTCCCTGCTCTCAATGCAGTCTGAATTTCCCATTAGCTGGTTCACTGCATGCAAAACAACTGCACACAAGTGAGGGCTTTCATCTCTCCTATAGGGATGACCTCTGGTCTATTCTGACCTTCCTTTCTGCTACATAATCTCTGCAAGTTTTATGAAAATTTTGGATTCTAAGTTTGTATTTTGATGAGACAGATGCTTTTTTTCTGGAACAATGGGGATGCAAACATATATCTCTTGTTGGCTGGGAGCTTAAACTTTTGTTGTAAGCAGATATGGCAAATCACAGTTCTAAAAAAAGTTTTAAAAGCCAGTTCATAAAGACCATTTTCATGCAGTGCTTGTAATAGATGTATTTTGCTTTCAGTCTAGTCATACCTCAAAAAATTCAGGCTCTGCAGTATCAGAATGATACTTGAAATTAATTTGTGTGCCCTGAACTCAGTAGCCTGACAGAATTAGGTAATGTATTATCAATATAAAAAAATTCTGAAACAAATAAATAGTAACAAAAATAATAAAAAGATACCTTTTTTCCTAATTAGTTTCTTAATTACCATAAATTATTAGCAGGGAAGTGTAAACCACATTTTGAGAAGCACTGAAAGGAACTCCATTGCAGTTTGTGTAGATTATGCTAATGACTTACACAAAAGAAATTTAAATCTTGTGTTTTTTCAAGGTAGACTGCTTTGTGCCTTCTAACTCTCCCGCTGGTAAATGTCTCAAGCCATATTTGATTTGAAACATCTGTGATGCAACATCTCTAGCTGTTTGTTTTTCCCTTGTCCCCAGTTGAGGATATTTGTCTGGTAAAGGGGTGTCAAAAGAGCTCAGCAAGTGGGGGATCTCAAGCTGCCCTTCAGCTGTCAAAAGCTGGAATGGCCGTGCAAGGGGTGCACAACAATTGATGCTGTTGACTTTCCTCCCCTCTCTCTGTAGACAGACAGCTGCCACTTGGCTCACCTTGGGAAAACAATCCAGCAAAGCCCAGCCTTTTGAGGACAATGTGCTGAGGCATCAGTGCACACGCGGCTGTTTCGGATCCCTGAGCGTGGCTGGGTTAACCAGGTTCAGCGCTGTGCTGGATGCGAGTGCTGACTCCAAGGGCAGGGAGGAACTGCTCTGCATTCCCGCTTAACCTTCTGGCTCCCTGAGAGCCCGGCAAAGCAGCAGGAGGAGACTCATGGCTTGTGCTGAATGTATTTCATTGCTGTCAATCTGTTCCCTTCCCTAAGCATGCCTGCAGCTTCATTTTTCTCTCTTCCACCGTGTCTGCAGGAAAACCTGGTCCCCCTGAGGCACAAACACTAAGCAAGCCAGGAGAGGTGGTATTTTCTCCTGGTTCAATTGTGGCTAAAAGTCTCCGTGCAGCTTTTCCAGGGGTGAGAGTTGTTAGTACTTCCTTTAAAGCTACTATTTTCCAATCTCGATTATATCCTTTTTCTATTATGTCACGCTGTTAGAAATTGCAGATAAAACTTGTCATTTTATGAAGTGGTAGGTAAGCTATTACCTACTGAAGTGCCTGTGAAGCGAGGGAAATAGAGTCAGACCTGATCAAATGGTGCTTCTGAGACTTACTCAAAGGGCCAATAATAGTCTCATGGCTTTCTACCTTTAGGCTGACGTGTGTGCTATGCCTGAGAGGTCATCACTCACCAAAAGGGGACAGGAGGAGCTGGGTGGGTTGTGCTGCTAAAAATACTTGACAGCAAAGAGCCTATGCAGCTAAAAGATTCTGCTGTGTCCCTATAGCCTGGCTGGGGAGTTGTGGCAGGAAGATGGCCTGGAGGATCCTTGGTAATAATGCAGGTCCAGGTGGTGGGGAGGGTTGGGCTTTGTGAGGATGTACTAGGGGGAAATGGGCAGCTTGCTCTAGCTTCTCCTTGGATTCTTGTTTTGGTAAGTTCACCTTTTCCAAGACCCAACATCCTGGTTTTGTTCCTGGTATTGGTCTTAGACAAATTAAAGTGATGCCTTATATATCTGAAGTATGTGGTCATTTCTGTTTTGCTTTCAGAGAGCCTCCTCACTGATGACCAAAGGCTAAAACCCTTAATGGTTTTGTTGACTTTTCTGACCTTTAAGAACCTCTGCTGCCAGATCAGGTAGTAACTCACCTATCCCTTTAAAGTACCTTTTGGCTATTGTCTTTTGAATACAATAATTGCCATGAAAGGCTCTTACAATGGGGTCTGCATAAAGCTTCTCTAAATGTTTGGGAATTTTCTTCTAATAGACATTACTTTAGCTGAAATGCATTTTTGAAAATTAGTATCTAGTGCTACTAAGTGGTGACTGAAGTAAAAGAAAGTGCTTTTTCTCAGCACAACTTAGCAGTAAAGGAATTAAAACTAAAGGTTGCAACATTATCAAGAGCTCCCGTGTAGCACAAATAACTTAGTGATGCTGCTTAATTAATTCAGAGATATGTAGTATCCAAAGAGGTTAAACCAAAGCAATCTGTGTTCGGATGCAATTTGTTATAAGAACAGCTGGGTTTACACCAGGGGAAATGAGCAGGCTCCACAGCTAGCTGGCTGCATAGCCTCCCTCCCGAGGCATGGCATCAGGAGGCCACTGGTTGTACTAAACAAGAAGGTTTTCATGAAAAGAGCCTAGCTCTTTTAGCAGACCCCATCAGCAGTGCAGGGCATTGTTTGGTGACCCCTTTCTCCCCAGACTGCTATAGCAGCTTGAACAGGGCACCAGTGAGGGATCTGCTGTGTTTAGCTGCTCTGGTGCACTCCTGATTTCATCCCTTTTAAAGGCCAATTCAGTGATCTGGTTTCCCTGGACAGATCCTTGCAGAGGCCTCTGTCTCCTGAACTGGAGGATACAGGCACGTTCACCAGGTCTGTGCACCAGGTGATGGTGCAGCAGGGAATGGAGGAGGTTTGCACTGGGAGATGGGAGGGACCTGAACCAGAATCACTCCTCTGCTTCTCTGTTAATATTTCCTAGGGCTTGGCCACTATCCCTGAAGGACTGTCAATCCTGGAATTTGTGGAAGCAGAGCATTGTCTTGTGATTATAAGAGAGGTTCATAAAAGATCAGCAAAGGCCTGGCTTGTTGGTTCTGGGTCCCCATTCTCAGAGAATGCAATATCAACTGCCTTTGTTTTAAGTGTTGATCCTTTTTCTCTTGTTCTTCATCCTTTGATGGCTGATAACCCAAAATATCACCAACATAACCTAAATAAATATTGGCTGCTGTGAGTGAGCCCATTTGCATTCCTGAGGAATATGACTAGTCTGATTCTATAAAAGCCTTTAAAGCTTTGGAATATCATTGCATGTAAGGGTAATTTATATATATATATTAATATGTGTTTATGTGTGTTTTCCTGATTTTGTTAGCAGAGAGGATGAAGCTTTCCTGCCTTTTCTAGTTCTGGAGCTAAGGAAAAGTTAACTCCTATTTTTTCTTGCAAGATTTAGAATTCTAACATGTTTTCCTGAAACACAGGACTGCTTTTGCATGCATGTAGCTACATAACAAGCTCTAATTAAGAGGATTTGCCGTCTTCTTCCTGGGCGGATTTGCTTTGAGGTGTTTCCGAAGTTTAACAGGGTGATTGTTAATGCAGCAGTACTTTTTCTTATTTTTGCAGTCTTAAAAATTTTGTTTAGGTGATGAGCTGTTAGCCATTTTTTCACCTTAAATAAATCGTTTAATAATGGTATTGGTAACTACTCTGATCCCTCTACCACCCATCCTGCACATTTACTTTAAAAAGAGATAATTATTAGCTGTTGAATTAATGGTTCAAACATAAGAGAATGAACTGGAGCTGAGGGGTTCCCAGTTGGAATTCAGTATCTTTGGATGATTGTAGTTTTCATCCAGCTCCAAGTGGGTGGTGGAGCTGATGCTGGAAACAGACTGTCTCTTGATGCATGACACTGTCTCACATTGGACATTAAATATTGGGGCAGAGAAGGGACAAAATAGTCTGAGCACTTGCTATAGACAGAGAAAACAGGTCAAATCCGAGTCAGTGAATCAGCTACACAGACTGGATCTGCTCCAGCAAAGCAAATGGAGACACTTCCCAAAGAACCCCACGCTGGTAGTCACAACACCCAGCTGGAGAGAGATACCTGGTTTAAAACTGACAGCTCAAAATAGGCAGATGAAGTTTTTGGATGTGAGTGTTTGCAGTCTGAATGAGAAGTCAAACCACTACTTTGAGGCTTGGAGTTTTTTTCATTTAGACTCAAGTTCATAAATAGCTTAAATTCTTTTCTGACTTAATGGGAAGTCTCCCTAAGTAGAATGGAAATTAAATCCAGCCAGGTAAACTTGATTTCTTCATATATGGCAACATAAATTAATCCACTTAACACCTGGGTTGGAAATGGCTTTCATTTCCACAGAGGAGCTGATATAATATTGTCTTGATTTTTAATGTAGAAGTTTATTGTTTCTCTCTAAAATTCATTGTAAAATATCATCCACTTGAATAAAAGCAGTATTGAGTGGATAACTACCTTATTGGATTTATTTAGATCAAGTTTTCTCATAAAATGCCTTATGAGCAGGTTGTGATTCCATCAGGGTAGTTTGTTCTTTAATTTATTTGACTTAATTTTGTGTTTAGAACTGGATTTTGTTATTGTTGCCAGCAGTTATATGATTAACTGATGCCATTGGTTTGATCTAAATGAGCTGCAGTAATTACATAAGTCAAAATCTATCCTTTTATATATTTTGACTGGAGGAAAACAGCCTTGTTATTAGGAGAGTAAGTGGAGGCCATAGGATAAGAAGAAGGATTTGATGCTTGGGAAGCAACAGTAAATGAACAGGATAAGGAAACTTCTTGAACTAAGTGGTATCTAAAATGCCAATCCCAGACACAACCTGTTTAAATCTGTTGTGATTTCAGGTGTGGAATGAAATCTTCTTTTGCAAATTACTTCTATGGCAGCAGTTTCTCCCTGCCCTGATGGGGCTGTTGCTCTTTTTACTTGGCCTTGAGCACACTGACAGCATCTCCCATGTTTGCTTGGAGCAGGATCCCTCATCCCTCACCTGCTGCGTTAGCTGCAGAGCCTGGGTGTTTAGAAGTTGAGCACTGTTTTTTATAATTAGAACTTGAGCATGTGCAGTGAGGTGTTTAGCCATAAAAAAAATTGTGATCACAGTCAAGACACTGGTTTACTACTCAGCCTCTGTCTTTAGATGTGTAGAATACAGCAGAGGATGGATTACCAGCAGTCTGGACAGTGACAAATGTTAATTTGTTGAATTAGTTTGGTGGGGGACAGATCTCAGAGTTAGGAAGGAAAAAGACCCATTCAGATAATTTTTTTTTACTGCACACTTTTCCCTCTTTGTGGAAAAGGCATCAGCTCTGCATTTGTGGCTACGAGGGTACAATAATCCATAAGCAGAAATCCTTACTGTGCTTCCTTGCAAATTTGCAAGGTGTTTTACCTTTTAGACTGCAAGAAGCAGTTTCTCCTTAATTCTGTGGTACTTCACTATGATTTGAATCCTGACAGATGGTTGCTGAGTTTTATTGTGAGTCTTTGTGAACTGAACAAAGACAATAGAATTAATTACAAAACGGTTTGGGTTGGAAGGGACCTCTAAAGATCATCTGGTTTGAGCCCCCTGCCATGGTTGGCAGGGACACTTTCCACTAGACCAAGTTACTCAAAACTCTGTGGAAACTTCCAGATATGGAGCATCCACAACTCCTCTGGGAAACACCCCACTCAGGTGCCCCAATTGCCAATACATCCTCATTAACCACCCCTTCCCATCCTTGCTATAGCACACAGATATAATTTCCTTAATATACAGAAAACCCCTTTGAAATGCCTGTAAAATGTCCACAAATATTTACAAAGTGTCAGTAAATTCTCCCTGGAGATTCTGGCATTTTTGAGTTCAGAATATCAGTGTTATTTAGTGACCTGAGTTGTACAAAATAGGGGAATAAGGGTTTTGCCAGGGCTCTGCAGTGTCGTTGCCATGTCTGACTTATCCCATCCTTATGGGGGTATATATATATATATATATATCATGATACATATGATTTAGGAAGGGAGTAAGCTCTGGCTGCCCAAGAAAATGGTTGTCTGCAGCATCCTAAATCCTTATATTCTCTGAAAGGATGGTTGCAGCAGAGCTCTGGTTGGGCTGAAGAGGGATTAACATCTATGGAAACAGCAGGTGTTTTTCACTGGCTGGGGAACAACTATTTAAAACAAGGCAGGTAATTGCATATAAGAGCTAAGGTCAAAAGGAGGATTGAATCCTCTACACATCTCTTTAGTGGTGGCTCATTTGCATTTGTACAATGTGCTGGATAATCTACTTTTTTTCTGGGGGATGATTTCAATTTTGGTTTTTGTTTTGTTTTTTTTAAGGCTGAAGCCATATTCTCTCTGAATATCTATTGACATATAGAAAATCACTAATAGAAAAGGTGAAATGAATGACTTTCCATGGAGTGTAAGCAATATAATTCATATTTAGTCTCAAAAATTAATCCCTGGTTTTCTGTTCTAGAAAGGAAAGTTCTGGATCTCCAGTTTATTAATCTGTTTATTAAATTGAGATGTTTGTCATTAAAAAAAATAAAATTCTAAAGTTTTCTACAGCTCTTCACAAATTTATATTTCCTTATGTTCTGTATGATGGGGAGTCAGTGTTACAGAACAATATTTATTTTGCCAAGTTTCCAGTGCTTTTGAAACCACTGACTTATGTTTTGGGGGTTTTTTTGATCACAAATGAACACTCTAAATCTTCAACTTTGTTCTCTGAAATCTGGAAGTGCTCTGGAAATGCTAGCTGGCACAGGTTTACTGAAACACCACTTTATTAGTCATTTTGAAATGCAGAGGAAAAACATGCTGGCACATGTATTTTACATGGACAGGTCTCAAATACTCTGTTTAGTTGAATGAGAGAATAAGCATAAAAAATAATTTATTTTTTATTAATTTAATTCTGCTGAAAATGCAGAACATTGATTAACAAATCACCCCAAAATTTAGAAGAATAATTTTAATTAAAGAAGTTAGTTTTGGTTGCTTCCTGTTAAATGGTAGAAGAAAAGGAGAGAAAAAAACCAGAAAGAATTATTTATTGGGAAATTTAAACATATGCCACCATATACATTTTGAAACATAATTTGTGGTCTAAATTTCAGAGTGAAGTAAGCAAGCATGGACCATGGACTTCAAGCTAAAGAATCTTGTTATATTTGGTCATTATTTGGAAAATAAAAATGCTGTTTTCTCTTTTTTATGCCATACTTTTCCAATGGGATTTACAGCCTATTTAACACTAGATCAAGGATTATCACTTCTTTGCTAGGTCTTAACTTCTCTCTTCAAACACCTCTTCAAAATGCAGTTGCCCAAAACGGGTCTCTAATGTTCCCCTAACAGTTTATCTGCTCCACATACCTGAGAGAAGACATTCTTTAGTTTCTAGCTATGACTGCTCCGTATGAAAGGCTCATGTGTTCTTGATATATATATATACACGTGTATATAAATATACATATTCATATGTAATTCGGCACTGCACACTAGACCATAGAGACTGAAGCAGACTGAAGTAAACAAAATAATTTTGTTGGTATAAAATCAAATAAATGAGACATGAGCATAAAGGCTGTAACAATGAAGGCATAGCAAAAATTCAGGAATACAGAAGAACTCCAAAGGGGTAGAGACATGATACTGTAGGGAGCTGCAACCATTTTATATAGCTGTAGCAGAAATGCCTGGGAGATGCTCTATTTACAACATGAGCTCTTCCTGAGCAAGCACAGGAAATGGTGGCTGGTGGGGTGCCAGGGCTTTAGACCTTGAGCCATGGCCAAGGCTGAGCCTGCTGGGAGTGTGTGAATGTGGCCTTTGTGGCCAAACTGACACATGAAGGTGCCAAAAGCATCTGCACAGCACATCCCCACTTGCTTTTGGAGCAGTCCTGCGAGGTAGAATAGGGGGGTGTGGTTCCTCCCCAGGAGATACACCTGACACAGCTGAGTGGGCATTGGGCTGCTCCTAGATGCATAAATGTGTGTGAATATGCTATGTAACATTTCATGCCACATCAAATATTTGGGTCTTAATTTTGCCTCTGCACCTAAGCCATGGGTGCTGGGAGCTGTGCTTGTTGCCTGTGTGTTTGGAGAGAGGCTGTGGCAAAGCAGTGCTGTAGGGTGAGTGTTTTGTCCCAGCTGCAGCAGAGCAGATGCAGGTGCCAGGTAGCAGCACATGTGTTACAGCTCTGTGCTGCCTGTGCCTGCCTGTCAGTGTCTCTGAGGGGATAAATCCAGGTTCCCTGGGCTCTTCTCTGCCTCGAGGCTGAACTTCAAGGTTCCCAGAGTGCTGTGAGGAGCAGGAGCAGCAGTGGTATCACAGATGGGAACACAATCCAGATCTGTGTTTTTTCTAATTTACAGAGGCATCATTTCTCATTTCCTTGCCTTACATGGTCCCTAAATTGTGTGGAAATGAGAGACTGAAAAGCGATTTGTCTCTTTCATAAGCTCCGGTTGGAAGAGACATCCATGACATCAGAACAATAGCACTTCAAAGGAGAGGTTTAACAAATGCCTACTGGGTTGCTCTCCATGGATGCAGGAGGAGAGGGCATAATGAGATTTGTGGGCTTTTTAAATGATGAAAGGTGTGTTTGCAATTGAGCAACTGCCAATTATTTAAAAGACGAAAGGCAGGCATATTGATAAAGTTGAAACTTGAAAAAAGACAACAAAAGGGGAATTGAGATTTAAAGAGATTTTGGCTTTCTCTGTTCAATAAGTTATTGCTGGTTGGTCGGGCTTTGTAAGGTGACATAGGTGCAGGAACAACAGGGTCACGATTCTTTTGCTTAATAAGTGGATGCAAGCAAAGCATCTTCGGGTCCCTTTTTGAGGATAACAGCACTAAAATTATGTGTATGATGAATTGAACCAAAAAGCATAGAAATTTTTTGGGCCAATTTAGTTACAGATGGCTGGGAATAATTTAAAACCCCTATCCCTATGGCACTTACAGCTGATAAGCATTGTGTTAAACTTACGTGGACAAATCCTCGGGGACTGTAAACCATCAGATTTAGATAATAGCTTTATAAGCATGCACTGTGCAGAGTGTCTGCCAGGGTACAATGAGCAGTGAGCTTATGAAACTGAATCAGTGAAAACACAATTGTTTCAAAGGAAATTTTCTGATTATCTGTTCATCTTAGATCTGTTTTTAAATGGGGAAAAAAATACCGTCGAGATTTTGGTTTTGGGTCTGGTTTTGTGAAGTACAGTGGGTATTTAGGAAACCAGCTCTCATGGTCTCATGTCTGGCAAAGAACAAAGCTGGAGCTAATAAAATGAATTGTTTGGGAAATCATCTGGTGGCATTGTTGGATTGTACCTCTCTCTGTAATGGCTTTTCTATCACATAAAATATGTATGTATGCAGTTTTCAGGAAGGATATTGGCTATAAATATTTAGTTGGGTTATGGTAGGGAGAATGCTCCTTTGTTAGTGCTACTCTGAGGAGCAAGCAGGTCCATTAGGAAGGCACCAGCCAGCCTTGCCATGTTTGTAGCAGGCCAGAGGGTAAAATTAATCCTTGTGCAGAAGGTTGGCATAAGGGCCTCGGTGGTATTAACAGCCATGGGAGAAATAGCAATAAACTATTGCTATTCAACTAGTTTGGCAGAAATCCTCTGCTTTCCTGGCAGGACTCAAGGGGGAAATACATACCTTCATGCTAGACAACAGGCTAAACACTTGAGTCTGTTGGAAAGCTAAATCGATAAATATTTGTAACTCACAGCCCAAGCACTGAACAGCTCTGTGGATATTTAAGCCCTGTTCTTCAGACAAATTGCTCTGGGAACATGACTGTACTACAATTGACTTGGGTCATTATTTTTCTAGGGGATCCTGGTAGGACTTAGAATATTATGTTGTGAGAGTTGTCATCTGTTTTTTTTTTTTTTATGGGAAGCAGGTATTTTTGTCAGTGAACTTTGATCTGTTGTAAGATCAGCCTGCTTTGAGAAGTTATGTTGTTGTAAGTAAAATGTAACTTTATGGCTCTTTTAGTGACTTGTTTTATTCCCATCGTGCTGGGATATCTTTCCAGAACATTCCTGGCTGGCGGCAGGAGTAGTGCAGGGAGGAAGAGCATGGGACTGTGAGGAAAGTTGTTCTAGATGAGCCTTAAGGTCCTTTTGGAAGACTAGGCAATCTCAGAAGGCCAGGGAAGAGGGGAAGGGCAGGGTAAACTTGGTAATATCCTGGAGTGCTTTGCCAGTATCCAGTGAAGTTCAAGAGCTTTATTTCTGTTTCAGGAGTTTATTTATGTTTGCACCAAAATCTGTATTTAATAATCAGGTTTAATTGGTTTCACATTAATTTGTCCAGAGCCATTTTGAACCCAAGTCTTTTAATCACAAAGTTCTGTGATGAAGTCCTGCAGTATAACCACCTCTTGGGTGAAGAAACTCTGTTTTATTTAGTCCCTGTATGTTCAGACTTCCTGGAGCCATCTCCCTGTCAGTGTGTGGGAGAGAGCACTGGCAGGTCACCTCCACACAGCCCAGTAAAGCATGTCGAGGAGACAAAGTTGTTCCTGGGAGCAAGAAACTTTATGGGCGTTCAAACTCATTTGCTAGAGGTCTGCTTTCCCTGCTGTACCTTCAGCCTATTAGGATTTAGTCAGGAAGAAGTTGCACACCTACTCTTGCTGCCTGTTTTTGGGAATAAGTGCAGCAACTCATAGATACTTTTTTTTGTGTCTCTTTTCAGGTGTGAAAGGTCTTGAGGTCAAGTAGAAATTCGAATTCATCTTCAATAAAGGCAGGGTTTTATATATTGAAGTCAAGGAAAGCTTTCTTGGACTCTTCAACAAAACATGGTCTTGAACTCTGTTCACTTAGAGAACAGGATAACGAAGTAGGAGTCCAAGGATGAGTTGGATTCTTAGTGTCGTTTTCTTCATACACTGCGTTGCTAGTCCTGGATTTTACAAAATATATTTTTGAAGGGTCTTGAGCTGAATAATGTGATGAATAATTCAATGCTTAATTTTCAGTATGCTTGGCAATATTTCATTAATATTTTTTTCCTGAAGATCATTTTTAGCTTCAAATATCTACAACCATAAACAGAGTAATGTTGACTCCTATAAAAGTGTAATCTAGTAAAGTCATGCTAAAATTTATCTCCACAGAAGCAATACTTTGAAGGTCTTTTTTTAAATTGATTTAAAAAATGTTTTGCCCAAGTGCCACTATCTGTGAGAGAATATTTAAATAATGCAATAGAGAAGAAGAAAAGCAATGGCTATAAAAAGAGCAGTTGCCCAGTTGGAGGGATTAAAGTCAAATTATGCCACTAAACCCTGGAAAAAACGACAAGAAACCACTTTGGCTGAAGTGAGAGTGATCTGCCTTAGGGGTCTTTCTATGTCTAAACCAGTGGACTGGTTTGTGACCCCTAACCAGGACAGAAGCCATGGGGTGGTGATGGTGTAGCCTCACCCATTTTCTGGTGTCTTCAGACACTCTCCTCATAGTCTGTCACACAGCAGAATCAGAAATTATGTAGAAATTATGTCCTTTCCACATAATTTCTGATTCTGGTCTGTGACATTGCTGCAGGAAAATGCCTAATAGAAGCGAGAAGGATTTAATCCAGAGAAATAATCATTGATATACTGGAAGATTTCCTGGTCATCTTTGAACCAAGCTATGAAATGCTGCTCTGAAGCTGGGAGTGATCAGAAGTCCGTGATGGCAGCCCGTGTATAAGCAAGCTTTTTGGTTTCAGATTATTCTACACTTGGAAGGAACCTACAGCTATTTTTTTCCTGTTACAATCTTTTAGTCCTTTTTTCAGCTATGCAAACAGTTTTCTGAACTTTGAGAATAGTCCTCTGTGCATTAAAATGTATTTGCTGCTGAAATGTTAAACCAAACAGCAGCTTGAATATTTCTAAAGGTCAGAGTCACTGAAGCAAAATGCACACTGCATACACCTTTTTTAACGGTTTGATTTTTTTGTTTTGTTTTGTTGGGGTTTTTTTTGTTTGTTTGTTTGTTTTTTAATTTAAATGGAACCTTGCAGTGTATACACGATGCTGCCTTTAAAATTTGTAAGGAAAAATATAATTTTTTTACTGCAGGAATTAACAAGCATGATGATGTTTGCATCTTCCATTTACAATTCCTAGATGATCAAGAAGAACATTTGAAAAATGGTAATGATATATCCTTAGGAAGGACTCAAGACAATTATTAATTCACATTTTCAGTATTTTCTCCATCACTCTGAGGTTCCAGGACCATGTTTGGGTCAGGTACTTCAGTGGCTTAAAGGAAAAACGAGGTCTGGGAATTGTAATTCTGCAACCTGGGCTGAATGACACAGCAGCTGCTGCAGCTGAGGGATTGCTGCTCATGAGGCTCAGAAGAAATACTCTGGCTGCTACAGCAGTAAAGCATATTAAATCTACCACGTTAGACAAGGAGGAATGTTCTGCAGACATGCTTTATTATCTTGGAGTCGGACTGTGAGGAACCACTTGAGTTCTTTCCAACTCAAGATATTATATGATATTCTATGATATTTTATTGGGATGATTCTGGTTTTAGTTACACCTGGATGCTTGGCTATAGTTAATATCCTGAATCCAAACTTAATGATTCTCTTCTGGTTGTAGGTGTAAATATTTGGAATATTTACAAAAGTTCTAAGTAACAGCAAGCCAGTAAAATTGCATGGAATTTGGCACTAGTGCTTTTGGATATACTGTGTTCTTGTACATTCAGGATAGAGAATTGCACATTCAAGAGTAAAAACTGACTCAGTAATAACATCAGAGATGTAAATGTGCTAAGTATTGCTGCTCCAGGTGACAGACAGAAAGCCTGAGGGAGGACCAGAGAATTTAAAAGCTTTATCTTGGGGTCAGGTCTTGGCTGCAGGGATTCAGCCTTTCAGCTTGGAGGCACTGATGCTGCTTCTCCCTGCTCGAGTCCAAGTGTCCTTAGAGTTTGGGTTCATAGGTTCACCACCATCACATAAGAAACCGGCATGGTTATTTATTCTGTTCAACATCTGTTATCTCCGACCTCATTAATTTTAAGACTGACTTCCTCCATTCATCCCTCCTGTGCACATTATATCACATGGATTTTTTTTTCCTTCTTTTCTTTACCTTATTTGCTAATATAAGGCAGAGGTGATGGTGTAATTATTTCTGTAAGGTAATTATTTTAAAACTTTCATAATTAATTTCATAAAAAGCACTTAGTAAATTTTTTAACTGCAGCAGATGAAATTAAAAATCTAATATTTCCTGTACTCAGGAGGGAGAGGATTGTTCTAGTTTGCATAAATTTACATTACAATAACAACAACAAAAAATGGACAAAAATTGCAATTCAGTGTAGATTCATATTTGAAAAGCGTTAGTTTTTATTCTTAAAAGGATGAGTTTGGCCTACTGTGGTATAGCATCATTCACCATCAAAGGTTACTCCAGTTTAGCAGAAACTGTACATGAGAGTTGAGTCCTGGAAAGTACTGGATGTCTTCTGTTTCTTCTTCACTCCCACTGCAAGAAGTGCTCAGCACCTGATGGACCTTGATCAAATTGTTTGTAATTAAGGGCTTGGATTTCCATCCCACAGGTCATTTAGTCATTTGCCTTCTTTATATTGGTTATCTCTATTTGAAGCAGACACTTGGTTTATGCAATATAAAGGAACAAATTCTTGACCCATACCTAAAAGAAGACACGCTTTTATCTTAGCCCCTGACTATGTCATCCCATAAGTCTTTTTCTAAACGAAAATTACTTTTTGTGTCTATGTCATTAACACCCTTATGCTCTGGATCAAAATAATAGAAAAAAGCTCCACGTGAAAGCCACACATAGCTGGTGCCATAAATGACAGAGTTATAGTTTATGAATTTGACAGACTATCATCTAGACAGGGCCCAAGTCTGTAATTAGAAGTTCTGCAGTGCGAGCCTCTGTTGACAGCAGAACATCAATATGCACATGGCTCTACATGCAGAGTGTTTCAGTAACTGAGGAAAAAGGATGCAAAAGTCATCTGTGAGGATGCTGGTGGAGGCAGTCAGAAGGAAAAATACCATTTGTTTCTGCAGCTGTGAGGTTGCTCAGTCATCAGCACATTTTCATTCTCTGAAAACACAGAAATGATTGCTTTCAAATCCGAGTGCTTCTCTGACTCTTAAACAGAGTATTCTGCACAATCTGATGCTATGGATGATGTATGGATGTAGAAAGACTGACGTGATTTGCATGTTTTGGATGTGACTGTGAATGGCAGGACCAGTTAACAGAAATTAACTGCATGTTTTTAAATAGAGAGCTGAAACTTTGGGAAAGCTTTTGCAAAATACTCATATGCTTTACATGCAAAATTATTTCTGAAATTTATTGAAATTTTAATGATTTAAAATCATTTCGGTGAAAGGAGAATACTGTACAGCAGACTTAGAAACAAAAACCAATTGTCACCATGCTAAAATTCATTAACTTGATGGAATGCTACAATCTGGACAACATCAAATTATTGTAATTAGCATTTTTGTGATGTAAACAGACAGGAAAAACTGAGCCTCTGGTCTGACGATTTTTCTGCATTTTAATTTATTTCTCCTAGTGGCTGAGATCCTTCAGCTCCTTTGAATGTCCACTGTGACTGAACACCCCTCAGATATGATTATGCAATAACTTACATAAAGTCAAAAGGATTGCCCAAAATGCTACAGCTCCACACCAAAATATATGAGTGGAGATCCACAGTCTCTTGCTACTGACACCCTTTGTGTTTGCAGGGGGAACAAAATGAGCCATCTGAAATACCTTTCCCCCTGCCCTGGGTTCTGCACAATTGCTCTGCTGCAAGCAATAAAAGGGGGAGGTCATCTGAAAACCAAACCTTGAAGTGTGTGACTGTGGATTAGCAGCTTTCCTTGGGAGATTTTAAAGGAACTGAACCCTGCAGGACTGGGCAGCATGGGGGTCTGGACTGTCCTCATGCCCAGTGGCTGAGAATCTCAGGGTAATGAACAGACATTTTAAACCCATTCACCGTGAAAACATGTGGGGTGAGGTGTCATATTTTGCACAAAGCAAAATATTTTAGTTCCAGTTAACTCCAGGTTAAAATCTGTGTGTACTATTAGAGTGTTGCTGAGAGCACATGGTTTTTCTTGGTGACAGGGGGACATCTTGCCTTTTGCCATGAACATGTATTAGTTAAATGAGGAAGTTATTTCTTGCTTTCTTTTTCAGAGTAGGTTTTGCTGGGCCAAACCATCCTGAAAAGCTGAAGCCAAAGCAGTTCATTTGGGAAGGAAGCATAGGAGATTTTAGAAAAATGAGAGGGCTCATATAGCATTTTATTTATAATTAAGAGCTAGCTTGGAGAGAAGAGTAAATGGGGTGGTGCTGATGGGGAAAGGGGAGTAATACAATTGCAGAATATTAGCAGACAATTTGGAGACCTTTATTAAGGCTGTAGTATACTCTCCTTCTAAGGAAATAATGTACACACATGCCACAGTCTTGATTAGCATTGATGATATTTTGCCTCCTTGGCATCCTGCCTAAAGAGGAGCACTATGAGGGGAGTTGAGATGTGCCTTAATCCCTCAGGAGCCATTTCTGGTTGAGCAAGGTGCACATCCTGCTGCTCAGCACAGCTCAGCTGGGTGCTGTGCCCATGCACACCTGCATGTTTCTGCACCTCAGCAAGCTGCCAGGGTGCTGGGCACTCAGCCTGGTGCCTGCCTCCCCAGACAGTCCAGGACAGAGAGAGAAGCAGAGGTTAACCCTTCACAGGAGAGTATGAGGCTCACCTCTTTAATACTCACTCTCCAATGTGACATGGAGAAGTCCTTACCTGACATGCACCCAGAAACACAGACCACACCCCTCAAGCCTCCTCTCATGTAGGAGGATAAATAGATAATAGGAATAAACTGCAGGAAAAGGATTTTACTGATCTTTGAAAACATCTCAGCGTTCTTGGAGCTGCGTGTTTTGTCAGATGTGCTAAGATCTTTAGCAGAGGAATGGGTAGGCAGTAAGATTAGAGTATTCACAAGGCTCCTAGCAGCTTCTGTCAAAATAAACATTATTTTGTTAACAGAACAAGCTACAATGCCTATGTATTGTATAGAAGCATCACTATATTTTCCTGGCATATTGCAACAGCTTTGGGATTAGAAAAGAGCATAATCATTCAATCACTTATGTGTGAGTTATGGTGACTAGGTTTTGTTTTCAAAAAAAAGCCTAAGTGATTTTTGGATGTAAATTTACTTCTCTAGTATCTTAGGTATTATAATGATAGAATCATTAAGGTCAGAAAGGTCCTCCATAATCACCAAATCCAACCTTTGACCAAATACCACCTTGTCAAATAAACCATGGCACTAAGTGCCATATCCAGTTGTTTCTTGAATGTTTCTGGTGACTTCACCATCTCCATGGGAAGTCCATTCCAATCCCTAACAATTCCTCCTGATTTCCAGCCTGAACCTCCCCTGGAGCAGCTTGAAGTTGTCTCCTCTCATCCTGTTGCTGGTTGCCTGGGAGAAGAGGCCAACCCTCACCTTGTTACAACCTCCTTTCAGGTAGTGATAGAGAGTGATAAGGTCTCCCTTGAGCCTCCTCTTCTCCAGGCTAAACAACCACTCAGCTGGTCCTCATATGAATTATTCTCTAGATCCTAAAAAGAAATGTGAAGTTTCATTGGAAATCAGTGATACTTAGGCTCTAACGTTACTTACCTTCATTTAAAACCATATTAAATGATTTGACAATAAACAATTTATGGACAAACTATTAATTCTAAGTTAAACAGCATTTCAGGTTAATTTTAAGATTATTCTAAAGTGTTCCTAAATCTAATAAGATAGATAAGTTTGTCATTACACCTATAAATATCTTAGTATGTTTACATTAATATGCATTTTTAACACCTGCTTTAGGCTGTTTCCAGTGTTCTTAATAAAAAGTTAGATATGATCTGTGTACTGTTAGAATGACTCCACACCATGCACACTGACATATACACCATTCCATTTCACTGGCTGCTTTTACTGTTGTGTAAAAAAGCTTCTTTACTTTCTAGAAATGGAATCTGTTCTCACACCTTGCAGGAATGACCCCTTCCCCCTCCTAGAAAAATGGTGGAGCTGGTAACCCAGAGCTTGCTTAGGATGTGGCTATCTGCTAAAGGCCTTCCTTTAGATCAGGTATGTAAAACCATTTCTCACAGCCTGGGTTAATGCTTTAATCATGGGAATGTGCTCAGGATCTTGTTCCAGCAACAGGAGCACAACTTGTGCAGCAGCTCCCTGATAAACAGCTCAGATTGCTGGTTTCCCAGGCTTGGACCCTACTTGCTGTTTTACCATCTGCAGAAATTACTTTGGGAGCAATGCAGAGCTTTTCTGCTGAAAACTGAGTTTTGTCCTCACTATACAGCACTGCAGTATTTTTCCACCCCATCATCTCATTTGGGAGCATTGCTGAAGTCCAAGAGGGGTCTAACAGATGTAGCTGTAATAGCAGGGGCCTCATGGCCAACATTTAGATGCTGCTGTTGCATTTGTGCTATGACTACAGCTAAGGCACAGCCAGGGTGATTGTTAAACCAGGTCAGCCTTGCTTGTGCAGCCCAGTCTCATGTAAAAGCAAATGTCCTTTTCCACTTTAAAAAATGGTCCTAGAATGTACTTCTGGGATTGCAGGACTCTATGCACATGTCCATTAAATCCCCAAACCAGTGGATAAGGTGCTTCTTAGACTGAAGGAAAACCTGTCTCTGTTCTGCTTGATTTTGTGCAAGGAACTGATATCACATCTGCCTCCTATGGAAACGGGCCAGCCACAAAACTCCTGAATGTGCTCCAATGAGCCTCTCAGTTTCTTCTGCAGCAGCCCCACACACTACAACAGGTATGTGAACACAAATCTGCCACTTCCAAGGCGAGTGCTTCAGGCTTTTGAGTGGATCATTTTCATCCTTGAAATATTTCATGGCAATATGGGAAGACATGCTTTAGAATTCAGAAAAGACAAGGCGCTAGTTCATATGAAATATGTTTGTCTTTAACAACTTTAAGATTGAAATGAGAAGAATTAATATTGTGGCAATACAGTATTTGAATATTTCAGCAATAGCTCTGTATGTTCTGAACTATTAACTATTTCCATGAAATATTGCAAAGATAATACTTTTATAGACAAAGAAGTGGAACTTAAAATGTAATTCTAAATTACATTGTGGGGTTCTAAGTTAAAGGAAGTCAAACTCAATAGCTTTTCAGACCTTTATTTTGTTAATAAGCAGAAAAAGCTTCTAAATGTTTTTCATACCAACTGAAGCATTCAGAGTTCAGCAACTCCAATGACCACAGGGAGTTATGCTTTTGAGCATCTCTTGCACATAAATTAATGGCTGGTGAGGAAATTTGACAGTAGTTAATATTTCAGTGGTGTTTATAATTTTTTTTGTTAGCATTCTGAGAGGAATTAGAAATACAATTAATTTTGCTGTTCTGCTGAAGGGTTAGTTCATCAAAATTAAGTGATGGGAGAGCTATCCAGTTCTGAAGTCATGCAGCCATTCTCATTAGGGCTTCTTTCTTCCCTCCATCAGACTGGTTCTGCCTGATATCTGGCTGTCATTTCAGATTCCTATCTGGAAAGCTAGCTTGCAAACATTTTATTTTGACAGCATATCAGCCATTCTTGGTAAGATTTCTCAAAAAACCTTCTTCCACAGAGCTTTAAATAGGTTTAAACTGCTGGATAGAAATTCAAGGGTGGGGAAGAGTGGGAAGGTAAAGTGATTGGCAACTGGCAAAACTGGGGTGATCAAGTCTGGCTTTGCTGTACAACAGCTGAGATCTTTCTCATGTACTAATAAATAATTTTTAGGGTATTTATGATGTAAATGAGGATAAGTTCAAGATATAAATTCTTGTTATAAAGCTTTTATTGTGGTAGAATTCAGGAGCTAGAAACTCTGATAGTTACAGACAGAAGCTTTTGAAGCCTTTACTGCAAATTATAAACTTCAGTGTAACTATTAGATGATAATGCAAATAAACTTATCTTTGTATGAGGGAACACAGGAAACCAAACATAAGGATTCTGAACTACATTGCTAAAGAAGAATCTTTGAGGGAAATGTAAGCTTGAGTTTGAAAATACTGAATCACAATACTTCAGTCCCTGAAGGGAAAATGAGGGGTAACAGGAAGGAGAAACAAAGATGTTTAAAACTGAGTAAACAACCTGCTCAAATAGGAAGAAATGATGTAATCTCAGCAAATGTCTTGCCAAAAGTGATGACACCAATCCATTGAAATCAAGGCTTGCAAATAGCTTCCTGTTGGAACTTGAAGAGGAGAGCAAAGGGGAAAAAACTGAAGAGCATGAGCCTGGAGATGAACAAACATCACCAGATGTGCATTTTGTTGTGAATGGCCTGCAAAATGCCTGCTGGAAAATGGTAACACCATTGGAGTAAGTGCCATCAGTCATATGAGATATTTCTTCACATCAGCTTTTTTTTACCAAAGAGATTGAAGACATCTATTCTGCCTGTTGCAGGCACAGACTAAGGTCTGCTGGTGCAGAGCAGAGGCCAGAGGCAAGTGTATATATACATATTTTTATTTTACTCTTCATCAAGACTAGATGCTGGATTTTCCATGCTGACAGTACCATTTCCTCATGGGAGTGACAGCTTTATCTTCTAGTATAAAGTGAAAGTGTTTTGAATTTTTGCATTATGCCAGATATGAATCAACCAATTCTGTGTTTCAAGAAAATCTTGCTTGGTGCTCACTGCAGATGTTTTAGTACCCAAGTTTTGTAAAGTTCTGTTTCCTAAGCTTGGAAAAATCCTATCTGCCTATGTTTCCTTGGCATCTAGAAAGCACATAAACTTTCCTCACAAGTCTGTTTCTTACTCATGCTGGTAGGTGGAATGAGATCTGTAAAGAGGTTATTGAATTTCTGGCTATTGCAAAAGCTGGCTATTGCAAGCTACACTCATATGAGACAAAAGAGTTGAGAGAATATATAGGTCTGACAATTTCTTTTGGCTTGCAGCTGTGAGACTTTGCCTGTTGTATGTGCTTGGAGTGTTCTTCCCACCCTGCCACATATCCACAATGTTCAACTCCACTCTGAACTCCCGGACCTCCTTTGGGTGTTATATGAGAGCTACAGCTTCTGGATGTGAAGGGCATGTTGGATGTCTAAAAGCATAATCCTAAGACATCCAAAAGGACAGAGAAAATGGGACTTTTAATGCAAGAGGTAAAATGAGGGCTATACAGTACCTCTCTGTACTTGTTTCATATAGGAGATCCCATAAAGAAGGTGGTGCCATATGACAGTTTCACTCCACTGAATTTCTTTTTTTGCCTGGAAACCTAATTTTGTAGAAATTTAACTGGAAAGTGGATTTATGACTTCTCCTTGGTACTGCAGATGCTCTTGCATGAGGAGTGGGCAATTTCTCTTGTACTTTTTCTGAATTCTTTTAGTGAAAGTAACTAGAAATTTTGATAGTAGTTGGGGCCTGGAATAAATTCCATAAAAATCAGCTCTTTAGATTTATATTACTGCTGAGTTTTTAGGTTTTATAGTTTTTCAGAAAACTTGGAAAGGACTCACCCCCCAAAAAACCCCAACTCCCCTTCTACTAATTATCCATGAGTAAATGGATTCTGATTTCAGTGTCATGAGGGAACAAACTCCAGGAGGCTCAGGAGAAGCGGAACAGTGAACTTGCATCTAGATGTGATCAGTGATTTTCTCTTGTAGCTGATGAGCCTTTCTTTTTTCCCCTCTATGAAAAGACTAAATCAGAAAAGAGTAACAGGGAATTCAGAGCTATTTGTAATACTTCTTTCCACCTTTTTCCTTTTCTTGTTCATGACTTCTACATCCTAAATAGGTTTTTAAAGGTGCCCTCAGCTGTTTGGCCTCTGAATCATGCAGAGACTAGTGAAAAAATGCAAGAATCTCTTACATACCTTAAGGTGTGATAGGGGAAAAGGCTTCACCTTTTTAAGTGGTTGCTGTTTCAGAGCAGGGAAATATAATTGAAAATTTCTTAGGTATTTCATAGATTCATAAAACTTCTTGAAAGCTATGCCTCAAATTTAGTTATTTACAATATGTTTTTGGTCACACCTGAATACTTATGATAGGTGAATGTAATACAAAGTCATCTGTGCAAAAATGCTGTACCGCATGCCACCTGTAGTTATAATGCTTTTAAATGCACAATAAATATTGCTATTTAAAAAGGGATTGTTTTATCAAGGCTTAATGTTTTGACTGTGATTTTCTTTGGCCTGAGGTTTACTCTGGGCAACCATTTCAAGTAGAAGAGCCATGTGCAACTTTTCAGGTTATTTTCTATTGAGTTTGCAATAAACTGGAGCCTGCTGCAAAATCCTCTGGGGAAGAGTGGCACAGCTTTATTGTTTTAAGTGTTCCCCCTACCTTATCATCTAATATTCACCTACTATAATGCTTTCTGCTCTACTGCTTCAGAGCAAAGGCACCAAGTTAATGTTACTGCAACTTTTGGGTCTTGCTAGGAGCCAGATATTTGCCTTATTCAATTTTCCAAGCCTGTTTACAGCTAGGATTCTGCCTCAGAGCAGCTGCCTTGTGGTTCCCACTTGATACCATGTTGACATTAGGTGTTTTTCTTTTTGAACATTCTCTAACTTTTCCAGCCTGAGAAGTAAGCATTGTGGAAAACTTGATTGCTTGCTTTCTATTGTCCACCCTCATCCTTTCCTCCAGAATTTTCTATTTTTGGTGGAATAACACCTTTCATTTGACCTTATATGAAGTGCTTTGTTTTGCTGGCCTTGCTCTGTGTGCTGGCTCTTGAGTTCCACTTCTGTGGTACTGTGCTCTTCACCAAGCAGATATTCCAAAAAGTAAGAATATTTTTCTCAGAGTATGCAATTGCATTCTGAGATGTCCAGAACTCGGTGAAATATTCAACGCTGTGTGTGAGATGTTTTTCTGCACTGTTAAAACCTTTTCTGAAGGGATTTTCCTTAAAAAGTGTGTCATGGCCAAGGAAAACTCACAAGTGTGAGTGATCCAGGTGGTGGGAGCCAAGCACCAGAGAATGTGTAGTATGTGTTTAACTAAGAAGCTCTCAAACATACATAAAACAAAACAAACATAATATTGGTACTAACAGGACTTGATACCACTTCTAGCACTGATAGCTCAGTTGTTTGAAACCTCTAAATTTGCTTTAATGTGAAATCAGAAATGCTTTCTTAGAGCATCATGAATTAACATCCTTCTGCATTTCTCAATTCATTCTTCCTTCAGAAAGCTGATCAAACATTAATTTGACTACATAAGTAAAGCAGTCACTGTGGTATTGAAAAGAGACTTTTCAGGTGCCTTTAAGTTTGAAACTGGAAAATAAATGTGCCTAGAACAAGTTTATCTTTTGCAAGGCTAAAACACTGATAACTTTCCAAATGAATAACAAACTATGAAGATTCTTTGACTGGAGAAGAAAACTAATTTCTTTATTTCAATGGGTAACTCTTCCATGCATCATTGGTTTGTTCAGTTTAATTTTCCATCTATTTCTGCTATGCTGTTTCCAGGTAAAAGCATTATTTTGTCTGAGGAATCACCCTTAAGCAGCTTGTGGACCTACTAGTGAGCATCAAAAGCATGCTGGGAGAATTCTCATTTTCCAGAGTGTTCAAGGTGTTTTTCTGCAGGATGTAGTCTGTTCAGCTTTTCAGGTTTAAGTAAAAGGGTCAGCAATCTTCTGCCAAAATACTTGCAATCTATTTTGGTCTCAACTGCATCAGGGGTTGGCAGTTAATAATGGTTTTTTGTTCAGGTCCTTGTAGCCAGAGTGAATTTTAGAATGGTGATATTCTTATAGCCTGAGGGTATTTCCAGTCCAGACACCTTCAAAAATTCCTCTGAAAAGTCTGCAAAACTTTAAAAAACACCAACTGCAACCCAAAAAGCCAAGACACCCTGATAGTCTCATGTAGGTATGTCTGAATAGGGTGAGCAGAAAGAAAATAATGATGTAAGGTTAATCCTATAGATGGTTCAAAATTAATCTTTGGGGTTTTTTTCTTCATTATGGTATCAGAACATGGGACAGCAGCTGGGTTATCTCTTAGAGAAATCAGGTGGCTCTGGGTTAGGGCTCTCTTTTTCCATGTCCTTCTTGATGACAGTTGAAAAGCAGAAACTTTGCCAGATGTGCTAGGCCATGCATGACTGCAGGATTTCCTTCTGCAAGTCATTGTCAGGTTGCTATGGAAGAGGGTGACTGCACGGCGATGTTCTGCAATAGTTCTTGTCAGTCACCTTTGACTTTCTTCAATGAAGAGGCCATTAGTGTTTCAAAGTGGTGAGGGACCATGGGCAGGGGGGCTTGGTACTGATTGCTCAAAGCACTTTCTTTTCCTCCCTGAGGGGTTTGTCTTCCCCTGTAACAATGGCCTTCCTGGGTAGGCAAGCCCTCATTCCCTGCCACAGATGTGGCTGAGCATCTTTAGGAGGTCTGGACTCACCTCACTGATGAGAAGTGGGAATGGAAATAGAAAGGAGCTGCTTCTGCATGGCGTTCAATTTTTTTAGTATTTCAGCCTGTCTCTGAAAGGTGTTTTCTGTACTGTGTACCTCAGTCTGTGCCTGCAAACTTTACCCCTTCCCACTCTTCCCTTCTTCCCAAGACTTTGACATAACACTGAAAATACCCAAAAATTCCTCTCTACTGGGCCTGCTGTGGGAACTCGTCCATCTTTTCATCTTATCCTAATGGATATCAGAGTGTTGTGTATTGCTTGAAGCTCTTCTATCTTGGCCATCATCAGCATCATTACAGTCCCTTTCTTTTGTAGCTATTTTATTGTTGCTGAAAAATGGAGATGCAGTACAGTGGCTGAAAAGCCAGTTTCACTCAGATCTCCTGATCAGCATCTGACTTCAATTTTGTGTCTTAAAAAGAAAGTCATTGCAATCTTGTAGCAAACTGAGCTTCCCTGAATTGCACTGTGATCATCTTAACACAAAAGCATAGTCCAGGTTCTCGGTACAGTCACAAATGCCTTTACAAGGGCCAGGAAGCAGAAGACAGCTTGTTTTTAAAGTCTTTGAACCATGCATGACAACAAGGCAACTGATTAATAAAGTTCTGGTTTTTCCCTATCAGATCCTCTATCCTCACAACAACAACAAAACCTCCCACTTGTTCCTCTAAAATGAATCTGGAATAAAAGATGGAAATGATCTTTCATCTCAAAACTGCGAAGGGGCTTTGAAAGCTTGCATTAAAATCCCTGTTGTGTCTCTGACTTGACAAGCCGTAAAGGCAGCTCTCCAGTCTTCTATATCAAAGTCTAAAAAAAGTAAATCATAAAGCCTTCCCTCCCTGCTCCAAAAAAGTGTTCAAACATACTGAGGAAGTCCATCCTAAAGTTTCATCAGTACACCATTGATCCTGACATGACTGGCTTTTTAATATTAACAGAAGGTTACTAAGGTTTTAATTTTTAGAGGAAACTGAACTTCTCAAGGTCTTTTGAACATTTTTCTTCCCAGTTTTATCAGAAAATGTCTTTCAAAGGGCTTGTGTCCCTGTCTCCGTAGAATAGAATAGTATTTATTACACTTGCCTCTAAAGACCTCTGAAGTTCAACCTGGAAATCACAGTCAGATTCAGAAGAAAATTTACTTAACCCAGAATAAAAAATAAGACAGTGAGTTGGTGCTTTTGCTGTACTGGCAGCCAGTGCCTTGGGCTTTTGGGGCAGAACAGAGGGCTGGGTGTGGGTATTATTTTGGCCTCGATATTTTATTTTCAACTTGTTATGCTGATGGAAGAAATGCTGGTTAGATCCTGTTTCAGGATTACTTGGGCTGATGATGCCTGTTTGCTCTGAAAAGCAGTACCTGCTCTGACCTGGGGTGATGTTTTCAGCACTTTCTAATACAGCTAAGTGACTCTTAGTCACTTTTGCTTTCCTGCCTGGATGTTTGCTGTGGGTCTGTTCTCATACACCAGTGTGGTGTTTCCCCTTCTCATCCGTTCCTTTAGTCACACTCTAAACAAAATCTCCTTTTAACAATATTCTCCTAAGTTATACTGAGTTTCATCCCTCACTACAGTGTAAAGTTGAGAGTTTGTCTAGGCTTTAGATATATTAGCATCCTGGTCTCAGCTGGGATAGAGTTAGTTTTCTTCCTAGCAGCAGGTACAGCACTGTGTTTTGGATTTTGTAAGAGAATATGCTGATAACACTCTGATGGTTTAATTGTTGCTAATCAGGGCTTACCCCAAGCCAAGGATTTTTTAGTTTCCAGCACTCTGCTGGTGATCAAGTGCACAGGAAGCCTGGAGGGAGAATGGCTCGGACAGCTAGCCTGAACTGACCAGATGGATATTCCATACCAGTGTCATGCTCAGTCTATAAACTGGGGGGAATTGACCAGGATGGGACAATCCCTGCTCAGGATGCTGAGTGATTGTATTGGGGATTGCTTGCCTGTCTTAGATTTTATCCCTCTCTCTCTCTTTGTAGTCTCCCTTTTAACTACTCCTTCTCCTTCTCCTTCTCCTTCTCCTTCTCCTTCTCCTTCTCCTTCTCCTTCTCCTTCTCCTTCTCCTTCTCCTTCTCCTTCTCCTTCTCCTTCTCCTTCTCCTTCTCCTTCTCCTTCTCCTTCTCCTTCTCCTTCTCCTTCTCCTTCTCCTTCTCCTTCTCCTTCTCCTTCTCCTTCTCCTTCACCTTCTCCTTCTCCTCAGCCACTCTTATCTTGGCCCATGGTTTCTACCTCTTTCCAGTTCACCTCCCCATCCCACCAGGGCTGGGGTGGAGAGTGAATGAGCGGCTGCATGGTATTTAGCTGCCAGCTGGGAATAAACCATGACAATTACATTCAGAGAGATAATTCTGGCTCCATGACAACACCAGCTTTTACAGTCTCAGAGGAACTGAGTGCATTAATCTGAGAATGCAGCTGTGGCACTGCAGAAGGAGATTAAGGCAGGTGGCCTGTCCATCCCCACAGCTGCAAAGAGCCACAAGCCAGCAACCTGAGCACCTTTCAGAGGTCAGGGCTTGCTGCAGGTGCATTTATGCTCTTTTTGTGCCAGCTGCAAGCTCAGAAATAAGACTCCCAGATCTCACAGAGCTGCCCCAAATCATTCAGTTCCTTGGTGTGAATGAAACTGAGTTTATTTTGGCAAAATTCTCTCTGCTTATTTCCTCAGTCAACAGCTTCACATTCAAGTGTCTCAGATGTTTCACTGCCTAATCTATTTTCTCCCCAGTGGTAAACAATTGTCAGGCTGATGCTGGGATGGTGCTGGTTACTTGCACACACTGATAGTTGCAGAGGTGAAGCTTTTCCCACGGGGGGTGAATCATGCCTGTGGCTGCATTCTCAAGGAAGAAAGGCTGGAGAAGAGTGCAGCAGGAATGCAGCTCAGAAATGAAGCATTTAAACCCCCCTAATACTGAGTAGTCACTCTCTCTATGCTGTGGAGTTGTTTTCTTTGCTGAACTGGGAGCAGCCAATGTATAGCTCAAAGTATTGAAACATCTTTCTGGATTGGTGCAAAAGACATCTTTTATTTCTTATTCCTTTTCCCTTTCAGTTTGTCTTGAGTGCCATAGGTGTAAATACCTGTTGCCTAGGACTGTCATGAACAATTTTTTAAAAACTGGTTTATTGTTTTTCTTTCTTTGAAGGAAGATAACAGAAAACCCATGTAAAGAATGAGCTTTTCATAAAGCCTGAATTGAACACTGTTACACTTTTGGAAGCTTGGGATGCACAGAATGCCGTACTTGAACTACAAGGGACAATGGCTACTGGCTGAAAGAGGGTGTGAATAAGATATAGATAAGATATGAAGCACTGTGAGTGTGGTAAGACACTGAAAGATGCTGCCCAGTGAAACTGTGGATACCCCATTCCTGTAAATATTCGAGGCCAGGTTGGATGGGGCTCTGAGCAACCGGGCCTAATGGAAGGTGTCCCAGTCCATGGCAAGTGGGGTGGAATTAGAGGATCATTATGTTTCCTTCCAACCCAGGCTATTCTGTGGCTCTTTGAAATGCTGAAAACCCATTTAAAATTTACTGTTGATCCTTTACTTCTCTCTTATGACACACAGGCAAAACTTCATAGAACGAATATCACTAAAATTGCATCCTTAGAAAACTTTGCTGTTTACATAAGCACGTTTTTAAAGACATGCCTCAGACACTAATGAGAGGTTGCAGAACACAGAATAATTCTGTTTTAATTATATGAGGCAGTTCTTCATTACTGAGTGCTCAAAGAGAAGGGTAAAAGAAATTTCATGTTGTTATAATTAAAAGGAATATAAAATTAAAAGACACCTACATAATCAGAAGTTTGATTTAATAACAAGAGAAATATTTTGTTTATTAAAAAATTGAAAGACTGAAGTACCAGAAATGAGACAATGGCATTCTGTAAAGAATTGAGGAGGCAATATGAATGGATATCCCTAGTTTTGCTGCTCCTGTTAATCATGCTTTTCCCTTTCCTTGTGCTTTTCATTTCACTATATAACTTGCACTTTGTTGTCAAAAGCATTTGGAGTTGAATTACTTCAACAGGCAAATCTACTCTGAATGTTCATGTTTATAAAAAAGAATATTAACCCTTTCAGATTGCGAAGTACAAATTGCTCTTAAAACATTACCTGGATTGTTTTTTACTGTTTCAATTGGGTCTTATTGCTCATATTCTAGTAAAAATTTTCCCATCACTTTTAAGAATAGCACTGACCTAGATATGGTTCTGAACTTTGATTGGTATCATTGCAGGCAGGTGTACAGGGATATTGAAGGACCAAATAATTTTTTTTTTTTTAAACCTAAAACAAGTGAGTAGAACTTCTGGCAAGAAAAATGATATTGCTGTGTCTTCTAAATTGTTTTTCACCGTTCCTTTTTCTAGAAACACTTATAGGAACTTACAAACAACTATAAAGTTGAGGGTTTGGTTTGTCTGGTCTTGAATAGATTGTTTCAGAAGAAATTTCTCTCTCTGTCTGGAAGTTAAATTAGACTATTTATAGAGCACTTGTGTCTGATTTTGCTTATTTTGAAGAAAAATAAAACCTTTCCTACACAAAATTTGCACAACAGACCTTGTGGTAAAAATATTACCTATGGGAAAATATATCTGCAACTTAGTTTCAGCTAGCCAAACTTCTGCAGCACATTTCCTGCCCTCAAAATGATTTTGTCATCCTGTTCACCAAATAAGCAGGCATCCTGAGGAGAACTCTATCATTTTACTCAAACACACAATTATGGTACTCAGAAGACCTGCCTGGAGACTGTGTAGATCATCTCAGTTTTGGCATTTTTGATGCTGAATTATTGGATCTGAAAAACAGATTTTTTTTGTCTGAATTACTTTGTGTGGAGTTATTGTTGCTGTTGCTTTCATTATCTTTAATTTTCATTCAATGTCCCCAAAGTTAGCTTATCCTTCTGTTCTATCAAATAACTCTGGCACTCAGGTAAGTGTCAAAATGTGGTGAGGACGACAGGGGACTAGTTATACTTGGTATTTTTCAATGTAGGGGCAGGCTGACAAAATTTCTTCTCCATCTGATATCCTCATCTGAGGAAACTCGATACTGAAGTGTATCCACTGAAGGATTTGGTTTCCATCCCTCTTCTCCATCAGGCTGAGCATCATATGCACAGAAAATGACTCCTGGATTTGATGTATCACAGCTGTAGCTGTACAGGTGCTTGGCATTCTGGAAAACCTTGTTTATAGTTCAAGTTGCCTGAAAACAAAAGAGATATGTATTTTCTCTTACATTATGTTCCTTACATGATGATGGAAATAAAGTAGACAAAAATGTCCTCTTTTCCCAGCACTTATTTTGTGGGGAAAGGCTTTTTTTCAAAATCCTTGGGAAACCTTGGGCACTTTAACTAAAGACAAATCAGCCCAAAGTGAAAGCAGATGTTAGTTTAATTTTGTGTTTTCCGTAAAACTGATGGAGAACACACATCCCTGTTGAGGAATTCAGACTGGCTCAATTATACTTTCTTCCCAAATTGGCCTTTTTCTTGCTGGTAGAATAAACCAAGGAACATGAATGAATCCAGGCCAAAATCAGTGTTTAAATTCTTCTAGGATAACTGTTTTAATTCAAAAGGTTGAAAGAGGTTTTGAAAAGAGGTATCAGACTTGATGTGTTTGTGTGAAAAATGTATCTTAATTGATTCATAGAATAGTTTGAGTTGGAAGGGACTTTAAAGATAAAGATCACCTATTCCCAAGCACCATGAGATGGGCAAGGACACCTTTCACCACACTTCCTGTTGCTCAGAGGTCCATCCAGCCTCCCCTTGAAAGCCTCCAGGATGGGAGACAGAATAATCTTTGACCTTCTTCCAGAAAGATATTGGAAGTTAGGATGATGTGAGAGTTTTCCCCTTCCTCTAATACCAACTGTGTGAATTATTAGTAGTGTGAAAGATCAGTCTGCATGTCTGGTACTCTTATTACTTCTAAGTGTGTTCCTGCAATTATTGCAGCATATAAAAAACAATTATTTTATTAATTGATTGACAAATGCTTTGCATTTTGGGACCGGTATTTTGAGTGGCAGAGAAAATCAATCTGTTGGCAGCGCACTGTCAAGTTAATCTGTTTTGTTACATTAACCTAAAAGGCTACTTTAAATGAGCTGCCTGATGTTGCAGGCAGGTATCCAAAAAGAGCTGGGTACTTTTTGTGCACAAAAGGAGACCCTGCAGGCAGTGAAGGACTCCAGGCTCTGTCCCTGTCATGAGTGGATGTTGCTGACTTCGGTAGCTGTAGACACTCCAAGGTAAAACTTGCTTGAGAGTGGAGCTGTTTGCCCCAGGGAACACCTGAGCAGGGAGCCATCAAGCCAATATGGTCCAAGGGTAAAATAAACTTCATTGGTTTTATAATGGAATAAGTCCTTTGTGTGATTTGATGCTGATTCCAAAAAAATATTCTTGAATTTAAACAAATAACAAAGGATTTACTTGCATATACCTTCCCTCCCTCTTACACTGCTATAGTGTGGTACAGGGACACATTCTCTGGTAGTTTGGGCCCTCTTCAAACAAGATGTGTGTAAAATCACCAGGCTGCATTAGAGCACCTTGCATTTTTTGAATTTGTTCTATCAGACGGACTTAGCGTGATTTTTAGACCAAAAAATCTGAAATTAAAGATGGGTTATTGATTTCCTCTTGGTCTCTCAGCCAGGTTAATTCTGTTATGCACCAGAATTCTCTCCCAGTGCTGATTTTAAAATGGGTTGGAATGCCTACAACTGCAGGATATCATTCTGATGTCTGTGCATTAGGCAGGGATAAGCTGCTAACTTGGTACAGAAGTGGTGTACAAAATTAGATTTGCACCATACAGGAACTTTTCCTAGGACTTTGTTTTCCTGAATTATAGCTCATCTTAACATAAAAAATCAGTATAAATTAATGTAACATGGAGCTGGATCTGACAAACTCTATCTTGAACAAGGTAACAAGCAATGAAGAATCAGAGCAGGAGACTTCTGGATTTCATCTCCACTCTTTGTTATCCCTATCCCATCTTTTATATCAGGTTTTCCATAAATAATGGCATTGATATCTGGTGGTCTGGGTTTTAGATACTGAACTCCCTTTGAACATCCTGAAGGTGGTTGATAGAACTTTATCTATGTAGGAATTGGAAAAAGAGAAACTTCCACAAATACTGAAGAGTTTGATTTACAGCCTTGGAAGAAGCTTGGATTGATGTAAAAATAAAAAGTACGCAGACATTAAGCAGAAAAATTATAAACTTATGTTTCTATAGTTGTAAGCAAGAATATACTTCAAGTAAGTAAGAAGCTGTATTGGATAAGATGGTGAAGGGTTTTATAGTGTAGTAATGTAATTGTATAGGGTAAGCTAAGAGTTTAGATGTTATAATAGAAGTATATGTGGGTACATGTAATAGTAGCTCATTGGATAAAAGAATTCGTAATGCTGCAGAATTAAGTAAAGGTGATAGGTTAGAAAAACAAAATAAACTTTGTGGCAACTTCCCACTGGATTAAAATGTTATATATTGCCTTGTAATGAAGAAATGTGTGACTATTTTGAGCTATGGCCGAATTCTTGCTCTTCTGAAATCTCACAGCCTTGAGGCTGATATATATCTAAGCAATAAATCGTTTTTGGCTTGACTGTAGTCCCATCCCTTCATTAAAGTGACAATAACATGTCTAGACTTGTTTTTGGGATCTTAAATTTTGGCACGGCCTTGAATCTCAACAGTAAAATCTGTCCTCCCTCACACATAATTCTATAGCAAGAGATTTCATGCATTGTGTTTTTTTTTTTTTTTCTCTTGATAAGTTTACCAGTTTATAAATTACTGAGATTTGGCAATGAATTGCACTGATGAGCAGTCAGAAGATGGATATGATATGTGCAATAATTTTGGCTAGTAGGCAAGGTAGAGCTCTGATTAAAGGCTTAAGATACACAGATGTGATTTACCAAGAATCTAATATCTTACTCTAAATATTATGATGTTATTACCATTTTTAATTTTTATTTGAAAGACATGGAAATAATTGCCTCTTGATGAAAACTTAGACTTATCCATATTTTATCTCTCTGTCAAATTTTCCGCAATGTCTTTGTACACAACAGGATTATTTTTGCTGTACAAATCATGCCCTTTTAAATTTTAATACTGGTTAAATGAATAAAGGAGTTACTTTACCATTAGCTTGGAGAAAAAATTATGTGGCCTTCATTTTAAGATTACAAGAGAGTTAAGTTCTTAAACCCCAGAGCTGTCCGGTGCTGAACAGGAATGCAGTTAAGGAATTGTACATGGACAGGAACTGCAAAGCTTACCATCAGCAAACTAACTAGTGACTTTCCTACACAGGGTATTTTTGGGTGGAGAGAGGTATTTCAAATCCTGCCTCTGGAAGACATCTTGCCTTATGTTTTCCAGTGGAAAGGTTACCAGCACCAGACCATTCCCACCATCTCTTTGCTTAGCATTCAAGCAGGACGAACAGCTTGGGAAGTGTTGCAGCCTGGCATAGTGCTGTGAAGGCTGTATTGGAGTGGCATGTCTCACATTTGGGTGCTGCCATGCTCAAAATCCTGGCTGCTGATGAAGAAGAAGGACATCTACATAAAAGTAAGCCAAGAATTTATTTATTTTACACACACACACACAGAGTCTTATTTTCTATCCCTTTTCTTGGGGTTATGCTCACCCTTCATGGACGAAAGGTTGGTGGCTTCACACAGGTGTTTGGTGTGTGAAAGGCTGTTACAGCAGATCATATTTTCCTGGAGGAATATTGTGTTTGTGTTGTCAGTTTCCTCTCCCACAGCCAAACTTCACCTTGGGGAATGTCCTCCTTGTCCTTCTAGAAGCAAAGAAAGCAGAAATCTCACTAAGATACTCAAAACTATTGCTTATTTTGCATATTTGTTTGAAACTCTTAATCTGATAACAAGGTTTGTGCCCCAGTTTGTCAGCTCTGTGAGAAACCATTGTGCCTACCAGACCCATAAATAGGTGTGGGAGGGGGTGGATCTCATATTAGTTAGGCATTTGCCATGCTTCACATCTGGCTTATTAACACCAGCTTCAGCTGATCAAGCTGGGGCTTGAATTTGACAGATAGAGAAATATCCTGCAGCTGTCTGAAGAGCCACTCTGCTCCCTGTGTGCAGCTCCACATGACTGATGAGGATCTAAATAAGGAGCTGAGATCCCCGATTGCTAGGGCTATATCCCCATTCCCAATTCCTCTCATCTTGAACAAAGGAAGGCTGAGAGAACTGTCTTGGAGTTGCAGATTTTATTCAGATGTAACCTTCCTTATTGCCAGAGCAAATCCCAGTTATAGATATATGAATTTGAGTGTACAAATACACACACACACACACACACACACACATACATTGATAAAATATCTTATTTTCTTTACGTTAAAAGGACATCAAGCTTGAAAACAGAGACTTTCAGCAAAAATTATACTGGAGATGACTAAATTTTCAAAGACATTCAGACTAATAAGACTGACAAGACTAATACTGGAAAGTACCCAAACATGGTTATTGCTTTCACTTTAGCATTGGTAAGGGTTGAATATCCTTTCTAAGAACATACCTATTAAAGAATATGACCAGCCATGTGAGTTGCTGAATCCCCACTGTACTTGGATAATTTCCACTGGCCACTATGGGTCATGAAGGCTTTGGCTATGCTTTGCTGTTTGTTGTCTTTATGGACAGTGGTTGCATCCTGAGGAATTTTGTCACTGACATGACCCCAATTAATTTTCTCTTGTATATGCTAAGGATAACTGATGCATTGGGAGATCTTGGTGTGATCTAAAATCCCAAGCAAGTTATTTCTAAGGGTTGCAGCACACATTATGAGCAAACTGCTGGGTAGAGGCTCTAAAAGTGATATTAGAAACAGTTAAAATGCAAAATTCTTCATACAGTTTTTATTGAGTGGTATTTCAAGGAGTTTATAATTGCAGTTCTGACAGCTGTTGCTGAGATTAGCAGTAATCTTCCCTTCCTCTTTTGTGCATGACATACCAGTACAATCCCCATAAAGTCTAAAATGCATTTGTTAGATTTCTAGGTGAGGTGGCAGAGTATAAATAATTAATCCAGGGAGAAACAAACATTTAACAATATTTCCTTCCCGTTTCAGAAAGCCACTTTTTCTCTGTATAATACAACTTAATTGGCAAGAAGCACACTAGATGCTGAATCCACTTGTGAAGACAGTGCTGGTCCTCCAGGTTACATTGTGGTGAATGTTCAGGAAGCAATAATTAATTTTGACTAGCTACTGAAGTCTTTGTATTCAGAAACTTTAGCTTGCTCATATCATCTACATATCAAGAATTTTTCCAAAAATTCTTTTGCCATCAATATGTCTTTGCTGTCATTTATTTAAAAATATTTCTGTGAGACCTTAAGTTTCAGGATAAATTTCTCAACTCTATCTGCAGTCCTATGAAAAAATAATTTTAAAATTAATTAATTAATTATTTACTTACTTTTATTTATTATTTTATTATAATCTATGATGATACCCCTCTAACCAGGTTATGACAAGGGCGCTGGTCTCCACAACCAAGTATGTTTTCTCACAGCTCTTGTTTACTGGAGAAAATTATTTTGCAATTAGCAAGAGTGTAATATTTTGTAGTAAGCTGGTTGCTCTGATCTAATATCTCTGATGCACAAGACAGTTTTTCCCATTTTCAAAGGAGAGCAAAGTCCCACAAAGTGTGGATTCTCTCAGAGTTCAGGTGCACAGCCAGATAATTTGTTTTAACACACTTTTTCATCATTGAAATTCAGGTCTAATGAAAGTTACATGTTCAGCCTCTCTTTGTATCTAAGTGAGAATTCCTCCAACTGTTGTTTTAAGGGGGCATAATTATTGAATACTTAAAATTCAGATACTATTTTTACATTGTAAGGTACTCAAGACACGTCTGTCTGTTATTTTAGGGGGTCATAATTGTTGAATCATAAAAGTTTAAGGAAATAGTGTGATATTTTTAGGGAAAAGTTATAGTTGTCCTCCTGAAAAAATGCAAAGAAATGAGATATGTTCATACATATGTGAATATGAAAGCAATATCTAATTTAATTTCAGATAACAATAGCACAAGCATTTTGTTCCTAATTACAGATTTTTTGTATTAAGACTTTATGGTAACATATGCTACTTACACACTTTTAAAATACAGAATAGTCTATTGGGAAAGCCTCTATCTTTGGGGTGTGTAATATGTTCAAGCCATACGAGAACATTCAGTCCTTGCAATGACCAGATGAAATCATTATTATAATAGTCATTATTATAATAATAATTATTATCGTCATTTTCATAATCACTACTATCACACAGTAATTGTATGAGGTCTCCTGCTCCAAACAAGTATAAAGGAAGTGAATTTTGCAAGGCCACTAGGATGGTAATTAAAATGAGAATTCCTACCAACAATTGCTGCATCTTGTGATTGCCTTGAGTCCTGTTCTGATGCACAGAGCTATTCAGGGTGTTGCTGAATGACTCTGAATAGGAGCTGCCAGCCCATATCTGGGTAGTGCTGTAACATGCCCTATTGTCTCCTCTTCCGACGAAGTCATCAAACTGACAGGTGTGGAATGGCAGAAATGTGATTGAAAATACAATTTTTCTGATGTTTATCAGAAAATTAGAAAGGTATCTAAAATAAGAGAGTAGTGCAAAGATGATCCTGGGAGCGATGTTTTGCCGATTGCTCTTCCTCTGATCTGTCTTTACTTATTGGCCTGCTCAGGCTCTCTTAAACAAATAGGACCCTATTTGTTCAAATTCAAGTTTATCATCACAGAAATAATGAATGAGGTCTATGAGAGCATGACAATATATTTTCCTGTCATCATACAAATCCCTAAAATCTTTCTGACAAGATTCAAGATTCTTCAGTGTAGAGTCTGTCTTTCCAGTTTTTCTTTGCTTTCTTGTCATTGTTTTTACAAAGCACATAAAGTTTATGTTTTCTTATGGGACAGAAAGAAGAATAGATTATCAATTCCTTCAAATTAAAATGTAAAATTTCCACTGTAAGGTCGGTTTTGTAGCAGTATACCATGAACATTAGTTCTTACACAGGTACAGACTTACACCAGTGAAAGTGGTACAACAAGGTGGAAATGGATGATAAGCAGCACTGGAGGGGATGGTCTCCCTTCAGCTCTTCCTTTCACACCAATAACCTAGAGTCACCTAAATGGTACCAGAGTCCATATTTTAACTGACGAAATGTGTGACATAAAGGATGTTTCTGTGAAATTCTTGAACTAGAAACAGTCAGCTCATCTGTTTGTAGCATTAGAGAAGTAGCTGTAAGGAATAGTTTTATGTTCTGTTGTTTATATATTTATTGGCAAGAAACATTCCATATATTAAAAAAAGAAATAAGATGCTTTGAAAAAATTATTTGCTTGATTATGTTCAATATGTCATTAATATGCTTTCTGTGCCAAGGCTTTAGCTAAATCTTCTGTATGTCTCTATTTCAGTCATTAAAATCTGCATCCACCAATAACTACATCTCCCAGCATTTGCATTCGAAGCACAGTCTGGACAAAATTGATGTATGCAACCAGAAGAGTTCACAGGAGGTCACTTGTCTGCTATTAGTATTCAAATATTAGCATTTTCAAGTTGAGAAACTTTAACTGCAAAGTGGTAACAGACACATAATCTACTCTTTGTACTTCGTCTTGTATATTTATGACTGCTTTTATTATTGACCCAAGTTTACAAGCTAAATCTGTAAAAAGGGAAAGTGTCTTAATGCTCAGAGCTTTTTCTACAAAAAGCAGTGACCAGGTAACAGGAAGGGAACATGCTATTTTTGAAACAAAGAAGCAGCAGAATTATCTATTATCTATTTTAATATTGAATAGGTAGATCATCAAATCCTTCTTAATAATCATAGAATCCTTCCCGGTAAGAGGAGGCTTCAGGAAGATCTAAGTGCAAACAATCTCTCTGGAGCTTAATCTTTTAACAGGTCAAAGGAGAGTAGAGCAGATGCTGAATGTATAAAGGAAAATAATCTCCCTTCCTCAGTGCAACGTCTGCTCCTTTTTATTTGCCAGAGTCTACTCCACTGCTGCTTCCCACAGCTAATAAAATGAACTAAATAGACTGAAAAAGTTCACTGCTATTTTTTCAAATACATGTATTTTATACAATTAAAACTGTATGTGAGTGACATGCTGAGAATGAATTTCAGAGGGCCTATTTACATAGACACTTAAATTTAAAAATTCCTGTGTAAAACCTTGTTTGCAAAGATGAATGCAAGTGGTCAACAGAAAAGCAGGTGGATAAGAGGAGAAGAACAGATAACACACAGCAGTTTAAAAGAAAACTTCTTGAGGAAATAAGCTCTTTGAATTAACTGTTTGTAGTGAGGAGTCCATAAAATGATAGTTTCTAAGGAATTTGTTCTTTCTCTGGCCAGGAAATCTTCATTGGATCCAGATAACAAAACCTGGAGGAGACTTGCATATTCATAATACTAAAGAATGAGTACTTGTATAGTGCTACTATGCTGGAGACCTCTAGAAAAGCTTTAGATGCGAGGTTGCTATAGTTTCCTTACTCATAGCCTTGGAAGTGAAGGGAAATGAAAGAATGAATTGAACTGGGAAAACAGGGAATTCAGTAAAAAGTTACTGGATTACAGTGAAACTCTGAGATATACAGCAACTCTAAATGCTGATCCCACGCATCTTTCTGCAAAAAAAAAAGTTTGCATATGTGCATATATACTAATTTATAAACCTCCTAAATACAGAATAAACTATTAATTATTTATATATTGTTTACACATATTACTTATATAAAAATTATCTCACACTCTGTGTATCTCTGTATGCATATATTTTTCTATTTAAAAGCATGAAAGTGTAATTGAGGAATAACCTTCCCAGTTTGTACAGCTTGAATAAATTTGGGAGGTAAAGCAGGAAAGCTAATGATATTCTTTAAGAAGCATGAGACTCGATAAAACAAGAACACAAGCTAATAACAGATACACTTTTGTTTATTGCTCACTAACCTCCTGGGTTTATTGTACATACAGATACAATATTTCTAGGGAAGCAGCAGCATTTTCCAGCCCCACCTGGTCTGTGCTCTAGTGTGTCAGGACATAAAGTCTCCCCTTCTCCTTCCTCTTCCCCTTATTTTTCCCCTTCCCCCTCTCCCAAACCATGGTAACAGAATGAAAATGAAATTAAATAGAGCTATAGCTCTCTTTAGCTATAGCATCTTGAAATACCAGTTGTATTTATAGGAAATGTGTACATTCCTCCAGAAAGATTCCTCTGGAAACCACAAACTCCACCTGGGCTAAAGTATTGATTCACTATATTTGATCCTATTAGAGAAAAGCTCTGTTTGGGGAAAATGACAGTCCCTGTTCACGAAATCATGCTACACAATTCCTTCTTTTATGGCTTGCAATTTCTATCCCAGAAGTTTCCAGTTCTTACTGATATAACATAATAGAATGTCCAGATGGCCAGACACTGGGCACTTATCACCCATTCTTTACACATTTTTTTCCCCCCAGATGTATCTGGTCATGGAATGTCTTACTGTTTTTTGTTATTAACCTGAAGTCATAAAGGTGCATGTACAGCTGATTAGACTGGGAATTAATCCATGGTTATGATACCGGTTTGAGTTTTTGCCTTTTTTTTCTTTTACGTTTTCTCTCTATTTTCCATACATATATTTGTATCTTTGTAGCCTGTTGTATTAGTGACTCGTTCTCCCAGTACTTTTCCATGGCCTTTCTTTAAGCAGAAAGACAAAAAAAATTCCAGAGCTCCAAGCCCTGGGGACTACAATGCTCCAGTGCTATCTTGGTTCTTCCTGGGAACCAAGTGTCCTGGGGTACAATGCAAAAATGTGTATTCTATCACCATCTGTTGAAATATGGGAGGGGTGGTGATCCTTATCTCTGTGGGAGATATCCTCTGCTGATGTGCCATCTGATAAGATCAGAGGGATGAGCATCGTTATCTATTCACAACTCATCCCTCCTCCAGAAGATATATTCCGTTAATGGGCCAATAAGTCCTATTGTGTGACTGATAAGATTACATCATGCCATTGGGAGATGCCCCAGCCAGGGGCAGGAGCCAAGCCTTTCCTACCTAGATAAAAAACTGGGGTTTGGGACCCGAGGGCTGACCTTTCCACTGGATCCCAGAGGGAATTCAGACCTTTTCCACATCATCGCTGGATCTTCGGAGGAAAACTGCACCTTCTACAGGAGCACTGCTTCAACAGAACCACATCCATCATCCAGGAGGACTGCAGCCACCATTTATACGGACTGCTACCAACACCCTGACTGACAGGGTGTCAGGTTGTATTTCTGACTGTGTCGGTGGTTTTTCTTTTGTATTATTACATGTATTTTATTTTTTCTCTTTTTTTCCTATTAAATTGTATTACTGACTTGGAGTCTCGCACTGGTTTTGGTTTCAAACCAAAACACCAAGGCTGAGAACAACTCTTGGAGATCCATTCTCGTGGACAGAGTACAACTGGTGCTGAAGGGGGGCTCCAGAGAAGGGGCTTGATCTGGGGGGGAATTATTTTTATCAATTATGGTAATTTCCTAAAATCTGTGAATATGTGCTCATCCCTGGGAGAGGTTTTTTGTGGACCTCCTTACTCTATGACCTCCTTATTGAAATTATCTCAAGTTTCATTTCCAGGTTAGGAAAAAGACAATGTTTAGCAACAATCTCTCTCAGTGTCACTTTCCATTTTATGTGGCCTTTGTGTAGTCTTGTTCAAGATGGGAAGGAACAGATTTATGTAAAATATGGAAGAAAATGCAAATTTTGAGCTTCTTCCAGAAGGGGATTGCTGTTTAAGAAGCTGGCCTGTGTGGCGAAAACCACTCAGCCTTCTCTAGAAACCCGGGGCCTGCCAGACAGCTACAAGACTAACTGGTGAGCTGTAAGGAATCAGTCCAACTCAAAAGGGAGCTGTTGGCCTTAAATTACCTTTTTCCAAACTAACACTAGATGGATATGAGGTCTGCTAGAGACTAGATAAAATAATGACAAGATAGTTGAGGAAATACCCAACCAAATGCCCGACTGGTGGTCATTTGGAAAAGCCCAAGTCATGGTGGATCAAGACTGGGAAAGTTCCTTCAGTCACCCTCCACAAAACGCCCTAGGGAGAAAAGCAGCAGACAGTGACCCTGGAAAGTGAAGTTGTCCTGGGTCAGAGTTTGTCATCCACCATCACTGGCATGGGAACATTCTGCAGCCACCACCAGGGTGGTTGGTCCAAGCAGGACTTCCCAGGTGCTGCCCCATGGAGCTGCTGGTGGCAGGAAAGGTGGTGGCTGTGTGCCAACAGGCAGGTTCGTGACTGTGTTTGGTATTTGGATGGCTGTATGTGCCATTTTCACATGAGGTCACAGAACTCTTTGTGTGGCAAAAGACTTCCCCTTCGTCTACTCCAAGCTCCTCTGTGCAGTCTGTCCTTTCATAAGCTGGAGTCTGAAAAACATGCATGTGGAATAAATAATGCATTTATGAAAGGAAATTTGGGTGGCATTTTGTGTTTTCCCACAGCTTAAAAGGGAGTATTGTTCATCATCAGTAAAAGAGGACAAGCTCACTGATATCCTCTAGCAGCACACCAGACTTTTGTGTTTGACCAGGGCAGATGATGCCCAACCTGGCCAAGAGCTGGGCCCCACTGTGTGGCAAATGGGATCCTCGTGCTTCTTCAGTGTTTCCTCAGTGCTCCTTAGAGAAAACTGCAGTGCAGAATGGTTAGGAGCTGGGCAAGGACAGGAGGACACTTCCACTCCAAGTAGAGGCTGAGCAAGAAGTCCATTGTATGGTGAGAATATTGCAGTAAGTTCTATGGATCACTATATTCAGAAATTGATGCTTTGCTCAGTGCAGAATAGGTATTTCTGTAAAAAAGCACTTGGAAACCTTTTTTTCCTAAAGCAAAGACATTCTATTTATTGAGCAGGTTCTATACGAGTTTTTACAGTATCACTGATTTTTCTAGATTCCAGCTTAGATTATCAGATAGAATAAATCACTGTCACTTCTAAAGGGCTACCTATGCTAAAGCTTCACTTTCCTTCAAATGAGCAACTTCAATTTACACTGGCTCTCAAACCTGTCCTAAGAAGTTACAAGTTAATATCTCAATGATATTAATATAAATTTAGCTGAATGTTGTATGTGCTCTTATGAGTGAGAAGAACAATCTTAATTATCTTATTTCCTCCCTTTCAGCACTCTTCTGACTAGAAGCAAGCAGAAATAGTTCCTCAGAAGTGACAGACCTACGTCTCAAATTGAATGTGGTGTTCAGTAATAATAAGGGTGAAAATAATGGATTATAATTAATTCTGCTCTGTGTGAATGGATGTGGAGTTTTAGAAATAAACCCTTGGAAACAGATAAAACCTGTTCTAGCAAGAAGAACCTTTCTCCTGGGAATTTACAGACCAATATATTTAACGTTTGGAAGGTTATCCATTATAATTTCTGCTTTATTCACTCAAGCGCTGGGTTAAAAAAGAAAAGTGCTTCAGCTGAAACTACTATGTGGTAAAGGAAACTTAAACTTGGTATTTATGTTTGCAGCTCTAGTCCAGTTTTTTTGGATATCAACATCTCTCAAGGACTATTAAAGTCAGAATGTAGTTTTCATCTTTTCAGACAAAATCCTTTTTTATTGAGCCTTTCTACTGCACTTCTGGCTGAGAGGCTCTTCACCTATTAGTTAAAGGCACCTCTGAATCTCTGAACTTCTTCAGAAATGCAGGTTTTACAAAGAAGGTGGGTGAAAGATTTTTTAAACATTTTGTTTTCAAGAACCACTTCCATATGTCCTCCTTATCATTCAAATAACTTTGCTGTTACTTTGCTGTTACTTTGGCTCTGTGGCCTAAGAACATGAACTGTGTATTTATATATATATATATAAAAGTTATATAAACATAAAATATATAATTATATAAATATAAAATATATATTTTTTATATATATATATGTGTGTGTGTGTGTGTGTGTGTGTGTGTGTGTAAGTATACCTTGGTTATGTAACTGCTTGAAGCTGTATTTGTGGGTGAAAAATAAACAGTCAACTTGCCACAAATAAACAACACCTTTTCAAATATTCATAATGAATTCTAAGTGACTCACTGTGCCTATCAGAATGAGAACGTTTAATTTACATTGACAGAACTAAAATAATGGAGACATCCAACAGGGAATTAAGCCAACTTTCTTTCTGTTCCAGAAGCCCATTTGATTAGTCACAGCCCAAAAAGGTGCCTCAATAGCCTGTGATCAGGCTGTTCAAAGGGGGCTGTTTGAGAACTGGAGCTCCTGAAGGTGTTAAGGGCTGATGCTGCATAAAGCTCTGCTTGGCCCAGAGCAGATGGACTCACTATGGATTCAGGAGCCTGGACTGGGACCGTGGTTGCCTGCAGCCTCTCTTACCTCCTGTGAGCTTCTGTGCAGGATGCTGGACCCTGTTACAAGCCCCTGTGCAGGACATAGGGAAAATCTGGTATTTGTGGTCAATTAAAAGCATTAATTTTATCTAGTTTCTGAGGCGAAGGCAGAAAGATACAGCAGGAATTAAAAAGAAATTCACAGACACAAGGTCTAAGTACCTGCTTTATGTAACTGTAAGCTGAGGTGACACAGCTGCAGTGACACCTGTAGTTTATATGATAGTTCAATAGGCTCTATGCCCAGTTGGTTAATTTAAAACCCCTTTGCTACCTGAACTGGTGCATTAGATGTTATGGGAGTACTTTACATTCAAGGCTTCTTGATGACAGAATGATAGTCCTAGACTTGGAGTCTGCTAACTTAAAAAAGGTGCAGGAAGAAGCCAGCCAAGCTTCCTTTTTTAAATTTTATTTTTATCTATATATCTATATCTATATGAGCTTAAGACAGAGCTGGAACATACAGACCTTTGGGAAATACTCTGCTAGCAAAATAATATCCACAAAAGTGACAATATGCAAAAAACATTTAAATCAGAATAATAGTTCAGTGCTACCTAGACATATTAGAGTTGAGGACAAACACTCTAAAATCGCATTTAAATTGAAAAATGCAAATGGAAGTGGAAGGGAGGTTGGAAAGTTCCATATGAAGCACAAACCTTGAAAAACGTAATGTCAAAAAATCTGTGTGACAGTGGGCAGCAGCTTAACTATAGATGGTGATATTATAAACCCTTTCTAATCCTGTGGCCCTGATTATGACAAATCATACAAATGCAGAAGAAAACCAGCAGGTTTCTGCTGGTCTAAAGGTACAGGAAAATACTATCAGAGGACGTAGGTGATTTTTCTGTTTAACAGATCTGTAAATGCAGTCCACTTGACAGTTTTGACATAATGCTTTCAGGAAACAGGAAGGAAGAAAGGACTAATTTGCAAGTACAAACCATCTTCAGTCTTACATGTTCAGCTAGACCAGAAGTTGGACTCAATGATCCTGAGGGATCCCTTCCATCTCTGAAAATTCTATAATTCTATGATTCTAAAACTTTATGATATTAACTTTATTTCAGTTAAATTTGGATTGATTCTTCTGAAGGTAAAAATGCAAATGCCATCTGTAGTTTGACTGATTATGCACTGAATTGGCTGGAATAGCACTTGATGATTATTTTACTTTAGGCTACATCATGTTTTTAGCTTTCCCTGAGTCTCGGATGCTTGTAATGGCTGCACAGATGTACAATTGGAGATATGAAATGCCTGCTTCAGAAAGAATGTCTCCTCTCTTTATAGATATTTTCTCCTGAGTCTTAGCAACCTGGAGTGCCTGGGCAAGGAGCAGTTAATTGATATTTTGGCTCCAGGGAAGCCACATTTCCAGTGAACAGGAATTAGGCCAGAGATGCTGTGTTTATCAGTTTGGCCCTTGGGATGTCTTGAGTCTCCGGGAGGAAATTTCTCTGGGAACCAAGGAAAGCCACAAAACAGTTCCAGACTCAAACCCATCAGTTTAATTATTATATGTGGGTGTAAATAAGAGTGCTAGACTGTTTACCACTAAAAGACAAAATGTATGCTTAATCTCAAAAGAGCTGCATGTGGTGGAAATTGCATTGTTCAGGCTTCTAAAATCAGAGGAGTGAAATATTACAATGAATTATCCTGCCTGAAGAACTTTGTTGGGTGGATGGATTGCTGCTTGATCAATTTTACGACTAAAAGGGCAGTTGTTCAGATTAAATCCAGGTTCTACACTAGAAAGGAAAAACTTGAGTGGTGCTGAAATAAACCAGTCCAAATTAGGACCTGCAGAGTTTTATTATAATAACAACAGAGCAAGTCATTTGAGATGCTTGGATATACAAATTACACAACAAGAGTAATGCTGAGTGAGAGATGCCACTCTCTATTCCAAGGAAGTCATCATGCTTATAGCACTATGATACCAATTTGCTCTTTTAGCTGGGAGAAGAAAAGCCTTGTGACTGAGCATTTGGAAAGAGAACTCTTGACATAAAATTTTGACATGTACAACCAGAGCTACTGATTGATGAAGCCCTGAATTTGGCATACTTATTTTAAGAGGAATTGAAGATATGTGTGGGCATGGATGTTCCTTTCTGTGCTTTAGTACAGTATCCAGGTATCAATTTTGTCAGGTTTCTTATCCCCAGGCTGACAGGGACCTTTAAAGGGGGTGTTGGTGTGGTGCACTCTCTTCTGAAGCTTGGGGTCTGGTAAATCATGGAGCAAAAGGCTTTTTTTGAAGGAAAGGCCTGGACACAAACAGCAGTATTCCGTGGAGCTGTGGTAGCTGTTAGCTTGGAGCACTGGAACACCTAATGATGCCTAATCACCACTGATGCAGAGAAACTTACATTTCCCAAAATGTGTTTACAGAGTTCGTACAGATTTATAGAATGTATAAACCACATGCATGCAGTATCATGGGAGCAGGCCCATCCTCTCTGTATAGTCCTTTCAAAACTTATTAGGAGCAGAAAGTAAGTACTGCTCTGCTGTGAAATCAGGAGGCAGCCATGTGTTCCAGCAGCAATTGACTGAAACAGTCACTGACCTCTTTAACCAGTGATCTGATGTTTCCTGTGATGAATTCCTTTTGGCCAAACATAACTGTTATTCTTGTAGTGCTGTTGTTTAATCTGCTGTGGTACTTCACAGGCAGACACAGATGCAACGAAAATTATTTTCTTTGTCCTTTAATTTGCTGTGGAAAAACTGTAATTTAAAGACTAAAACACCAGCAGTAGAAACAGCCCAACTACTCCATAGGGTTCAGACTGATTCTTTCTATTCTGTTTCTCAGTAGTCTTTTGTGATTGCTGATTCGTAATTCTGCTCTCCCACGGATTATTGGTCGCTTGTCTCTCTTTTCTGTCTGAATGTGTGTTTTATCGTTTTAGAGCCATGAACACTTATATGGCCTGGCACAATGTAAATAGTCTCATGTGGAAAAACAAGCCTGTTGAGTTTGATTTTTCTCTTTTCGTGACATCTGGAAGATGCAGCTACTCAGACGAGCAGACTCAGTTAGGAGGAATCTCTCTGCATAAAAGGCCTAGCGTGGACAACAGTGCTCTGCTAATTTGTTTTCTATCACGTTGATCAGTTTCTCTGGCACTGCCAAACCCTGGAGACTGCTGGGATGGCTGGGCTCAGAGGTTGGTGGTTAATGGGTTGTATTCTACCTGGGAGCTGGTGAGAAGCAGAGCATCAGAGGGGTCTGTCCTGGGACCTTTACATCTTTATCAGTCACCTGGAGGATGCAATATTGCACACTCATCAGATGAACAGATGGCACCTGTCATCTGAAAGAGGTCAGTGAGAAAAGTGAGTCACACCTATCTTCTTATGACTTTGCTGTTTTCAAAGACCAGGAGAAAAAACCAACACAGAATATTTGTATATATTTCAGTTCACCTTTTCCTTATTTTATTTTATTTTATTTTATTTTATTTTATTTTATTTTATTTTATTTTATTTTATTTTATTTTATTTTATTTTATTTTATTTTATTTTATTTTATATGCATATCAAACTGGATTCCTTAGCATAACTATTAGAAATTTGCATTACCCTCTACATCTGGATATTTTTTCCAATGTCTGGCTTTTCTGGTCTAATGGACTCTGATTTATATGCTGTGCTCAGAATTATGCTTCCTAGATTAGCAAAGACTGCATACAGCCTACAGAGTGAATCTGGTTTCTGGAAACTGTTTATAGGATGCTTTAAAATTGAAAAATTTTTATTTGTATATATTATATTATTATATATATAATATATATTATTATATATTATATTTTTATATATATTTGTATATATCGTATTCACATATATGAAAGTTTAACCATCTTTTTAGTCAGAATTTTTTTCTTTGATTTAGGAGGATTAAAATTTATGCTCTTTTTATTACTACTCTCAGTCTACATTTCCCTTTAAAATGACAAGAAAAATTTCACATTCTTATTACCTCATTGCTTGTCATCTGCCTCTCTCAAACATATTTTGCACTTCCTCAAGCAGTAAGTGCAAAAGATATGCCCAAATTTGTTACCAGGAAATGTGCAAGTCTCTTTTGCCTGTGTGAAATGTATTCTATGTCATAAAGATCAACTGATATGTTTAATTCATACTGCAAGGTTTTAATCTGCTCATTTGACCTTTTTGATGTACTGTCAGTAGCACTGGTGCTTGAATAATGAATTTCATATGTTCTAAGCACTAAACTGATTTACAGACTTCACAGTGGTTTTAAAAAAGCGTCATGTCATTCAAGTGGTACTGAAAGAGAATGATGAAGTGTTATGGAGGAAAATGATAAATATTGCCTTTAGCAAATGTCAAAGATACTGAGGCAGATACTTTGCAAGAAGATTGATGAAATGCTTCTCTCTTTTCTGTAAAGCATAAAAAGAATTCTCCAGTACCTTTTAATGAATCTTCATCTTATTTTCTCATATTTCTTGTGTATGCACTGGAGTCTGGTATGTCCCAAAGTTTGGGTCTAATGAGAACTGATATTCAAATGGAGAGGTAAAAATAAAGTCAATGGGTCTGTGTCTATGTGGCAGGATTTTAGTGTTGGGAGGGGAGGAAGCAGGGATAGTCTCTCTGAAGAGCTTAGGAGCTGCTCCTGTGTCAGTTCCAGTGAGATCCATCATGGATCCATCACTGCCTAGGGCTGCATCCATCAGCTGCAGTTGCTTCTGAAAAAGATATTGAAGTAAGGGCAAAAAATGTTGTGCATCAACTCAGAGAGAGAAGAGAAAATATGTGAGAGATACAGCTCTGCAGACACCAGAGTCAGTGTGGGGGAGATAGGAGGTGCTCCAGGTGCTGGAGCAGAGATTCCCCTCAGCCTGTGGTGAGGACCACGGTGAGGCAGGATGTGCCCCTGCAGCCCAAGGAGGAGCATAGGAGAGTGCTGTGTATCCTTCCTGCAGTCTGTGCGGGATCCTGTGCTGCAGCAGGTGGCTGTGTCCCTGCAGACCATGGAGAGACAGCCCATGCAGGAGCAGGCTCCTTGTAGGAACTGCAGCCCACACAGGAACAGGATTTCTGGCAGTAACTGCAGTCTGGACCACCTAATAATTGATCTCCTTGTTCTAACCTCAACCCACTAGCTTTTCCATGTTATTTTCTCCCCCTGTGCTGTTGAGGATGGGGAGTGAGAGAGTAGCTGGGTGAGGATCTGGCATTCAGCAAAGATCCACCCACCACAGAGGTACATGATATAAAGATGCTGTTTAAGAATCAGTTGGGGTAAATAATAGGCAAAACTTTAGAAAATAAACCTAATTTCAACAGGGTTCTGAAATGAGGAATTCCTGATCTGGGCAAGCTTAGAAGTGAGTGGATGTTGAATAGATGATGAACATATATGTGATTTGTTCACTTTTCTTCCTATCTGAGGAGATAGGTAGTTGTGATAGTTGGTGCATTAAAGAGCCTGCAATGAGAGGCCACAGACTTTGTAGATTTATAAGTACCCCGAGAGTGAAGAGAGGTGTTGAAACACAGCCCATGCAACATGTTTTCACTCAGCATGGAATTAAAACTTGAATTTATTTTATAATTGTCCAGTTGTGAGCAAACACATGTTTGTAGCAAGATACTGTTTAATTCAACCTTAACCTGTCTTTGTGAAGTTGAGGAATATTGCTGGCTTTCCCTTAGCAAATGTGATGCCTGGCAGGACTTGTTTAACATTGCAAAGAAATTTGTCTCTGAAATTAAACTGGAACCTGAACTCCTGCAGGATCCCACAGCTGCAATGATGATGTTGGGCTGCTCTTGGCAGTAGCTCACATAAATCATAATAAATAAAGCTATACTGATATTTTCACTACATCTCCCCCTTGAATGTGTTCCCTGCATGAAGCAGAAATCCTGAAGGTAATAACAAAACTGTTCATCTCCTTCAAAATCTCCATGGTAATGCATATGCACAGGAGGGAGAGTTGCACAGATAAAGCCAAGTCAAAACCAAGCAATCTTCCCTCTGCCTTTTTTTGGCTCTTCTGTACCCAGCTTGGGGATCTTCCCACATTGAAAATGTTGCATTTAAATAAGTAAATTTCAACCATGGTAATTAAAGATAAGTAATAGTTCCTCAGTAATCTGAAAAATGCTGCAGGAATTAAACACAGAACAAAATAGTTTTAAAAAATGTATTTAAAAAAATGTAATCAACTGTTATAGTTTTACATTTGCATATTTCTGTTTATGTTTACATATACCACACACAGACATGTACATGTATATGCATGGACAATATTACTTGTTTTCAGAAGTTCTGTGAGATTATCTCAGATCAAAAATACTTTATAAAATTTTTGTCCTTCAATAAATATATTCTAGAAATAGTGTCTGTTTACCGCTAACATTTAAAATAGCATTTTGATGCCAGAATCAAGACTAAAAATACTAGAAAAATTTCTTAATAATTTGATGAGAAGTAAGGATCTCTGAGATGAAACATGTTGTTTTGATGTTCATTAAAAATATGGATGGACTTTACAAGATGTATGATGTCCTTTATGCTCTATGATTTTTTTTTCTGCTGTTTGGATTGAATGAGTCCTGTGGTAAGGTTCTGTGACAAACATGACATTAGGCATTTGTTCCAACTGAAATTGATTTGTATAGTACACAAATACTATACAAACTGGAAGTTTTAATACATTTTAAAGAACAAGTTAATCTTCAATCTGGGCTTGATTTTTGTAATTTAAAGAATAAACAAAATGTTTGAAAACAGCTTGGCTAGCTTTGGAAACATCTATACAATGATAATAGCACTGACATAAATACATGTTGTCCTGGACCAGCACTGGACCAATGTATTACCTGTTTTGTGTGAAGAAGTTGTGATTGATAGAGTTCTGGTTTTTAATGTAAACCAGAAGATCATAACTGCCATCATTGGTGGTAAGGTGTAAAAGCATTGAAAAAAAAATTCAAACCTTCTTAAAATCTTGTTCTCACTCTATGGATTTTCTTTTTTTATGTCTGTCAAACTTTGCAACACTGGTGGTCTCTGTAGCTTGGTCTTTGTGGCACATGAATGCAAAAGTCACACTTGTGTTCCCTGAAGTAGCACAGGGCTGAGGCAGTGCTTAGTCCTGGGCTGTGCTGGCAGGGTCTTGCTGACCACAGAAAGGAAAACATGCTCCAGCACATGAATGTTTCAGCACACTAACTGCAGGGCAATGAATGCTTCTGCAGGCACTACACAGCAAAGTGGTCAAGATTTTACAGCCCTTCTGTGCCTGAATACATCCATCCATTATTTTCTCAATCCAAGGGCAAAACATTTTTATTTTGAGTCCAGGTGTATAACCAGCTTAGAGCTGAAGAACAACATGAGGCTTGTTGGTGCTGCAGACATGTCATTTACAAGGTTAAAAAGCATAGCTGAGGAATTTCAAAGGGAAAACATTTATGTAGTTTCTCCAAAGAACACTTCCACAAAGCTCTTGTGGCTGCTTGAGAAAACATAGCCTGGTTGCCTCAAACCCTTTAACTCTGAATAGGCTGAGGGAGTGGCAGAAGTGACAGGCTATGACTGAAAATTTTGGACACAATCAGACTGGAATTCGTGAGGCCAGGATCTCAACCTGAGACCTTCTTAAAAGGAAGAAAGCACCAATTAGATAAAACATTTTATTAAAGCATGTTAGAAGGTGCCTTGTCTTTGCCCTAGGTAATGGCAGTGGTATGGAAACAAATTAGCTATTTATAATTATCCCTTTTACTTTCCTCAGAAATTCACTGTGCTAGAAAACCCAGGAGCTCATAGGGTAAACCTTGATTAATGAAATAACCTTTTGGTGATGTTTGAAAGCATGACTGTTCTGATTCAGCAAAGCCACAGTTAGTGTCACATTAAAGAAATACTGGCTAAACTGAAGAAATTATATGTACTCACTGCTAAAAGAGATCAGGGGCTGATGAATCTCACTGTACAAAGTATGATGGTGTTACAGCTGTCTCCAAAAGCTGGTGGTAAAAACTTGAGAATTACTGAAATACAGGCAGGGCCAAGATTAAAAAAAGTTTATTTCTGATCAGAATGGAATAATAATAATTTTAAAAAGCATAAAATCATCCTATTCTTGTAGGTGGTGCTGAGTTTTCAAGGTGCAGATGGTCAGAAATCTGTCTTTTTATTTCTAAATCGATATTGAGACATAGTAAATATGAAAGTCAATGATGCCACCACTGCAGTACCCTGGGAATTACAGGAATTCCAAATACAATGAAAGTAAACAACTATGGTGATATTTTATATTTTTTATCTCCTAGGGACAAAAATAATTTTGACTTAAAATTCTACTTTTTTACACTGAACTGTAGCTATGTACTGACACAATGGACAAGTAAAGTGTTACAACAAAGTAAATTTTAGATATAAAGATGAAATTTTAGGGAAAATAAACAAAAAAAAAGAAAGAAAACTCCATGCTATTCAGTAAGCATAAGAGTGGAATTTAGCCCAGTAATCCTAGTCATATTTAGAAGGTCAGGAGACCTTTCTTCATTCTCTCCGGGCAGAATATAATCCAACCAGAACAGGATAAAAAATAGCTGTCTGTGTAACTCCAATAAATTTTTTGTATCCTTGTAGGACTATAATCTCCTTAGGGCAGTGAAAATGTTCTGAACCTTTTGTATGTATTACTGGAGTCTAACATATACAGAATAGATGATGGATTTCTTGGGGAGAAGCTTTCAGGTTTCAATAATTCTTCCCTTTTTATTTAAGGATAACTTGAATATAATTCTAAAGAATAGCATTAGGAGAGTCTGCAGGCATGAAGTACTTGTCTAATTTAATGGCACAAACCATTAAACCACTTGAACCATGTGGTTGTTAAAATTGGCTATTAGCATTTTAAAGGAAGTTAGGAATAAAGCCTGCTTACAGGGCTATAGACAAATTTATTTATCAAGACCTAATAGCAGTCCCAAAAGCTATGAAGAATTTTATTGACCTCTTAGCTACCGAGCTGTGGATAAACCAAACAATCTTCGGAGAACACTACTGGACATTTGGGTTTAGCAACAATACGTTCTTTTAGATGAGTTAATGTCTAAACGACTCTGTTTATAGCCATGAGTGTGATTTTTTGCCTTTCTTCAGAGATTTTGAGCTTGGACTGAAGCAAAGTAACCCCCTGATGTAGTGGCTACTCTCAGCAAAGGCCAGCCCAGCCTTCTTGGTGCCCACAACTGATGTGGAGAGTCTCTCTCACAGATTGTAGGGGGAAGTTGGAGAACTAACTTTGAGTAGATAGCAATTGCCCAGTGACCTGGAAGAGCCCCAGCCCTGCAGATGGGCTGCCTTTGGAGAATAAGAAATTCTCTTATTCTCTCTTTGGAGAATAAAGAGTTTGCAGCAGACATGGCCTACCATTGCAGGAAGGTAGGAAGGTCATTATAAAGGATCTTAATTTCAGGTTGTGCTAAGCATGCTACTAACAAGCACTAATGGATACAATGGATATAGAACAGGAACCTGGCAATGTTCAGAACGCTCCCATGAATGCTACTGGTCAAGCTCTCAGTGTAGTGGCTGTGGGTGCTGAAAATCGGAACGACCATGAGCTGCTACTTGTCCTGAGACTCCTATGGCACTCCTGCCTTTTAGGAAGCAGGCATCAGCATTTGCAACTCATTTGAAGCTAAAATTTAGGAATTATTTAATTGCCCCGCCTCAAGGAAGCACTGTCTCAGTGATTTTGTGACTCTATGCTGTACAGAAACAGAGCATGTTCAGACAAAATAATGAGTTTCTTTGCTGTTTGTGTAAGGACAGCAATATGAACTGTTGTGGATATTAAATGCTTCTCATTGCATTTCTCTTCTCAAAATTTTACAATATGGAAGACGTGTCAGCACAAACTAAATTTGGATGTTTCTGTCACATAAATGCCAGAAAAAAGATCTCAAATATCAGAGAGACCTTGATTTAAAAAAAAATTAAAAAGCCATAGGATGAATTTACACTAGCTGGAGATGATATAGTGGAAAGGTGGGTTAGGCAGAAGGAATGCTCCCGTCATTTATTTGGTTGGCTTTAATGTGTCCCTTACCACTAAGAGCAGCAAAAGGAGTTTGTGGGTAGAGATGGATATTCTTAATTTTCCTGTTTCCAATCCAGTCATTAGGGCCATGATGTATCAGATGCCTAAAGGTCACATCTGCACATCTCACTATCAGTTTTGTCCTTCCCACTTTAAGTCAGCATTATTCCCCACGCTAGAACTATCTTTAGGCTGCTGGACTTGACTGAACTTTCGGGCTGCCCATCTCATGGGAATCCTGGTTTTGAATCTCTTTTGTATTCTTGCTGCACATGTGGGCAAGTGGGGAGGATCCTGACCAGTGCTGGTCACAGCAAAGGGTTCTCTCTGGGGTGCCCAGCTTCCTGGGAGCCCCAGCTGACCACATTTAGTAGAGCTATGAGAAATTTCCAGGCTCTCCAATCCAACTACTTGGATATTTCAATCTGGCTGCTTGGGACCAAGCAGATTTGTTGCCTCAGGATTGGATGTGTCTGATAATTTACTTTTCAGAATATTTTATAGGTTTTATTTCCTCTGTTTTCTTTTGCATGCATTACCCTTTACAATGAAAAATTTCTGTTCAAGTCAGTCATCATTCTTGAGGATTATTACATTTCCCTTGTGATTCAAGAATAGCCCAAGATTTCTGCCTGCTTTTGAAATTAATTTCATAAAACCCTCCAATCTATACTAATTTCCATAACTAGGAAAATTCTCTAGCTAATCTATTATGTTGCTAATTAAATTTTTATCAGTGCTGGACAAGGAAAAAACAGTAATCTACTTTTGCCAGAATTATTTCTGTGTTTCAAATCCTCACTTCCTGTTTCCTACTGATCTTGAAGCAAACATTAATTTTACAAACAAAGTAAGTATTTATTATTTTTTTATAAAGAATCTTTTGGAAGACTTTCAGAGATCTAGTAAATATAGCATATGATAAATATACCTAAAGTAAAAAGTAGGATGTAAACTTAGTCCAAGTACTGCCAATCCTATCAATTGCAGAAATACAAAGATGCAAAACTAATTTAGTAGGAAAGAAAAAACTTCAACTTACATTTTAGAAAATAAACCCATGATGTTGATTACTTAGAGTTTAAAAGGGGAGGCAAATATGAAATAATTGTTGAATTGAAAACCATCAACATCATGCTGGTTTATGAAAATATGACAAAGGTATGACTTTTACTAAGGGTAGGTAATGTTTCCAATAGTTTGGTCTTCTTTTTTATTTTTAGCTTCAAATCGAGGTAAAGCCAATGGTCTGTTAATTGTGTAGTTTCTAACATAATCAAAATTAGTATTTTAAATGGGCTGTGACTGACCTCTTCATAAAATAGATGCAAATGGCCACTGTATGCTAAGTGGGTGCCAAGGACATGTTTTTGCTTTGCTTATGATGTTCAGCTGCTTTCATGACAGCAGAATGGCCACCAGCTTTAGCCCTTCCTTGTCAGCCTTTACTTAGGATGAAACAGCTTTGCACCCTCTTGGGTTCCAGTGAAACAGCACAGTCCTCCAACTCTGGTGGCAAAAAGCTCTATGAAAAAATGAATTCACACTTCTGTCAGTCACGTTTTCTCATCCCCATCCTAAGGAACTATCATACCAGTGGATTCAGAGAGGGAGCAATAAGGCAGTGAAGGTGCAGGAGCCTTTTGGGTTTTTTTGGTCCAGGCATGCATATGACCAAATTGCAGAAAATTCTCACTTCCCAAAGCAGTAACTCCAGGTGAAGCACGGGAGATACTTCCTGACTCTCCCCCAAACCGGGCCTTGTTGGCTTGTTAGTCAAAATCTCCATTTTCTGCTCCATCAATAAATGGAGTTGCATTTCACATTTTGGCTCTCTGTGAACTGTTGGGTGTCACAAATGGTGAATGTATTCTTGTGTGTGTGCAGCAACACCTTTGACTCATTTCTCTGGGCTTTGTCCACGTGAGCCATTTTAATCCACAGCCAAAATAAAAATTTTTAACCTACCTCCTTGGTTTCCACATGTAGCTTTTAAGTAAACCACCAACTTTATAAGTGTTAGCCCATCCAGTAGACTAGCAATGCAACACACTTTTCAAAGTACGATAGGCTTTGCAAACTCAACTTCTTTCATTGGTAGCCTAAACATTAGTCCAAATGTTGACAGGGAAATGTTCAAGCAGATATACACCCCAGTAGCTTGCTTTTGTTTAAATGAAAATTTTGTTGGAAGAAATGCTGGTGAGGGGCTTGGAACACAAGCCCTGTGAGGAATAACTGAGGGAGCTGGGGTTGTTCAGCCTGGAGAAAAGGAGACTCAGAGGTGACCTCATCACTCTCTACAACCTCCTGAAAGGTGGCTGTAGTTAGGTGGGGGTTGGTCTCTTTCTCCAGGCAACAACTGACTGAACCAGTCTTAAGCTGTGCCAAGGGAAATATAGGTTGGATATTGGGAGAAACTCTTTCACAGAAAGAATAATAAAGTCCTGGAATGGTCTGCCTGGGGAGGTGGTGGAGTCACCATCCCTGGATGTGTTTATAAGAAGATTGGATGTGGCACTTGGTGCCATAGTCTAGTTGAAGTGTTAGGATATGGGTTGGACTCAATGATCTTGGAAGTCCATTCCAACCATTCTGTGATTCTGTGATTCTGTGATTCTGTGATTCTGTGATTCTGTGATTCTGTGATTCTGTGAAATGTCTGTGTGGTAATCTTCTGTCTTTAAATTAGAGGAAAGGCTCCTCCTTCTGCTTTCTCATCTATATCAAATCACTCAACTATGTGTCATAGACCATCATTTATTCTGAACCACAGAGACCAAAAGCATTCTCTGTATCACTGTATCTCTTTGTCACTGTACTTCCTGCTCCTGTTAAACGATCTTCTTCTGGAAGAAAAGAAAGCGTTTATTTCTAAACCACTGGTATTTTCTGTACTTAATGCTTATTTTCTGCCTAATTTTGACCTTTTCATCCTGAGTCAACATCTCTGTTTCTTCATAAAATGTGCATTGGTTTTTCTTCAATGCCCTTACCTTATTTCAATGTAGCTGCAACAGCTGAGGAGAGGAGCTCTTTCTTTAGTAACCACAAATGGGACTTGGGTACAGAAACT